>NC_090935.1:21057138-21360169 GCF_040938575.1 Ambystoma mexicanum
GACCCGCCCCTCCACTGCTGTTGCTGCTCCTGCATTTTCCACATGGTGGGCTGCCATTTTAGCTGTCACATTCACTGAGACCAGCTTGTCTGGGTCCTTGCTGTGTCGTGCATTGGAGTCACAACAACCACAGTTCCCAAATGTTGCTAGCCAGACCTAATCCAGCCAGCCAAACTCATCTGTAGAGCTGCTATTCCTGGGGGCGGTTTTTGCAACAGCCATAACCACACATGCATTTAGTTGCACCATTCTGGGCGCAAAGCTATTTCTCTGACCCCACAACTGTAACCCAAATGCAAAATCATTACGGAGCCTGCCGCCATAGTCGGCCTCCTGGAAGTGAAACCATGGGCTAGATTTCTGATGTGGACTGGTAGAATGTACCTAACGTTTCTCCAAAGCCACAGCAAGCCTATTGGGGTTGCCCTGCTGTCCCACAAGGGAGAAATACTTGGATACTTTTCAAACTGAAAGAGGAGCTTTACCTGGAATGAGACATTCTTCCCTGATCCAGCTGGGGGGCATGAAGCTTCCTGAGCAATTAGTATTCATTTAGGCCATAGCAGTGATTTTAGATTTATATTTGTATAAGAAACCCCTGCAGTTCACTCTTTACACACTGCCTATAATAGTGTTACTTTAGTAAGTTGAGGTTGTGTGGGGTGAACAGACCCATGTCTTTCCTCCCTCCTTTCTAATCCCGGGCAGGGGGTTTCTGCTCTATGTTGGGTTCATGGAGCGAGTTTGGGTCTCTTTTGCAATGTACTTGTTATGACTTCCTTAAGTACTTATCTGTCAGTGTTAAGCAATATCCAATAAAGGGAATATGTAATTTTACAATAGGTTATGTGTGGCGTAACTGTACATGGATACAAGCCCCACCACTAATGGTAGGAGATGGGACTAGCTTGACTGACTCTGCAGATTCACTAAAGAGGGGTATTTCTATTCCCCCTCCCCCACCGGAGGAGTATAGAAAAGCATCCCTAACTGCCATATCTGCGAATGAAACCCATCTATAAGAATCATTCAGGATTCGTTGATTACAAGGAGTTTAGAAACTCTTCATCGTGAACCTTGGACGCCATGGCACAAACATGCAAACAGAATAAGAGAAGTTTGCTTACCAAGCCGGACTAAGTGCACAGTACAGGTAACATTTAATGCAGAATGAATCTGGTCTCTGCTATCTCTTCTCTCCGGCGACCACTCCAACTCTGCGGCATCTGAGGAACATAAAAGAAGAGGATTGTGCATATGAAGGGCTTAGACCAGTAGCTCTCCCGCATCCCTGGAAGGGAACAGCCACCTATGCTACAGGACCCATCATGGCCCTCCATCAGAAACCTGCAGCTTGCCTAGCTGGAAAATCTACCCTTGACAGGCAATGTTGCAAACACTCCTTCACATACCACACATTGAAGACTCGCCCTCAAACATATTCTGCTTTTCAAGTCCCTCAGGCTATTCAGCTTGGAGAACCTGCTCGGCTGTGCCCTCACCAGTCGCAGATTTGGGTCCCTCGTCCATTGCACTTACCAGAGTGGAAAGGAGGCTGCATGAATTCCAACAGAGTTAAATGTTTGAGAACATAATTCCCATTTCCTGCTGGAGAACCTTCCCACAAACGTTCCATGCTGGCTAACATCATAGAAAGTGTATTGTAGAAACCCCTGTGATGAATCCGAGGTGATCATCCCAAAGACCCTGGCCTGAGACCCTATTCATGTGGCCAGGGAAAGGCAGCCGCTACCCGATCCTGACCCAAAGGGTGGTGTTCTGCGGCAGGATCACATGGGAGGGGACTGAGGTCAGGAGAATTGGGATTACTCTTTTACCAACGTCCGAAATTATCCCACAGCCTTAATGGCCTTTTTCTTTTAAAATTGAAGACTTTGATGTTAAAAAGAATAAGAACATTAGGGACTTCAAGTCCCATAATGCTCTTAGTATTGAGATGGGGAAGAGGGGCTCGGAGTTGCAGAACTGTAGTGTGCATTCTAGGGGTTGTACTTTCAAAAATGTAAAGCCCCTTCAGGTGCAGGCCATTATGAAGAAGCAGTGAGAGTAGCAGAAGCAGAAAGAAGAGGACGCCGGAAACACCGCTGTGTTGTCAGAGGGACGCGGGGCTGAGAGAGTCGCAGGATTCAGAAATCCTGAATGCAGAGAACGCGCAGAGGTAAGCTGTGATGGGACTTGCTGTCCCATAGGAGAGAGAACCTCTCCGAGTTCTGCCTCCTACTCCGGTGGGTGGCGTTCACTGGAGTATGCGAGGAGCAAAGAAGGATCTCTTTCCAGGAGCTGCAAAGCAAGTTATAGCAGCAGTGTGCCCAAAAGAAGTGCAAAGAAAGGCCGGTGAGATGACCTTCGCTAGGTTACCCCGGGGCGCTCCGCAATAGACCACTGGCTCAAAGCAACCTTTTCTAATACAGACCTATTGGACTAAAGCATTTTTGGCGTAACTCATTTTGGGAGAGACCGAGTGAAACAATATTATAACCACCCGTGCCAAAGTAAAGAGGGGTCAGTATTAGAACAAAGTGAATGTAATCTACAAGAAGGGACATTACCTAAAAGGGAAGATAACAACCAGCGTTGCCTAAACCAAAGAAAGGCCATTATAAGTCAAAGGGGAAACAGCTTCCCTAAAGAGGGATACCTGAAAAGAAACATTGCCAGCAGCTTATTGGTAGTTTAGAAGGAACCCAGAGGTGGCAGGAGAAAAGCCCTTCTTGCAGAAATCATGATGGGGGAGAGAAATATAACTTGCATTGCGCATGCAGCAAACAAATTTGTGGGAAAACCAGTGTCAATGTGCACTGTACCCTATGGAAGAAGCTGTGAACCCCAGTGGTGTTGTTGAAAGTCAAAAGACTTTTTCAAGAAGCAGTTTTTTAATTAACCTTCCACAATAATGGTTCTAAGTGTAGACATTTTTACACAAACCTCACCACAGAGTACTTGTAGTTTTATCCTGGCTGGTGAGTCTACCAGGAAAGGGACTTTTAGTGGTTAGTCCTGGCAGGTAAGTGGACAGAAAATAATTGAAGTACTGCAATGTGGTAGAAGGTTGTAGTGGAAAGAAAGTGGCAAGTCTAATAATGTGTTATGATGAACTGTGGTAAAAAGATCCTGACAAAACGTTATGGTTTATGAAGAAGAAGTGTGAAAGGTTATTCTTCAAAGAAGAGAAATTATATTGAATACGGATTGGAAGTGTGAAGACATTCGGGTGGTCTGTTAAAAAACTGCCAGTATTCGTGGATACCAGCACTTAACCGGACCGCCCGAGTATGGGTTTAATGGTGGGGCACGTGGGTTACCCTCCAGCTAGAAGCTGGAGGTTAGCCAGGCGCCAAACCGGCAATAAAAGCCGCCATTACCAACGCCGACACTGCCAGTGGAGGTAATGACAACAGATCCACTCAGGAGTCTCATGGGATTCCATGAATGGGGATGAACACGTCCCACCGGCACTCGTACGCCGGCAGCAATTAGGTAAAGGTAAGTACCAAATGCTGGCATCCTGGCAGCTCTACTACCAGGATATGATATGGCATTTATAAAGCGCCTATACACAACTGTTTCAAGGCGTGACGAGGCAATTGAGCAATGGAAGGGGGCAGAGACAGCGATCTTACTAAGCCAAGTGACATTGAGATAGCGCAAGTGCAGGGGAGTGGAAAAGTGCAAGGGGATAGGAGGGGGGTGCTGAACATAGGATCAAACAATAACAAGAAGTGTGGCCAACGTGTGCCAGGTGCAAGGGTAGGTGCAGACAGCAGGTGTCCAAAGAGCAGGTAGGGTGACTGTAGGGTTACAGATACAGACCCAAGTGCAAGGTTTACCAGGAAGCAGTGCGGATGTACAACTGGGTGAGCAGGGCCCTGGGCCCAAGATCAGAGGGTAGCCAGGTGACCAGTGTAGTTTCAGACTGGAAAATCAGCAAGGGAGAGGCAGAGAGAAGGCAGAAGCAAAGAGGAAGGTCTTGAGGTGCTTCCGGAACCGGAGATGGTTCTCCTCAAGTTTCAGAGAGGCAGGGAGGCTGTTCCAGAGGGAGGCCCAAGCCGAAGAGAGAGATCTACCACCAAACCGTTGCTTGGAGAAGTGACTGACCCCGAGGGAGATGGAGGAGCAAAGAGCTTGAGTAGGAAGGTATTTACGAAGAGAGGGAGTTGGAGGTATTTATGCCCCAGACCCCAGAAGGCCTTATGGACAATGCAGAGGGTCTTGAACTTAATCCTCGCAGCCACAGGGAGCCCATGCAGAGATCTCAGTGTTGGAGAGATACGATCACTGGGCTTGAGGCCAAGGACAAGTCTCGCAGTCCTGTTCTGGATGAGTTGCAGAGGGCGGAGAGTAGAAGGAGGCAGATTTAGAAAGAGGCTGTTGCAGTAGTCCACCCTAGAGAGAACCCGAGCTCTGGAGACAGTGAGCTTCTGGGGGGAAAAAGGGGAAAGGAAGAATACCTCTGAGGAGGTGCAGTTGGAAGTTTGACTTCTTAGAGACATCAGAAATGTGAGGAGAAAAGAAGAAGAGTGTGGAGTTGAAGATGACCCAGAGGTTCTTAGCCTCAGAGGTGGGAGCAGGAAGAAGGCCAAGAAAGGCCGGGCAGAGAGTGACAGGAAAAAAAGGGTGCAGGTGTGCCGATGAGAATCTCTGTCTTACTGGCATTCAGGCAGAGATTGTTGGCGGCACATCACTCCTGGATAGCAGACAATCATAGATGAGAGAAGGAGATGAGGTGGCAGAGGGAGCCTGAAAGGAGTGTTATCCGCATAGCACTGAAAGTTGGAGCAGTGATAGCGGCAATGCGGTGGGCAAGAGGTGCCAGGTATTGGTTGAACAGCCAGGGAGAGAGGTTAGACCCCTGGGGAACACACAGGTAGAGCGCGAGGAAGAGGAAAGGAAAGACCCAAGTTGAACCTGGGAGGGCCTGATCAGTGATACCCAGGTTATCACAGAGAGGATTGAGCAGGCTGGCATGCTTGACGGTGTCAAAATCAGAAGAGAGATTGAGTAAGATGAGAACAGAGTCGAGATTAAAATGAAGATGAGAGAGTAGGTCTTCACAGATCTTCAGGAGAGCAGTTTCTGTGCTTCTGGCTGCACTGAAGCCAGACTGATGGTTATGGAGACAACCAACAGATTCAGTATGAAGGTTAAGCTGGGAGATGGGCAGCTTTTCCAGGAGTTTGCCCAGGAAAGGAGTGATGGAGATTGGGCGATAGTTAGCCGGGCAGTAGGGGTCTGCTGAGGGGTTCTTAAGAAGAGGGTGCGCAAGGGAGTGCTTATGGGGTGAAGGGAAGGCTCCAGTGGCGAAGGAGTGGTTGCAGAAGTCAGCCAGGGCAGGAGTGAGTGTGTCAATGTGGTCCTTGATGGTTTTGTGAGATACAGGGAAGAACATGTTTTGACGAGACTTTCATAGATCAGACTTTTCTAGAAACCTTGTTGGGAGAACAGAGGAAAGGCAGAGAAGGAGGGAGGAGAGGTGGCAACAGGGGGGCCGGAAGTAGGGGAGAGAGTGGAGGGAGGGAGCGGGAGGAGAGGACAAGAGAGTGGACAGGATGTCCTGAGTTTTACAGATGAAATGAAGCCACGACCATGCAGAGGGCCTGGGAGGGGACAGGAGAGGTAGAGACTACAGTAGGACTGGCCAGATCATTTGGAAGAGGTGCAGGCCAGTTTGTCAGAGGATGCGCAAGAAGCTAGACATTTCCTCTCAGCCACTCTGCACTTGCGTTTAAGGATGACGAGGTCAGAGTCTTACCAGAGTTGCACTTGGCTTTGGGCTTCAAGCGGATCCTCATGAAAGGGGCACGCACATCAACAGTATCAGAGATAGAAAAGTAAAGCATGGAAAGGGCTGTGTCAGGATGTGAGTCAGCCAGAGGAGGAGGAGGAGGAGGAGGGGGACACTGGCTCTACAGCGCTCCTCTACCCTGCTTCTACTGGTGTGCAGCCTCCTTCCTGGGCGCTCTGGGCTGCGCTTGGACAACAACACCTACTGCCTTCGACTTGCTTCTCCTTTCAACCATTGGTCGTGCTCTCGCTCCACAGTGCTCCACTCTCCTGCTCCTACTGGTATACAGCCTCCTCCTGAGCAGTCCTGACTGCGTTTTTGGACCTGCAGCACCTACTGTCTTTGACCAACCTACAGCGTTCATCCAACAGCTCTTAGTTCCTGCCCCTATGTGTCCCAGACTACTGTGCCTCAGTGCTTCTAGTGCTTTTTGACTTGGCATCCTATCCTACGCCCCACCTCCAAATTCCTCATCCCGGCACTGCAACCTCATCTACCCACATATCTCCAATACTCTCAATACCTTTGAAGTTGCCCTCTGGAACACCATATCAATCTGTAACAAAGCCACTGCTGTTCTTGACCTATTACACCTCAATCTCCAATTTCTCTGTATCACTGAAACTTGCATCCCTCCCCATAACACCTCTGTTCCTGCTTCCCTTACCTCACCTTCATCTTATTTCGTGCACGTAACTCGCCCCTCTGGCCGGGGAGGTGTCTTAGGCCTTCTCTTTCGCCCACACTTTACCTCTTCTCCCTCTCCTACTTCTCTACCCTCTCTTCCTTCCTTTGAATTTATGTATAAAATCTTTAATTCTCCCCATGCTATATCATTCTTCATCATATATCGCCCTCCTGGCCCGCTTGGCACATTCTATGAGGACTTTGACCATCTTCTCAGCCACATCGCACCCAGCCCCACCGCACTAATCGTTATTGGCGATTTCAATCTCCATCTCTCTACTAATCCTTCCTCCCTCTCCTGTCCATCCTCTCTCCTCTCTCCCCTCTCCCCTCCCACTCACCAATCAGGCTCCATCATTGACCTCATCTTTACCTCCTCCTTCGCTGCATCTCCAATCTCTTCTCTACCTAACTTTCTTTCTGACCACTCCTTGCTCTCCTTCTCCCTCACCCCCCCTCCGCCTCCCCTACTCATCCTTTTTCTACCCCCTTCTTCAGGTGCGACCTATGCAACTTCAACCCTTCTCTCTTCCTTTCTTCCTGCTCCTCTTCCCTCCCCTCTCTCTCCCACTTCTCTTCTCTTCCAGCCACTGAGGCCTCACCCACCTTAACTTCCTGCCTCTCCTCTACTCTCGATCATCTTTACTGTCTCTCCTCATTCTGCCTTCTCGCCGACCTGCTCAACCTTGGCTATCAGCTCATCTTTCTTCCATGCGCCTCCTTCTTAGGCGCCTTGAACGTTCCTGGCTCAAACACCCCACCCCCTCCAACCAATCTGCTTACTTCTACTATCACTCCCTCTATGACTCCTGTCTCAACTCTGCTAAGCGCACTTCTTTCTCCCACCTTCTCCACTCTCCGTCCTCTCACCCTCGCCGTATCTTCCAAACCTTAACTCGACTTCTCTCTCCACCTACCCTCGATCATTTCATTGCCTCTCCTCTCTCTGCCTCTGATCTTGCCACCTTCTTTTCCACCAAAGTTCTCAATCTCCGACAAACTATCCTCTCCTCCCCTTCTTATTCTCCTCCTCCCCCTCCCTTTTCCGTGTCCTCATTCACCCCTATCACTCAATCCGAAGTTGCCCTCCTCCTTTCTAAAACCCATCCCACTGCCTCTCCCCCACTGACCCCATTCCTACCCCCTTAATCCCCAAAATCTACTCCCTCTTCATTCCCTATCTCACCTCCCTTTTCAACACCTCTCTTTCCACTTACACCTTCCCCACCGCTTTTTAGCATGCTACTATCATCCCCATTCTCAAAAAACCCACTGCTAATCCCCATCTCGGTTTTAACTATCGCCCCATCTCTCTACTACCTTTTCTTTCTAAACTCCTAGCATGCATGGTCTACTCTCAACTCTCTACCTTCATCTCTAACCATTCTTTCCTCCCCCCTACCCAATCTGGTTTCCGCCCTCTTCACTCTACTGAAACTGCTCTTATCTCTGTTCTCAACTCTCTCCTCTCTGCTCGCTACTCTAGGCACTCCTCTATCCTGGTCCTACTGGACCTCTCTGATGCCTTTGACACTGTCGACCACCCTCTACTCCTTAGCACACTCTCTTCATTTGGCCTAAAAGACTCAGTTCTTAATTTGTTCTCCTCCTATTTCTCTAACCGCACCTTCTCAGTCTCCTGGGGTGGCCGCACCTCCCCACTCACTCAACCACGGTGCTCCCCAAGGTTCTGTCCTTGGCCCCTTTCTCTTTTCGCTGTATACTTCCCTCCTTTCTCCTATAATCTCCTCCGTTGATGTCTCACATCAATTCTATGCTGATACCCAGCTCTTCCTCGCTTTCTCCTCCTTCTCTCCTAACATCCACCATAAACTTTCTTCTTGCCTCTCTGCTATTAAATCTTGGATGTCCTCTCACTTCCTTACTCTTAATGCAGATAAAACTGAACTCCTTTTCTTCCCTGTCAACACTGTTCTTCCTCCCTCCCCTCCTCCTTTCATTCTCTTTCCTCCTTCCCAACTCCCCTTCTCTCCCCATGCCTGCAACCTTGGTCTCCACATTGACCCAAACCTCTCTCTTTCTCATCACATTTCCCTCACTGCCAGATCTTGCCGTTTCCACCTCTACAACATCTGCAAAATTCGTCCTTTCTTAACCTTCCAAGCTACCAAACTCCTCATCTCCTCCCTCCTCTTCTCCAGACTTTTCTACTGCTCTTCTCTTCGGACTCCCCTCCTCTCACCCCCCCCCCCCTCAAATGTGTCTCACTCTGCCATTCGCTCCCTCTGCCTCCTCTCACCTCACAACTCCATCTCCTCTTAACTCACTAGATTGGCTCCCATTTCACTCCCAGCTTAAATTTAATTTCCTCCATCTAGTCTTCAAAGCCCTTTACGGTCTTGCCCCTCCTTACCTATCCTCCCTTCTCACTTTCTATACTCCTTCTCGTTCTCTCCGTTCCGCGGATCACTTCCTTCTCTCTACTCCCCCTCCACCCCCCCCGGGCCCCTTGCCGTTTCCGCTCCTTCCAACTTCTCGCTCCCTTCCATTGGAACCGCCTTCCTCTCCCCGTTCCCTCCATCACCTCCTACCCCTCATTTCGCACGTCTCTAAAATCCTATCTCTTCCACTCACCCCCCCCCCCTCCCCAGCACCCATTGTTTTCTCTCTCACAACTGGACCCACCTCCACCCACTCCTTCTACCCCCCCTCTCTCTCTCTTCTGTCCCTCTCTATTTGTACTTAACCTCATCATTAATGTAATGTGTTCTTTGTACTGTTTTAGATTCATTGTCATGCATTGCTTGTTGTATTCACTTGTTCCTCTTGTAAAGAGCTTTGGATTAAAGCGCTATATAAATTAAAATAAATACAAAGTGGCAGTGAAAGCCTCAACTGACACACGCTTCATGGGTCGGACGACTGAGAAGGTAGGTGGCAATGCTGGAGTTGGCTTGGCCTGAGGAGAAGAGAGGGAGAGATGGGAGGAAAGAAGAAAGTGATCCAGGAGAGAGGAGTGGTGTGAGGGATAGAGATCTGAGGAGCCCAGAACATACAAAGTGTGCCCTGCAGAGTGAGTCGGGCTAGAGGGAGAATAGAAAGAGAGAGAGAGAGTGTTGCAGAGGTTGCGAAAAAGTCCAGAGGATGGACAGGAAGCATCCAGGTGGATGTTAAGGTCTCCAAGAGCGATGAGTTGCGTGGTCGAGGCCAGGAGGGAGGAGGAGAGGTCTGCCCACTCAGAAAGGAAGGAGTTGATCTGGCCAGGTGACAATAGTAGCCACGGTAAGAGTGGCTACGAGAGAGAGGAAGTCTGCAGACTAGGCATTCGAAAGAGTAGGCCTGCGTAGGAATGACAGAGGCAGGAATCCACTCTGGGAAGATCAAGGCTACACCCCCTCCAGAACAGTTGGATCTGGGCACGGAAGGGATCTTGTAGCCATCTGGGAGGAGAGTGTCAAAGCTTGTGCCAGAGCTGGCCGTGAACCATGTCTCGATGAGACCGAGTTCTTCCAGGAGGTGGCAGAATACCACCAGGGTCAGAATGAGGCCCAAAGCCAATCATTTTGAAGACGAATAAATCCTGTATAGCAATAAGACTATCCAAGTACAAAGTGAAAGACTTATGGAATGAGAAAAACTTTGTGCTGTATTTTGAGCAGAGCTTGGCTATTGTAAAGATCTTTCTTGATTTAAACTTTGGTTTGAAATGTCCTGAATAAATGTCCTGAATAAATCCCGGGGAAGGGGATACGACCCTTGTTACGTGGATACATGTTTGTCATCCTCTTTATACCAGGACAGAATGGAAAGGCTGATGCTTTGTCTCGGTGTTTCCCAGGGAGCATAGAGAATGACTTGTGTACTCCAATGCCATTGTTAGCGGAAATTAATTTCATTGTAGGAAAGGTGCAGATGGTTAAAGATTTTCATGAGCAAATTCAGCAACAGATGTCCATTGAACAGCTTTTGGATTGGGAAGCCGAGGATCTGGTGCGATTGATTGAAGAAGGACTACCTTCTGTTGCTGCAAGATTGTTTTTGCCATCTGAGGATTTATGTGAAGAAGCTTTGAAGGCTTGCCATGATTCACCATTAGCTGGACATCCTGGATTTAGGAAGACTCTAGAGATGTTGCGAAGATAATTTCAGTGGAAGGGAATGCGATAAGACACAAAAAACTACGTCAAGACTTGTGAGATTGTATTCAAGCCAAGTCGGATCATCATAAAGCTGCTGGATTACTTGTGCCCCTGCCAGTTACGCCATGCCCTTGGCACACAGTTTCCATGGACGATATTGTGGATCTACCTCCGGACAAGGGATGTTCAACCATCTTAGTAGTGGTGGATGTTTTCTCCAAGGCAGGACATTTCATTCCTATAAAGGGGGCCGCTACCGCTACATCATTAGCACAAGCCTTTTTGCAGAATGCCGTGAAACTTCATGGCCTACCTAGTCAGGTGATGGAACTCAGTTTGTCTCCAAATTCTGACAAGCTTTCTGCAAGGAATTTGAAAATCAATATCAATTTGACTACCAGTTATCCCGAGGGTAATGGTCAAACTGGAACACAGATAACACTATGTACTTTTCTAGTTCCTGAATTACCCTCTCAATCAATCAAGTTTGGCAGGAATTGTTATGATTAGCAGAATTCTGTTACAATAATACTGCAAAGGATTCCACTTCCATGTCACCATTTTTTGTGAATCAGGGGTCTCATATGAGATTTCTGAGAGGGGTGGTTTAGGAAGAGGTGGAGGTTCCAGATGTTGAGAGTAGGCTTAGAGCAATGGGTCAGGATATAGAGAGGGCAGTTAAAGTTTTAAAGAAAAGTAAGTTAAGCTACAAGAAATGTACCGATCGAAAACGCAGACAGGCTTCAGAAGACCATGTGGGGGATCGGGTATGGTGGTCTATAATGAATATAGCATTGAAAGGGAAGAACACGTTTAGTCCCCGTTACATTGGTCCATTTGAGGTAGAACACATTTGCTCACCAGTTTCAGTTAGACAGAAATTGCCTCCAGGGTTAAAGCTGCACCTTACTTTCCACGTAAACCTGTTAAAGATCTATAGAAAAGACACAAGGATACAGGGGAGGGTTCCGGGTTGAGGGCTTTCTGATGATGAAAATGAATATGAGGTTCAAGCCATATTAGATTCTAGAGTGGTCTGTGGGCAACTACAGTATTTGGTGGACTGGAAGGGTTATGGACCAGAGGAAAGATCTTGGGAGGGAGTGGAGAGTGTGCAAACTCCCAGATTGGTTAGACGGTTCCATCGACTAAGACCAGAAAAACCAGGTCCTGGGATACAGGGGGTGGGGTGCGGGTGGGGAACTGTCAGGGTCCCTCACTAGTCACTTCTAAGAACGTCAACCAGGGTGTCACCAGACAAACGCTACTAGATACGCACACAAATCTCAGGCTCAGGACCTCCCATATGCAGGACAACCCTCACCTTATACCCACTGCTGGAGACACGCCCCTAGACACCCCAGGCTAACACACCCCTCATGCTATACAATATTTACCCGACATTCAAGGCTGGAAATACTCCTACAGACATCTCATGCTTGAGAATCTCTCCCATGCTAGAATACCTTCATGAGGCTTGCCCTCCTTGGGAAGCTCCCCAAGACATGTCAATCTAGAGAAAGAACAGCAGATACACAGTCCCAACAACCCTACACATTTCAGGATCTCTAAATATGCAATTGCAGATCCTGGTGGATCAATTATTGGAGACCCTCACCCCCACATACTTTCCAAGGGCAAGGGGGGGGGTCAACCTGGACGTGCAGTTGAAAGTGGCAGGAGAGTTTTTTAAAGCATCCCCTACGCTTACACTGCTAGAGAGCCTTCCTCGGGCTCAGCAGCTGGAGAGCACAGTAGTTCCCTAGGTCTAGAATGATCCTCACTGGAGAGAACATCCCAAAGGCAAGGCCGTACTTGGTGTGGGTCTCTTGTGTTGGTCCTAGTGGGACAGTTGTCTTTGCCAAAGTAGGACACTTTGCCAAGTTACTTCACTGTGCAACTAGTAGCTTTGAGCAGTGTTACTGAACAAATATTCTTTAAAACACATTTTACCCCAAAACTCAACCCTGGATACTACTCAAACAATCTGTCACAAAATGACCAAATCGCCATTTGCGTTTGTGGGCCATTTTATTCTTGGTGCTCGAACAATTCTATGCCCCATTAAAGCCCTGCCCATGGCACTCTGATGGAGCCGCTGGGTCAAGGGCACTCTGGCCGACTACCTTAGTCTGGCCCCTGCTTAACATAAATCACTGGTTCAAGTGACACTGGGGACTCTACAGCCAGTTGGATTCTGTATCATTGCCTCTGGGTGGTGCAGTCGGTGGACCCACGGGGCATCGTCAGCCATCACCAGAGATGATCCCGAATCATGACCTTTCCTTTCTGATATTTCCAGCCACATAGACTCTTTCTTTCCCATAATGCACCTGCAGGATATCTGGAAAACCCGACAGCCTAATCCCGAAACCTTTCTGGACTCGGAATTGCATGCACACTGGTTTCACAGTGAGTGGGATAAAGACATTTCAACGGACTGCAACACTCCCAACACCATGGCAATTACTCCGATTTTGTTTCTGGTCAAAAACTCCATGGCAGGAATTTCTTAACCGCACCCGTTAGCTGCTTTTGTTCAACCCAGTCACAAAGCTGCACCCTGGCTTTCCTCTCTGCCAGCACTCCTTATAAGCTCCCTGTTCCTGTCTTCAACCCTAACCCCTGTGCAGCTGAAACCCATTTGGAATCTCTCTCTGCTTTGCAGACCATTCTGCCTTGTGCTTTGCCTGAAACTGTTACCTGCTCCTATGCTGCCTTGCGCCTAGCCCTTCCCTACTGGGACAGTCCCCCCCAACCCAGCCTTCTGCCAGTGTATTTTCCCCTTTCCTTTGTGCTGTCTTGTGACCATGCAGCCATTAACCCGGGTTTCTAGTGCCGATTTCCTGCAGCTCCTACCCCCTGCTACCTGTACAGTGTCCCTACAGCTTCCAGCCTCTGTTACTTGTGCGGTTTCCATTCTTCTCTGTCCCCCTGCTCTACGTTATCTTGCTTTTTCAGGTCTATTTAGTCACAGTATTTACCGTGCTATGTCAGACTCTTTCCCGTGCTTCTGTTTGTACCTTTTCCCTTAGTTCAGGCCCTGTGGTGCACAGCCTTACCTAGTACATGTGTTCCTTGCTGGCATATCAGGGTGAGGAAAGAGTGAGTGAGAGAGAGCGAGAGTATATGAAAGAGGAAGAGAGCATGCAGAGTTAATGCAAGTTTTCTATTTATACAAAGGCATCGTTTTACAAAGAGCAACGTTCTGTATAGTATCATGTGAAAAAGTGAAACTATTCAAGAGGCTGGTAGTGGAGGCAACATTCCTTATTGATCTGGTCAATACTGCCATAGTGTTCCCTGCTTGGATGTGATGGGGTCAGGCATGCCAGTATGCATGCATTTTTGGAATTCTAACAGGTTGAGTTTTTGAACCTTTTTTAGCTTGTGACTGTAGCACAGTTCCCTTTGCTAACTTAAGGAGTGCCTACAATTGTTGCTGGCTTTTTGGTTTGCTAGACTTGTCAGGGGAACTTCTACTGAAGACGCTCTGCAGCTGTAACTTACTTCTGGTGGGCTGCTAGTAGCCATTTCGTTCCAGGGTGAGTTTTCTCACTCAGGAATATTTTTATGGAGTGCGCTTTCACATAACAGGTGTATTTGTAGAGTTCACGTTCACCCCAGAGGGGCATCTTGGCGCTATTGACAGATAACAGATGTCTATTATTACGTAACTTAATGGTACTTATTTTATCGACCTCAGAGGGATGAAGGGCCGAGGGGACCTACCGGGATTCGAACCTGTGGCCACTGTAGTGGATGCATTAATCTACTGGGCACAGACTCGGCTATGCCTTGGTGGCTGCTACACCACCCTTGCAGCTTTTTTACAGCATTGGTGAGACACTGTTCTGCAACCCTTTCCAGTTTATTTGCAGCACAAGGATTGGTCACTTTTCCATTATCCCTACGTAGGCCCTTTGCAGAGCCCACAAAGGCACTTTTGAGGGACTGGTATCTTGTTAGGGTAAACTATGGAAACACAGGAAACTATGTGTCCCGTTTATCTTTTACATGTTTGTTACTTTTTAACACTGCATACAGCACCTTAGCGTGCAGTGCAATGGGGATACTTTGTATCACCGTAGCTTTTTACACTATTATTTCTAGTGTCCACATTCAGGTTTACCGCATATGGCTACTAAACTTGGCTAGTGTCCTAAAGTGACCACGGCATGAGATGTTCATGTGTTCATTGGACATATTGTAGTTTGGCTTTCTTCCCGCCTTGCCAGGTCAGGAAATCCCTTATAAGGTCCTGCAGTTGCCCGGGAAAGCTGGTGCTTCCGCTGGCTAGTAATGCCTTTGTATGTGCGTGGCCTAGGAAGCGGGGTGGGATTGTCTGGTCCCATTTTACAGCCATGGAGCCACAGAGTCTAGGTGCCCGGTATGAGTGAATCCAATAGCTGGTCCTGATTGGACCACTACTGGCTGTTTGAATGGTGCAGGTCCGTTCATTGGTGGGCTTGGACTTGCTTCCAGGCTGGATTTTGGATAGGAAGAGGACTCCTGCAGCCAATTCTTCAGATCAGCCGACAGAAGATCCAAAGAAGATGCCTGGCATCCCTTCCTGCATCTGGCCCGGTGCAGCCCTGGTGGACTACCTGATCTCCGAAGACCCTGGGTCGTGCTTCAGCCCTTGGACTAGTGGGACTAAGTACTCTCAATGCTTCTCGAGAATCCAGCCGTCCTGAGCCTTCGGAAGTGTCCCTGAACCACCTGGTGTACTGACCAGCTCTCTTGTGGGCTACCTCGCCAGAAGCGTTGCTGTTCTGCGGCTGCACTCAGAACTTTGGTGGTCGCCAGCTTGTGGTACAAGTCGCCTTCCCCGGGAATCGCAGCCTCAAGGGATCCTGTCCTAGAGAAGCTTCTTTAGCTACGACTGGAAGGACGCCTGTCCTTGTCTGAGCGGTGGCCGTCGCTGGAACTCGCCTTCCCCCAGCCCGTGAAGTGTCCTGAAGAGGCCTGCATCAGGGAGTCTTACATTTCTTCAGCCCCAGGGGTTGCATCTGGACCGGACCAGAAGAATCCTTGCACCTGCAGCTCCTGGGCACTTCTCCCTGGAAGCAACGGCAGGAAATCTAACCTGCAGCGACCCCCATTCGTCCCATCAGGTATTCTGGGACAATCAGAGGCAGGGGGGTAAGTAAAGGCAAAGCGTAATCCCCCCCTGTCCTCCATAGGATAATATTGGGAACCAGTCCCCTTGAATCCTAATATTCCATGCCAATGCTTGGTCATCGAACCTCAGTAGTATTTTCTGGACAACAGTTGCTTTTCCTTGAAAGTTCAATGGGCCTGGGCACAAGCCTATTTTGACAGCGCCCTCTCCCCCTTTCATTTATGTGGGCACAAGGTTCACTCATGCAGGCCTGGACCTGTCATTTGATGATAGAACCAGATTCTGGGCATCCTGTCTAAGGTCCCAATGGACGGTTAGAATAAGTAATTGCCCCTTCCCCACCCAGAAAACCTAACCGACATATACTACAAAATTATCGCACCGACTCTAAGACTAAAGCTGCATCAAGGTCATTGTGTCCTATGGGAGAATTGTGGGGAACATTGCAAACCAACCTAAAAGGAATCCAAACTAGGTGACATACCTTCAACACTGCTGAACCCCCCCTCCCATATCCTCCCAAAGGATAGGATATAAACTCGTTCAGCGTAGTACATGTGTGTTGGTGGGCCTTATACGGCCTACAGAAGTTTGCTTAGTCTATGGTTCCCCTCTTCTTTAACTTGTTGTTACAGTATTACTACTTACACTGTGTACATTCTACAGTCTGGCGTGTGTTCCTCATGGAACAGTGACTGTCATTACTTACTGCAGAGGCTGATAAACAGACTTATTCTGTACCCATCTGTGTGGACATTCTATTGCTTGTCAAGCTCTTGCGGTTGCCAATTGCTCTTTAGATCACTGCCTTCTCCCCAATTTCCCAAGTCTTAGCCTAACTGCTCGTCCTCGTTACAAAGATAGAGTAAAGTTAAGACTTTTGTTTCAAACCTTTTTAGAGGTGTACTGAGGTTGGCTTCTCAGAACCCTACACCAGTAGTTCCCCTGGAAAAACCTTTCTAAAGTTATAAAACATTGTTTGTACCTTCGGTAATTAGCAGGCATTTTATATGTCTTTATGTTCATTGCATGGCTGCAGTTCACTCATTTAAAGCCTTGCACTGATGTGTGCCATATTTTCTGGTTTGTTTCTGTTTGGGAATTTTTCTACACCCTTTGGCTTTTTCCTTCTCTTTCCAGGGCCCTTATGTGTCCTTCTGGGTCCTGGCCTTCCACCTCCAATCGCCTGCAGCCTCTGCCCACTCCCAGCACTTGCCGTTGTGGCCACTGACCTGTGATGTCTCGCAGGCCTGCACGTATTGTACTGGCAGCGGACCATTTTACCAAGTGATCTCGGCTAGGCACTTAAGAGTTGCCTGCAACTTACTCGCTAGCACTACCCTCCGTGGATCTCCTAGCACTTACCCCCTCTCTCGTCCCTACTCACTCTCTGCACTTGCACGTTATGAATGTACACAAGGCCTAGTGAGACCGCCTCTGTCTTTCTCTTCATTGCTATTACATTTGCCGTTTGTCCCATGCTCCCTCCCTGTTGACCTATGGGCGCCTAGAAACACAACTCTCTTATACTTCGGATTATAGATATATCATAGAACAGAACTTTACATGGTAAAGAGTATATTATTGACTGAAAGAGCTGTATGAACCTATCGTCATTGCATGCTAGTCTGTTTAGTTGGGCCTTCTACCAGGAGCCACACTGCTCTGAATGGTTACCATTGTGAGGGGTTGGAAAACGTTCATGGAAAACCCTGTTTACTCACACAGGTTGCTGTTCTTGACCCCCTAACCAGAGATGACAGAAAAAACTCCCTAATAAATGTGCAATCAACTCTGATAAAAAACAGTCAGCTGATCTTAAGTAATGCCCACATGCATCCTAGCCACTGAGGATGCCATATTACCAGCTGATGCTTGGGTATCAAAGGCAGACGAGTAGTTTAAGGGTGGCATGCATGCATGCAAGAGAAAGATGAAGAGTGCAGAAGTGGTGAAGGGGGGGGTCAAGTGGGGTTTCTAAAATACCTTTATGCATGTTTACAGACAAGGCATGTGGTCTAGAGGCATATTAACATATTCTATAACGACAAGGTCACAGGTCTAAGGGCATACTGACATTCAATAGTGAAAGGGCCAATAGGTCTATAAACCACACATTAACATGTGCTATAGGCTGGCTGTCTAGGGGTGGATCTACAACAGTGAAAGGGCCAATAGGTCTATAAACATATTAACATGTGCTATAGGGGCGGTCTAGTGGTAGATTTACAACAGTGAAAGGACCAATAGGTCTATACAAATATCATGTGCTATAGAGGCTGTCTAGGGGTAGATTTACAATAGTGAAAAGACCAATAGGTCTATAAACATATTAACATGTGCTATAGGGGCGGTCTAGGGGTAGATTTACAACAGTGAAAGGACCAATAGGTCTATACACATATTAAAATGTGCTATAGGGGCGGTTTAGGGGTAGATCTACAACAGTGAAAGGGCCAATAGATATATAAACATATTAACATGTGCTATAGGCTGGCTGTCTAGGGGTAAATGTACATCTTTAATATGGACATGGCTAGACATATGGACATACTCAAAATGTTATACAGAAACAAGACATATGTCTATAGAACTATTTACATGTCTGATGGCGACATGCCCAGTGGTCCTGGGATATATTTACATGTTCGATAGACACACGGCTGGAGGTCTATGCACAGATTTGTATGTCCCAAGGTGATAAGGCCAGAATTCTATGCAGCTATTCCATGCCCGATGGGGACAAGGCCAGAAGTCTAGGGCTACGTTTACATATTGTGTGGGGACAAGGCCGAAGTCTAGGGATAGGTTTACATGTCCGATGGCAACAAGGCCAGAAGTCTAGGGATAGGTTTACATGTCCGATGGCGACAAGGCCAGAAGTCTAGGGATAGGTTTACATGTCCGATGGCGACAAGGCCAGAAGTCTAGGGATAGGTTTACATGTTCAGTGTCGACAAGGCCAGAAGTCTAGGGGTAGGTTTACATGTTCAGTGGCGACAAGGCAACAGTAGTCTAGGGATAGGTTTACATGTTCAGTGGCGACAAGGCCAGAAGTCTAGGGATAGGTTTGCATCTTCGATGGTAACAAGGCCAGAAGTCTAGGGATAGGTTTACATGTCCGATGGCGACAAGGCCAGAAGTCTAGGGATAGGTTTACATGTTCGGTGGCGACAAGGCCAGAAGTCCAGGGATAGGTTTGCATGTTCGTTGGTAACGAGGCCAGAAGTCTAGGGATAGGTTTACATGTCCGATGGCGACAAGGCCAGAAGTCTAGGCATAGGTTTACATGTCCGATGGCGACAAGGCCAGAAGTCTAGGGATAGGTTTACATGTTGGATGGCGACAAGGCCAGAAGTCTAGGATAGGTTTACATGTTGGATGGCGACAAGGCCAGAAGTCTAGGGATAGGTTTACATGTTCAATGACGACAAGGCCAGAAGTCTAGGGATAGGTTTACATGTTCGATGGCGACAAGGCCAGAAGTCTAGGGATAGGTTTACATGTTCAGTGGCGACAAGGCCAGAAGTCTAGGGATAGGTTTGCATCTTCAATGGTAACAACGCCAGAAGTCTAGGGATAGGTTTGCATTTTCAATGGTAACAAGGCCAGAAGTCTAGGGATAGGTTTACATGTCGGATGGCGACGAGGCTAGAAGTCTAGGGATAGGTTTACATGTTTGATGGCGACAAGGCCAGAAGTCTAGGGATAGGTTTACATGTTTGATGGTGACAAGGCCAGAAGTCTAGGGATAGGTTTACATGTTCAGTGGCGACAAGGCCAGAAGTTTAGGGATAGGTTTACATGTTCAGTGGCGACAAGGCCAGAAGTCTAGGGATAGGTTTGCATCTTCGATGGTAATAAGGCCAGAAGTCTAGGGATAGGTTTGCACCTTCGATGGTAACAAGGCCAGAAGTCTAGGGATAGGGTTACATGTTGGATGGCGGCAAGGCCAGAAGTCTAGGGATAGGTTTGCGTCTTCGATGGTAACAAGGCCAGAAGTCTAGGGGTAGGTTTGCATCTTCGATGGTAACAAGGCCAGAAGTCTAGGGATAAGTTTGCATCTTCGATGGTAACAAGGCCAGAAGTCTAGGGATATGTTTACATGTTCACTGGCGACAAGGCCAGAAGTCTAGGGATAGGTTTGCATCTTCGATGGTAACAAGGCCAGAAGTCTAGGGATAGGTTTACATGTTGGATGGCGACAAGGCCAGAAGTCTAGGGATAGGTTTACATGTTCAGTGGCGACAAGGCCAGAAGTCTAGGGATAGGTTTACATGTTCTGTGGCGACAAGCCAGAAGTCTAGGGATAGGTTTGCATCTTCGATGGTAACAAGGCCAGAAGTCTAGGGATAGGTTTGCATCTTCGATGGTAACAAGGCCAGAAGTCTAGGGATAGGTTTACATGTTCAGTGGTGACAAGGCCAGAAGACTAGGGATAGGTTTACATGTTCAGTGGTGACAAGGCCAGAAGTCTAGGGATAGTTTTACATGTCCGATGGCGACAAGGCCAGAAGTCTAGGGATAGGTTTGCATCTTCGATGGTGACAAGGCCAGAAGTCTAGGGATAGGTTCACATGGTCGATGGTAACAAGGCCAGAATTCTAGGTATAGGTTTACATGTTCAGTGTCGACAAGGCCAGAAGTCTAGGATAGGTTTACATGTTCGATGGTAACAAGGCCAGAAGTCTAGGGAAAGGTTTACATATTGTGTGGGGACAAGGTCAGAAGTCTAGGTGTAGGTTTACATGTTCGGTGGCGACAAGGCCAGACGTCTATGCACCCATTTACATATTTGAATGTGACAAGAGAACAAGTCAGAGGACATTTTTATATATTATATAGCAATGTGGTCATAAGTATATGGTCAAATGAATATGTTATAACGCAACAAGGACGTCTATTGCCATATTTGGATGTTCTATAGTGACAGGCAGTCTAAGGACATACCCACCGATCCTATAGTGAAAAGGCCATAGGTCTAAGGATATATTAACATTTTCGAGAGCAATAAGCTTAGGTATCTAGGGGAATATTTATATTTTCTATAGACAAGGTCAGAGCTCTATGGACCTATTTGATGGCGAGAAGGCCAAGGGTATAGGAAGACATGTATGCATGATATGATTCTGAGGCCTATGGACGTAGCCACGTGTTCTGTAGTGGAAGGTGTGTGTGTTGTTACACAGTGCCATGGATGGAGGTCTAGAATGAGGTTAGGCGATGCCTGGCACCTACCGTCAGCTGTTTCGCTCGCGTCTGCTGCATCATCTGGAGGGATCTTGGTGCTCAGCTGCTCGCTAGATGGTTGCTGGATCTGCAGGGCGGAGGCTGGCCCATGGCCCTTCAGGCTTAGCTTTGATTGGGGTTTTCCTTTCTTTCGCCTCTTTTTTGATGCAGCACCTGTCTTGTGCAACTGTCCCAGTGCATTGATCCGGTCTGCTATTCCTTGCCAGATGGACTGCTTCATCTCTTCCCCAAGTCTTCGCCCTGTAGCACCAAAAGGTTTTCTTGTTTGGTTGGTACATCACACAAGGCATTTGCAATCAATACACTTATATGAAAAGAAATACCCGGGGGTGTTCTTTGGCTTCCATATGGGATGTGAGGTTACTCCAGGGCAAGGATAATCACACACACCATTTTGGGGTACAGGTGGCTAAAATGTTAAGTGTTCATTAGCCCCCCCCCCTCCCCACCTAAAATGTTCCCGAGAGGTGCCTTTTAAAGCTCATTGGGCCAGTCACATTGGTGAAATATGCTAGCAGCAGAGCAGGTGGTGCCAGTCCTCCAGCAACAGGCATGAAAGGCGCCCAAGAGAGGAACTCAAGTTCAGAAACTCATAGTAATGGGCAGCCGGTACATGATGAAACCCTTTGCAGTGTATGATTGCACAGAACAAAAGATTATTCACAACACTACCCTAGGAAAGAGTGCATTTAACGAGCTGACGGTGGAAGTTAAAGTAACACGTATAACAAAATGTAGAGCAGGAAAATAATTGAGAGGTTGTTCAACTATCAAACCTACAAGAAAGTTTGTGAAAAAAATATGACTTTTTAAAGTGCACTGAACAAAATCAACTGGACACAATCATGATTGTCACATGTCACAGGATTTCTTTTTTCCTCCCAAGAATGGGTTTTCAAGGAGATTTTAAAGTAATGCAGGTTATCACACATTGGGCAGGAAAACAAGATGAACACCTCCCCATCTTTCCTTTGCCATGAACTAGTCTATTTCTGCAGTTAAGACAACCCTCGACGCCATTACATTTTGCATTATACCAGAAAAGGGCACACAGAATACCTGGGAGGTTAGAAGTTGGTAAAGCATCCACGAGCCATCCTATATGCATTCCTTGTGAAAGGGTTAGCAAGGCCCATGTTTAATAAGTAGAACCTTTATAAAGCTTAGAAGTGTTTAGAGCTATGGAGCTTTAGGCTTTCACTGCACATACGTTTAACTATTAATAAGGATATTGCATATTTATAAGGCGCAATGGCAATGAATAAGTTATAAAAACTAAAAGCGGCCGGTCATTCTAGGCTTGCGACATTCGGAAAGTGCAAGTGCATTGAAAAAGAACGAGCGGCGGAGGTGTAAGTGCTAACATAGCGCTTAGAAACAGATTGTATATTGAATGCATTAGGTAAAGACAGATTGGATTTATGATTTAGCCGTCATCATTGTACAGTGAAAAGCCTATGGTCGTATTACATTTGATGTATATTTAGACTACCTTTTACAATATTCCCCAGCTCTCAGTGTAAAGCACGAGATCAGTTAGAATAAAAATGTTCAGCAAGTTGGACAGGACATACATAAGAACACTTATAAAAGAGGTGATTTTGCATTACGTGAGGAAAATTAGGAAAGGTTAATAGGCCGGGACAAAGTAACCGACTGAACACTACTCTATCTTAGCCACCTTTATGCAACTTGCTGGGATATCTTTAATAAAGAGATTACAGAAAGTTGTCCATTGCTGACATAAAGGTCCTACTTGAAATGTATATAAACTGAACTGAAGTCTGATTGAGGGCAGGCTCAGAAAACACACAACACTTTAGACTAATGGAAGGAGGGCAGTGAAAACAAACCTGCCAGAGATGAAAGCAGGTGCCTGAATATCGGCCAGCCAGATGATGGCATGCCAGCCACAAGAAAGCTGTTTAGAAGCACCTAAGTGCTGAGTTTATCATTGACCTTTTTCAAACAGATGTAGAAGAGGCATGCATTTTATTTATTATCGTGTAAACTGAATTAGAGCAGCAAATTAAGATGAGGTTCAGCGGTATTCATGCAGGTGTTATGCTGGCACTTGAATTAGAATTGCTTATGCAATATGGCACAACCTATTCTGCACCCTTAGACAAATTATAGGCAACAAGCAAACATGTCTTTAATTGAATTGAAATAATTAGAAGCACAATTGCAACAGTTATTTGAAATTTCTGAAAGCTAATGCATGATGCATTATTTTATTGTGATGTTTGAAGAAACACATGAAAATGTTGTAATAAACATACAAATATACACCAATTTGTTATTCTTACAAGCTTCCAGAAAAGACCAATGGCTGAAGTACGATAAACAGTCTCTTTCTAAACAATAGATGTGCAAATTAAAAAGTATTCATGAACAAAACGTTTTATAACCACTTCCCATTCACAAAGAAGGAAGTGTCTAGATGCAAGGCATACTTGAGAAAGTAAATAGGTAATCACAGAGTAATCACCGACTCAAATGTTCTATTTTCTGACAACTGAATTAGCAACATTTTCCATGCAATCCTCAATGGACCTTTCTGCAAGCAAAGCTCTCAGATGAGTCAGATAGGATGAATAATGGAATAGTAATAAGTATTATTTGGAATGTTCGCTCTGAAGAAGGCTCTTTTTTCGGGGGCAATAGTTTCTGAAGTCACATGGTTGAAGAGGTGGAAAGTTCGGTGCCACACCCCTTCTCATCTACATTCTCCCTCAAATGTCTGCCTCTCTGTTAGTTTCCTTGCTCAGTGAGATAGGCATGCAGTGCTGAGGTGGGGGTGCACCCTGCAGGTAACCAGATCCTATACCAACATCCAAGTTATATAGTTTAATTCAGGGCTGTGTGCAGGTAGCTTCGGAGTTACGTGCCCGAAGGCACACTTTAATAAAATAGAAAATAAAATAAAAAGGTCTTTCAAAAGGCACTCATTTCTGTTATGAATACATTTCAATGCAACATGGACTCTAATAACAGACACGGTGCGATAGTGCTGACCATGCATGATGTGTATGAATCCTGCCACACATTCCAGTGCTTTTTAGGTCATCCTTTTGGTACCCACCTCAATATATCTGTTGGATCGTTCGTTTTATCCCGACCCATTTGGCAAGTAAGGGGAATTTCCCAACATACTTGCCCATGTAACTCATTTCCTGGGACAAGACATGCTATGCCCCCAGGCTGCTAGCGCATGAGGGCCCTCTCCCACAATGTAGCATTTTATCTTGCGCTACTACAGTCCTTGTGGACTGTGAAGACATCATGAAGCAAGATACAGACAACAGATTCTAAGTTCCAACAAAAAGTACTTTATTAATTCAAATGTTAGGGTGGTGTAAGGCCGAACTTGCCTTATACTAATGTGGGATTTCCCAGCCTAAATAAACTAAGGATAGTCTGAGTCAGTTACTTCAACTTAAAAGTCTGTCTGTGTCCAAAACCTATACTTGCCCTCACACCTAAAAGCTAAACAATGTGTAGGGATGTCAGCATCCAAAGTAATGAGCTTCTTCCAGCTTCAGGCTTACTCTTGGCTCCCTTCCCCAAGTTCAAAAACAGTGCCAACAAAAGGGTCTCTGGGTTCCCTTCACTAAGTTCAACACAGTTCGTTTTTAAGGCTTCAAATTCCCAGTCAAATCCACTTGTGTAGTTTGCATTTTCTTTCCATCACTTGTACAACTTTTAGGCCAACCAGCTTTAGCCTCTTGACTCCTCTTGGGTTACTCTAAGGAAGGGATCCACGTCCTAGGCGCAGTTGTCGGACCTCACACTCCACCCATCACAGGTCACGCAACCGATAACCTTTGGTGCTTTACAACAGTTCATACTTTCTCATCGGACTTCCTTGAGGATACATGTTTCCTTTCTGCACCTGTGTTATAAGTGCACTTAGTCTTCTGATGCACTTTGATGTGCTCTTGCCATTATCGACATGTGACTTTCACACACTTCTTTCGCGATATCTCTTCTGATTACCACTTTGCGTTCAAACTATCCAATATGGTTTTGCTTACGGCCCTTTTTACTTTGTTTGCCAGTGCTGTTTCTTTAACTTCATCTCGTTCACAAAGGCACATCACGTTCTGTGAAATTCATGCAATATTCTTATATCTTTTCTTCAATTCAGCATTCAAACTTATTACATGTCATGCTGATCAGCTCGTTTAGTAACCAATAGTACCTCTTTGGTCTTCCAAATCATTCATTATTATTCAACACGCATTTCCTGCTTGGCAAATTGTTCGGTATTCAATAGTTTACATTCCAGGTCTCCAGAGCCGTTTATTGTATATTACTTCTTGTTTGCCATTAACCGACACCCACACCGTGTCCCTGGAGCTGCCCTGGCCTGAGTGAACCTTACATGTCACTCACTGGTGTGCGGCGGCTCCTCTGAGTGCACTGGGTTCCCTTTGCAAGTTCTCGTTCGCCCCTCTTGCATGCCTGAGGAGCTGCATCAAGCAGCGCTTCCTCTCTCTGGTCTCTCCTGCAGCGGTCGGCTGCTTCTCTGGGTTTCCCGCTCCCAAATGGGAACACAGCAATGGGTTTCCCTCGCTCCAGACCCTCTTGCAACCCACAGTTGTCTTCGCGTCTTCCTGGCTTCCCTTCTCTCTGCGTCCTTTTCATCGACCCATATGTTGCCTGCTCCACCTCGGATGGTCCCGCTCTTCAGCCCAGCTGCTTTCCCTCTCTGCTAATGTCACTCTTTTAATACAACTGAAATCATTTAACAGGTTGCAAGTGTGAAGAATTAGTTTCACTTGCCTGGTCATAGTTATTGGGACTTGCCTGACCCTCACAACCTTCCTCAGGCCTCTTCCTCGTCCCAGTACCAGAGTGATGAAATGGGCTGTTAGTGTTCACTACTTTTAATCGCTTGTTCCTCGTCTCAGTACTATCATGGTATAAATGAGGGGACATGAAGAAAGATGGTTTATAGCAGCCTACAAATGCAGGGGGAGGGTGAAGTTGGTTCTCACGAGAAAAGGGGGGGTACCATGTCTCGCCTGCAGATATTCTCTTTGCAATCCCCAATGACCCTCCATCCAGGTGATCCTCCCTCGCATTTCTACCCCCAGGATCAGGATCCAAAAGGATGGCCTTTGCCTGGCCACCCAAGCAGAAGATGCAAGGGTACTAGGTGTGAGGATACCCTTCGGTTTCTCACAGGACATTTATTTTTATATTAAGCTATTTCTCCCTCTGACAATGTGTTCTTGCCAGGCTATGGCACAGTGAACCATGTTTGTTTTATATATTTTACTGGTGCACTACACAATGAAGCATTTTGGCTATTACAATGACCATAATGGCTACCATACTGTCAAAGTCCTGTTTCTGCTAACTAAGACATTTTGGTGGGCCATCTTCCTCCTGTTCAGGGGTAGGAATGGAAACATGTGATCATTTATCTCTGCAAAACCTGTCCAGATATGGGGCATGGCAGGTGTGTGCTTGGAACTGGTCCGACACCCAAATCCACATCTTTAACTTGATCAAAGTCACAGGTGTCTCTGAGCTGGCTATCTGAATGATCGGTGATCTGGGGTCATCTCCAGCTCAGTATTGTGTACATTTCAGGACGGTTTGTAGGCAGTCACTAGCCGTCCACTGGAACAATTATACGAAGCACCAGGAGGACTTTGATGTACCTGGGGTCTCCTGCTGAAACAGGTGAAGCCCTGCCTCTCCCAATAAGGACAAGTCTACCACAGTGTCTCACTTTCTTTGAATCAGCAAGGGCAACTTGTGCTCTGTAGTCCTTTTTTGGCACGCTCTGTAAAAAGGAAGGGATTGTAGCAGTAAAACATTAACTGGAAGATTTGCATACCCCAATACGCCGCAAGCAAACCATATTTAGAGCCTCACCATGATACTAAGGGCATTTTAAGAAATTGCCATGAGTCTGCATGTACGCAATTATTTTGTAGTGCATTTAAGACTTTGCAACATACCCCACCCTAATATCTTCGGGAAGGATTATACAGGTGTTCCGTGAAAATGTGTATGTGTAGCGGGAGATACCATATAATTTGTTAAGGTCTATTGCACAATAGCACCCTGAAGACCTGGAAAGGAGGCGGCAGATTGTGTGACGAGCATTGTAGCTGTTGAATATCTGGTGCCCTAATAATACCAGGCATAGTCCATACCCATTATCAGTTGCACAGTAAGCAAATGATATTGCAATGCTGCTCTCCACTTATAGAGTAATGTTAGCAATGCTAAAGTATGACATTTACCTACTCAAAATCCTTACTGGGCAAATTAACATTTAATTTTATAATGCTTTGTTTCAAAACGGTGGAACAAGGGTTAAACTCAAGACAATGAAATGGTCCATTTTCTTTGATGGAAATGGAATAGAAATTGGAACTCAATCTAGAGATATTTTTATTTAAAAATGCTATTGTCTCTGTAACTGCTTTAAGTATCATTGTGAGATCTTATTCCTTAGATATGTTTTTGACCAACACAAGACCTTGGTTTTCCCATGAATACACATTGTTTTAGATTTCTTTGCAATATCATCAAGTATCAGGGTTCACACAAAATGAATATTCAAGCGCTACTTACTGTGAGAAAATGGAATAAAAAATAATAAGACAGTCCTTGTAAATGTAACGATTCGAAAGAAATTATAATACGTAATAGTCAAGGGACTACCATAACTAGAATCCTCTACACCCAACGTGGAGGTGTATTTACGTAAGGCAACTTATAAATGAGAAGTCCCCCTTAATACGCAATAGATAATGGGACTACTATAACCAGAATCCTCCACACCCAGTGTGGAGTTTCTCTCACGTGGGGCATCTTTCAAATGAGAGGTCCCCGTCTTTTTATAAAACATCAAAATAACAAAATTGTAAACATAATATCACTGCAATTCAGTAAACCAACTAGTTTATTTCTCCCGGAGCAGTGGGGAGAAACATCATATCACACGGAGTCCTTATGACGAAGTGGGTAATCTAAACCAAGCCTCAGAATTACGGGAATAATATGAAATATACAAACAAATGATAGAGGGATTGTTATGAGTGACTTTGGATAATTAAGTAAAGTAGGGAATGCATGAAGGATTAATCATGGACTCAATGATAACATTAATGAATTGGGACTCGGTACAAAAATATTGGATACTATGCAATGACAAGCACAAACTGACAACATTATACCAATTTTTGTGTTTAGGAGGGATTGAGCCCTAAGACTTCGGTTAATTGATCATTTATGAGAGACTTATCCCAGGCGGGGAATTAAAACCGAAATAGAAAGGGTAAGGGCTGGCTCAGCCAACAAGATTTAATATAAATCCTACTTATCCTCCTTTTTCTCTGTAACAGATACAATCTATTCAAATATTTTCATTTTATCTATTTTGATTAGTACACATATGAATGCACGAGGTGAATGGCAAAGGTGTCATTTTGCTTTAACTTTTTTGGGCAATTGCTATAGAGGGTTTTGCGGCACCAATGAGAGTCACCATTTGTACAATGTTCAAAGGAATTGAAGAAAATGTTACTCAACAAATCACTCAAAAACTGTATTTGGTTGTGTGTTACTTTTTACTTATATAAACAGCCCGGATTTGAAAAAGGCGCGAGATACACGCCGAAACACGTGTCATCCAACAAGGGCTAAACGACAAGTCAAATAAATTAAGAAAAACTTTTTCAAGTGAACTGACTTTTGTGACTTCTTACTACATGTTATAATTGGCGCAAAGAGGTGCAGGCACAAACTGTCTTTTTCTCGTAATGTAAATAGACCTGAATATCAAAACTATAATTTAGCTTCATTAGGAGAGAAAACAAATGTCAGGAATCTGGTGTGGATTGTGCCTTATTCATTCTTCAGAAGTTGGGAATGGTCTGTGTGCGCTGCTAAAACTCTGCTGAGCGGCACCCAGAATGTAGCTGGGCAAGTGCATATGCGCACGGCGTAGAGGGACGATTAGTCCAATCCGATGTGGAAGATGAAAACACTTTCTAAACAGCAAACAATGCAGTTTATTTCTCTTTTTTGGGGGGATTTTAATGTCTTTATTTTTGACATTATAAGTTGCAAAGAAACGTTGGTCGTCTATTGTTTATGCAATATTCTTTTTGATGATTGTAAACATTTAAAATCAAATATATTTGGTGTATGGTTGCAAAACACTGACCTGCTAGGACTTAAAACTGCGTGTAACAGTAAGTGAACGTACTGAATGAGCTACATAAAACAGAATCAGAATGATACCCACCCTTCAATAGCCACCTCACTCCATTCACCCTCACTCCATTCACCCTCACACCTCACCCAAACTAACCCCAACACTCATCACTGCTGCACCCCCTCCCATCCAAGTACATCCTGGCACCACACCCACCATTGCCTCACTGCATGCCACACCACCCAAAAAAAGCCTACCACCTCATGCCACCACTTACACCAAACCCCACCTACCTACACCCCCAACCAATACCTACATCACCCTACCCACTCCAATCACACCTACTCTCAGCCAACACCACCATGTAAATCCACCAATCAAGCTACCCCACCACTTCACATCCACACCTCATCCAACTCACTTTTGCATTAGACACTCCATAAGCACACCCAGGCATCCAACCTTACCCCAGGACCCCACCCCACCTCATCCATGACCGCATAGCACTAACCATCATAAGGTCACCCTGCACCCAATCACCCTCCCTAGCTCACCCGTGCCCCACCCAAGCACCCCACCTGCTCGCACTCCAGCACTTCCCACCTGTCCACACTAGCACATTCACCAGCCCACCACTGCCACCCCTCCAATGTGGTGAGACGGGTAGGTAGTTATAGATGTTGAGGTGAGGAGCTATTGGATAGAAAAAGCTAGAATGGTCCGGGTTTGATGGAGGTGGCGCGGAGTGCACAGGGTTAAGCGGGGCCCTCCCCCCTCAGAGGATGACTGGGTAAAACGTGCAATAGTGGTGTCCGTTACTAAAGCATGTGCCGGCAAACAATACGTTGTGGATGTTTCTTTACTTTTAAATGAATTATTGTGCATTGTGACTATCCTTCAGATAGCATCACTTAAGGAGCCCCTTTCCATGAGGCTACGAAGCCAAGGCCCCTAATCAATAGTCCCCCTAAGGGTGCTAGCATGCGCGAGGATCTCGTGGAGAGGGACTCCAACCCCGCAGGCTCACGTTCATGCCAAAACTTCTACACATTAGCTCACATTCGAAACTGTGTGTAATTGTAAAATATCAAACCACCCTGATGTCATAGGTACAGGGACAAAGAAGAGCTTGAAAACGCTCCAATGAAGTGGGAGGAAGGCAAATCGGCTGCTGTCAATTGGAGTTCCTCGTCTTCTGACCCGTCCGGCAAAGGCCTGTGTGGTTCTGGTATGCTGAGAGCTATTGTATGTCCAGAAGGAGAAACCGCTGATCGCGGTAGCCGCGTTGAAGGTTGCAAGGTCGAGCTTGGGCTTCGGGAGACTACACCGAAGCATGTCTCAAAAGTTAAAGGGATGAACAGCGGGACGTCCGAGAAGCGGCTTGCTAGTCGTTTGGGAACCGGCACATTAAACTTGTAGACGGAAATGTGGTGGTGCGACCTGCGTCCTGTAGTGGGTAGACCAACCGGTTCAACAACGGTGCCTAGACTGCCTACTGTAGCCTACAGCAGAGCTGCATAGGCAAGTGTGCGGACAGTACTGTGGTGGCAGCGTGACCTGTCGTGGGTGGACCTAGCAGTCCGACAACTGTGCTGAGACAGCCAGCAAAAATTGTCCACGTAGCATGAAAGAAGGACTTGAAGCAGAGGGAGAGGACCTGCCAGCCCTGGCGAAACTGGTGAAGAGTTCCCTCGGAGAAAGTAATAGGAACAAGTACAAGTGAGGTAGGGGCCAGAAAGATTTGATACCAAGTTGTGAAGAAGCAGAGAAAGTAGTGAATCACTTTGTACCACAATTCCCTGGGCAGTTCCACAAGAGTGTGGTGCTGGAGAGTCGAGAGGAACTCAGGGAGCATCTTCTTCATCCCAGTGGGGGCAAGCAAAAGGGTATAAAGAAGGAGGAGTGTGTTAAACTCTCATTAAAGGAACTGCAAGTCTTGTTGAAAACTATAACTAACATTGGGGAGCCAGCTAGGAGAAGGGAGGCATTCTTCTAGCCCCATGAGGATCCTGTACAAGTATTGCTGAGGAACATTGGGGAGCCAGCTAGGTGAAGGGACGCATTCTTCTAGCCCCACAAGGATCCTGTACAAGTATTGCTGAGGAACATTCGGGAGCCAGCTAGGCGAAGGGAGGCATTCTTCTAGCCCCACGAGGATCCTGTACAAGTATTGCTGAGGAACATTGGGGAGCCAGCTAGTAGAAGGGAGGCATTCTTCTAGCCCCACGAGGATCCTGTACAAGCATTGCTGAGGAACATTGGGGAGCCAGCTAGGTGAAGGGAGGCATTCTTCTAGCCCCATGAGGATCCTGTACAAGTATTGCTGAGGAACATTGAGGAGCCAGCTAGGCAAAGGGAGGCATTCTTCTAGCCCCATGAGGATCCTGTACAATTATTGCTGAGGAACATTGGGGAGCCAGCTAGGCGAAGGGAGGCATTCTTCTAGCCCCACGAGGATCCTGTACGAGTATTGCTGAGGAACATTGGGAAGCCAGCTAGGGTAAGGAAGGCATTCTTCTAGCCCCATGAGGATCCTGTACAAGTATTGCTGAGGAACATTGGGGAGCCAGCTAGGCGAAGGAAGGCATTCTTCTAGCCCCATTAGGATCCTGTACAAGTATTCCTGAGGAACATTGGGGAGCCAGCTAGGAGACTGGAGGCATTCTTCTAGCCCCACAAGGATCTCATAGAACTATGGGTTTGTTATGAAAAGCTTTGAACGTTTTACTTAGTGAAGACTTTGACTCCCTTCTCCTGGATGTAAAGGACTAAATCTCCTGGGTCACGATCAGAACCTGAACTTTTTTATACATTTTTGTAGTGACATGGATCGCGTAGGATCTTTTTGACTGGGACGGCGCCTTTTGATTTGGACTTTCACGGACTCCCTGACAAGCACCCGAGTTTCTTTAGTTTAGGTAGGGAAACCTCATTAGAGTTAAGGACAGATAGGTTTATTTCTTCTTTGAATAAAAGTCTATAGAAATCTCTATGGCACCACTTGGTCAGGCTCTTCATTCCTTGTCGCAACAGGATGCATGGCCAAGCAAGAAATTCTGCATAGTTTACAGCCCCGTCCATTTAATTTAATGGGATAATCTGAAACCATAAGCTCTACATAAACTGTTGCATACATGTGCAACCCAGTAATCCAAGGTCTTTTTTACTATGACCGTTATACATATACTTCTAAGCATTTTAGTACTCAAGTTATAACATGATCTGCAGGGCCCGTGTATCAACTGCATTCATGCCTCTTCGTGAGCAATGCAATAAGAAACTACAAATGACAAAACACCACCACTCTTTTTTCCTTCTCTCAACCACTGGTTGACCGGAACCAGTATCCAGACCATTCAGGTGGGGGCATAATTCACAACAATAGAATACATGGACCTGGACCCTTTGGAAAGCCACTTGAGAGGGAGCCCATCAGTGGGCAGCTCAGAGAGAGCCTCTGGGGGGGGGAGGGCTGCAAATATCATGGGGTGACTGGGGATTAGACCACTGGACTGATGACTGTGGGTTAAGTTCTGACCCTGCTCGGCATCCCAGATGAGCGACCTGGAGGAGGTATAGAACGCAGAACAAGGTGAGGAGAAGTTTCCTATGTGAAGGTCAACTGGCTCAGAGAGCTTACACCTAAAGGCAGATGTGTCAACGTCTGTCCCATTCCGCCCAGGCCAGTCTGCCTTGAACCTTCCACTAGAGGTCCCTATGCGGCTGGTCTACCGTGCATGCTAGAGGGAGAATCTCGGGTGAAGATTAAAGTACGCTCCGGATTGGACCAGGTGTCCCCCATCCCCTCCTACCAATGTATATATGATCAACAAAAATGAGATATTCCCCAAAGGTCTCAGGTGTACGCATGAATATTGGGCATCATTAGTAACAGGCTTTTTGTTTTCTTTTACTTTCTTACAGAGCGCAACTCGCTCGTAAGCCTCAGTGCACACAAAGAAAAAGTAACAGACTATGCAGGCAGGTCAGGACAGAGGAAGGCAGGAAATAGGAGAGGGGCACCTATTAATCCTTGGAATTGAAAAGATGTGTTTAGACTTCCTTTTCAAAATTAGAGAGACACAGTAATTTGCTAATGCTCTGAGGAATAGAATTCCAAAGTGTAGGGGCAAACACGTTGAAGCTTGTGCCTCCAAAGCTTTAACCTATGTTTAGGAATAGCAAGCTTGTTAGTAACGCATAAGCGTAAGTTTCTTGGTTCAGTTGCCCTGTGTATGTGTTTTTTGAGGTATTCAGAGGCCTTTCCTGAAATACACTTGTGAGCTAGAGTGGGAGTTTTGTGTTTGATGCGGGGACAAACCGGTAACCAGTGCAGGGATCTTTACTGCCCCATTCTGAGCAACTTGAATGTTCAAATATTGCCTTTAGATGCATCGATCAGCAGACTATTGCAATAGTCGATGCAAGTGTTCACAAGGGCAGAGGCTACAGATGCGAGGTTGGAGGTAGTGAGATATGGTTCAATTTAACGCAAACAACGCCTCCACCTGAAGTACGTCTTTCAACATGTTGAGCCCAGAATCCAAGAGAACCTCAAATGCGTTGACTTGAGAACAGATTTGTTTGGTACAGTTGGCGATTCTTAAGAGGCTATATCTCATGTCCATCTTTTTTAGCCGTTTGGCTGAGCCAACAAGCATCACCTCGATTTTTTCATTGTTCAAGGGAGTTCTCAACATTCCAATTTTGGATGAGGTCATAGACTGTTCACCTTTGCAGTGTCAAGATCGTAGTTGCCAGAGAGCTCGAACACAAGCAGAGTATCATCAGCGTAGTTTGTGTATTTCACATTTATTCCGTCAATCATATCAAACAGGGGACGGATGTAGAGGTTGAAAAGAGGTGGTGAGAGGCATGCGCCTTGTACTCTCCAATTAACACCCAGAGTCTTCTCTATTAAGGTGACCATGGAAGGGCCATCGCTCTTGGATCCCAACCCTGGGGGTGGACGAGCCAGGAGGATCACCTGGGTGAGGAATTGAGGTTGCCTTTGTGGGAATACACCAGGCGAGACGCAGTATTTCCACAGGGCGCCAGAAGAGGGGGAGGAAGTCCCGGACACCTTCATGGGATACATTGATTCCCGTCACACTAATCCAGGTCTCCTTTTCCCCAATTGCAACCACGTCATCCATGACCAAAGGAGGAAGTAAAGAGTCAATTGCACAAGGAGGGTAAGCAAGAAAAAGCAACTAAAACAAAGACAGAAGTGCGATATTGATATCCATTCATACCAATCTAGATCACAGGAAATGCCATCAAGAGCCATGTTTGTATAATCAACCATCAGGAAAATGGAAGGGGGCCACCATCCCCTTGAGGGAAAACCAGGCTGGAGGAATTTCCTGTGTCTATTGTCAATTCCCTGATAGATGAGCAGGAAATAGATCTATCCCCCATTTCTCTTCCATTACCCCCTGCCCATTTTCAACCAATACTGGGACGAGGAAGAACAACTGGGAACAGTAAAGATTACCCAGAGAAACAACATGGCAAAAGTAAGGGAAGCCTACTTTAGAAAGAACACAAGTTGTCCCACTAATAGAGTCAGGCAGGGTCAGGCATTCAATGATGACCATTCATACCGGACTCCACTTTACTGCTTTTTTTCCACTAAAAAAGGTATGGTTTTTAATCAAGGTGTAGAGCAAGCTGGGGATCCTGTCCAGATCCGAGAAGCTAAAGAGCAGAGAGCAGCAGGAGTGTAAGCCAGGAGAACGGCCCAGTGTTTGTGAGGGGCTGAAGCGTGACTAGGGAACCGCGTCTTCATAGAGCCGGAGTAAGGCAGCCTGTATCCGCTGGTGGCATTCGGCAGAGTGCTCGTTCCCTTGGGATGTGTGTCAGTCCCAACGGTGACTGAGAGGCAGGTGGTGAGACCCTGACCACAAGCCAGTTTATCCGGAGGGACCACTTGTCAACGCAATGTTGCCCGGCGAGTGAGAGAAACTGGGAGCGTGTGTTTGACTGAAGAAGAGCGGGAGTAAGACAGTTTTAAAGCGGTACGAAGTAAAAGTGCGATAAAGTGTACGAAGGACAGAAAAGATTAGCAGAGTTAGAGAAAGAGAGAGCAGAAAGTTGCGCTAATGGCGAGGAAGAGAAAGAAGGAAGTTGCGCTAGCAGCACGGAAGAAACGTAAGTGAAAGAAAGGCATTTGAACAGTGCAAAGAAGGAAAAGTGGAATAAAGACTTTTAAAGAGTGCAGTGTGTGCACGGTAAAGAGGGGACAGTGTGTCAAGTGTGAAGGAAGTACGAGAAAGAAACAGAAAAGTGCAAGGGTGCACATTAAGGGAAAAGAAAATATGTAAGATGTGCAAGAGGCACAATAAGAAAACAAAGGAAGGTGCAAGAGTGCACGGTGGCAAAGAGGAACTGCAAAGTAACAGCAAAGAGAAGGTGCAAATGTGCACAATGAAGAAGCAAAGGAGAACAAGAAGGTGTGCAGGAAGCACCTGAAGGTGAAAGACTTAAAAGGAGGAGCAAGAAATAAAGAGCGGGATTGCAGATCAGAGTGGCCACGCCATGGAGAAGCAAAGAAACAGGTGGTTTCGAAAGTCTCCGATTGTACCCCACGAGTGAAGTGTGTGTGAAATAACTATCTGAAAGGAGAGGTACATCCTGACAAGTAAAAGGCGCCTAAGCTTGAGGAAGGGAATCCTGAGAGGCCTAACAAAGTGGAAGATCTATTATTTCATGATATTGAAGGAACAGCAAGGTGCATCCTGACAAAGCTGAATTTTGTGTTGGAAACTGAAAGGGGCCTGAGCTTGGGGAAGGGAACCCTGAGAGGCCCAACACAGTTAGAGACTTGTTGTTTTGGAGTGTTGAAAGTATTAACGCTTGGGGAAGGGGACCTCGAGAAGTTTCAAAAGGAACGATTATATTTCTTTTATGGTGTTTGGAACTTGAACAAGTTGAAGCTTGAGGAAGGGAGCCCCAAGGAACTAAAGATGCTGAAAGTATTTGAGAATATTGCAAGGGCTCTGTGGAGAAGGTCTTACGAGCAGCCCTTTCTATTGAACTCATTTTTGTGACATTGACCAAACTACACTTGGTGAGAAGACCACCAAAACCAACCTTGGTTTCCTATTTTCTGTTGGACCACTGTTTTCTTCCTCTTGAAAGACTTCCTATCACATTTCTGTAAAGAGTGAGGGCAAGCATAGGTTTAGACACAGACTGACTTATCTTGGACTATCAGACGTTAACGGCCTTTAGAAACATCAGTTAAGGGAACCATCCCTTTAGGGTTAGGGCCAGTTAAGCATTACACCAACCAAGGAACCTCAGTAAATAAAGGTTTTGAAACTCTGAGTCTGTGGCTCTTTTGATACCATGCCTCTCTCACAAACGCCACATACTAATGTCTCAGGCCGTGATCGAAACCCCCCAGTAGCAACTCTCGCTGATCTTTGACTAAGGAAATATGACATCCAGTCCATGGTCTGCTTGGAATAGTTGGTAAGACTGCCTAACCTCTCCAGGAGCAGCGAGTGATCCACCAGATTGAAAGCTGCTGAAAAGTCAAGCAACATCAATAAGGCGACTTTGCCTCTTTCTGCGGTTTCGAAAAAGTTGCCTCTAAGATTTGACATCTCAGTCTCCATCTCATGCATGGCATGAAAGTCAGATTGCTGTTAACCCAGTAAGTTGTCGTTAATGTGCTTTTGAAATTGAAGATATACAGCCCTATCAAGGACCTTTAGTAAGAAGGGCGGTAATTCCCTATGGCCTCAGGGTCAAGTGTAGTCTTCTTAATAGGAGTGATCCAGACCTCCTTGAGACACTGAGGAACCGCAGTGTGTGACAAAGAGGAATCAATGTTCAAGACTAAAGGGGCAAGGCACTGAATGCAGTCTTTAATTATATTGCCGGGGCAGAAGTCACCAGGAAAGGTTTCAAGACTGATATGATGTCAAGGAGAATAGCGTTCGCAATGGGGCTAAGTGAGAAGGTAGGAACCGAGGCAAGGACCTTGAGCACAATCAGGAGTAGACAGGTTATGATCAATAGAGGAAAGTGCATCATTGTTGGCAAGATCTACACACTGAACATTGATAGTGTCCTGGTGAGATTTGATCTTGGTGGGGAAGACATCCTGGATTCTCCGATATCAGTTATCACTAAATTGCAGTGCAGCGTAAGTAGTTGTTTTTCCCTCTAGTTCTTTCTCATCAGATTTTGCCTCTGATATTCTAGAATTAAAACTATCCTTTTTAGCTCACAAGATGGCCTGTTTATAGTCCAGGGTGACAGCTTTATGTTTGACATAAGTGGAGGGGCAGGGATTTTGTTCACCAAGTCCTCGCCTGCATCCTCTTGCTTTTTCTGAAAGAGTTCATCTTTTGAGCATCAGGATTTGTTCCGGGCATCGGTTTTAACAGTCTTACCTACCACAGGGTAAAGTTTATTAATGGCTGTCGCAGTAATATGCATAAAATTGTGGGTAAGTATGTTTAAATCATTAGTTTGGGTAAGATTGGTTAGCATGGCTGTAATAAGTTGTTCAAAAGCCTCAGGAGTAACTCTACGTAGGTTTCTTGAGCTGATTTTATTGTCTTAAGTTACTATTAACCTTTTCGTAAGGATTAGAAAGTAGTAATTGAAAGGTTATTAGATGGTGATCTGACCAGGGACAAAGATATTTCTGGCGTGGATGTTTCCAAATTGCGAAGCAGTATCCAATCAAGCATATGGCAAAGCCAACAGTATGGTCTTGTGTGTAGGTATGAGATAGGCATTTGCTAGGCACCGATTTAATGGTACTGCATGGCCATAAGATTGCAACTGCTGGAAAATGAAGGACTACCTCAGCATACTTGGCAGTACCAGGATCTCTCATTCATATCCACCTCTCTCTCAGCCACGAATACTACTGTCACACCATTGATATCTGATCACAGAATTATTTCCACCACCATCTCCTTCCCACCCTCTGACCTTTCCTCACCACTTGCTTCCCCTATGACTAAAAGGACATTTAAACCATCTGCCATTCCCCCTTTCTCTCCTACCTACAGTTCTCACTCTCCACACCCGATGCCTCTTCCACCAACACTGCCTTCTCCAGCTTCCAATCCCTATATGGTTCATGCTCCACATTTTCCACTGATTACTTTCACCCCTATGTTAGCATCCTCAGCCATGGCTCACCCCATTCATATGCTCTCTCCGCACAGACATATGTCCACTGCTACGCGAATGGAGGCGTACCCACTCACATGAGGACCTGCAACTCTACCCTGAACTCTCTCAAGTACACTCTTAAATGAGCATTGGGAATTCCCAATGCTCATTGACTCACTCCAACCATCCTCGTCGGATACAGGGCACCCTAAACTCACTCCTTCCAAGCCTATGACAATTAACTCCACTCTAGATGAATATTTCGCTGCAAACATTTCAAAAATTAGAGACTCTCTCCGGGCCTTCCTCACACTCCCTCTCCTACATTTTACACGCTGCCTACGCTAACATCATCCTCTGCCCCGATCTCCAACTTAAGTCACACTAATACTGATGAAGTGACATCTCAAGTGAATAAGGCTAACCGTCTTGTGTCGCATCAGACCCTCTTGCTCCTCAGCTAGTCATGCCTATTGCCCCGTTAATGGCCTCTCACCTCACTGACTCTTCAACCTGTCCTTCGACTCTGCTGGTTTTCCCTCTGTTTTCAAATCAGCCAGTCATCCCTCTCCTAAAAAAAAAAGCAAGGATCTGACCCGAACCTACAGGCTAACCTTCACCCTGTGCCTCTCCTTCCGCACTACACAAAGTGCTCGAAGGGGTTGTGTTCAACAGTCTTACCAATTTCTTAGACATCCACAACCTGTGAGATCCCCTAAAAGCAGGTGTCCACTCCTGTCACTCTACAGAAACTGCTTTCATGAATGTCTCCAACTTCATTGCCTCTGCTAAGCACTCCAACCTATCCTCTATCCTAATTCTTCTTGACCGTTCTGCTGCCTTTAACAATGTTGATCACTCTGATCTACTGAATACTAATTTCTTGGGATTTGCGATCAAGCCCTTGTCAGGATTGAATTCTACCGTGCAACTTGCCAATTCTCAGTCTCCTGGAGAAACAGTACCTCTGAACACACTTTTAACTGTTGGTGTTCCACAAGGCTCTGTCTTCGCTCCGCTCCTCTTTACACTCTACACCTCTGCTCTTGGGGCCCTAATCTACTTTGGGTTATCGTCCCAATTCTTCGCAGACACACAACTCATCTCTTTTCCTATACTCGCCATTAAATGTTGGATGGCTTCGCACTTTCTGATGTTAAACTTCACCAACAGCAAGGTGCTCTTCTCTGACAAAAGCTTGTTCTCATCTCTTCCTCTGCCTATCCAGTTCCCACCTGACACTTTCCCACACTCTTCTCCAGCATTATTGAGGACCCTTCTCACACCTTCATTTTAATTGACAAAACTGAAACAGCAGATCACCTCAACCTCCTAAATATTAGGAAAATCAGACACCTCCTTCCTTTGAACACCAACACGCATCTCTTGTCTTCTCTAAACTGGACTACTGTGCCAGCATCCTCTTTGGTCTCCCCAATTACGCTTTCTGTCCTCTCGTCAAGGTCATGCATTTTGCTACCGGGACTCCCACTACTTTGAACCCCTTCACTTTACTTCCTCGTACCGTCACCAGGCTGGATGGGTAACAATGCAAAACCTGGCCAGATTTAAATGTCTTCTCCTGGTTCACAAATCAATCCACGGTAAGGCACCACTGTATCTATCCTCCTCATTCCAACTCTACAAGCCTTCTCGTAATCTCCGCTCTGCCTCCTCGATTACCCTTGTGGCTCCTCGCCCTCCCTGTGCTGCCTCTCACTTCCGCTCCTTCTCTCTTCTTGCTCCTCTTGCATAGAATTCTTTTCCCCTGGACATCTGAGAAACTGTGCACACTGATTTGTTCAAAACCAAACTACACCCTCGCCTTAGAGTTACCCTCTTAACCTACCGCTCATCTGCCTTCTAGCTAAAAAATTTCCCTTGCCTCCAACGGCCCACACTTTCTGTGCCTCAACTCTAGCACTTCACCCATCATGGTCACATCCTGAGGACAGCTGGCCGTACCATCTACCTGCACTTAAAAATGTCCAATCTCAATTGTCCTTCATCTATGTATGTCCACTTATGTACTGTCCCCAGTGATTGTTACATGTACTCCCTTCCACAACCTAGTCAGAATGTTCCTCAAACTCACCCCATTCTAAGAAGCTTGTCAATTCCCGTCAAATGATTTCTTATTTATTGTACGTTCTTTTGTGATCAAAAGAATTATTCATACTGCATATAAATAACTTGCATCCTCAGTTGACAATGTGCTTTCCATTCTCTCTCAGCTCGCACCTACAGGAATCCAGATGTATTCCTGTAAGAGGGAGCGGTCGGCTATTGGAGCCTATTTGAACTCTGATGAATCCAGTGATTAAGCGTCATTTTGACGGGCTGCTTCACCTGTTCCCGCCTCAAACCAAATGGCACCATAACGTGCTGCTTGACACGTTCTGCCATACACCATTCGGGCCCATGGCTACCATTGACCTTAAACTCCTGTACCGGAAGGTGGCCATTTTGGTTGCAAACAACTCGGCAAGGTGGATTGGCGAGCTACAAGCTCTTTACACCGAAGTTCCTTTTATGCGCTGTGACCAATCCTTGGATGTCATCCCTTCTCCTATACCGGGAGACCCTTCTCTTGGGGCCAGAGCGGTACGGCCACAGTCCAATAATACAAAAGAATCCAAGGGAGGGGAGCTATCCTCTGGAACTAAGAACTGTATCCTCGAAGTGACGTATCCTTCCTTTATGAAGACTTTTCCAAAACAAAATCTATACTGCACTACTAGTGACTTAATAGTCAACTTATAAATAGAGTCAAAATTTCAATTTTTTAAAATAAATTTTGCTGTGAAAGTGTTGCTATTTCAGGTGCCCTGGGTGCAGTCCCAGCTACAGGGCCAGAATTCTTGGATTGAATAACTGCATGTTACCCGTGTTGGGTATAGGTTAGCAGATTCATTAGTTGATCATATGGTACTTTATCTGTTGTCTATGGTCAGGTCTCCAATTGATGTGAATTCTGATAGCACAAAGACATCCAGGTGAGTGCTAAGTACATAGACTTATTATTATCCTTTTGTTCACATTTATATACGTTTTGAGAAATATTTAAGGGCAATACCTTACTTTTGAACTCTTTCTATCCCATTAGATTTGTTGGGAAAGATCACACTCTCACCCGAGGATGAGGCTTGGGAGTCCCGAAACACGTAGTGGATATGTGAGCATGCAAAAGAGAGACCATCCTCATCGATGTCGAATTGTTCCATTCAAGAGTGTTATCTGGGCAGAGTAAAGTGCATTGACTAATCGTGTTCTTATTCTTTTTCTTCTGTATGAAGATATTTGGATGAAATGTTTTTATTTTTTACCACAATGAATGAGATTTGATTTGAAATATTAGGTAGCATTCTGAATAATGTTCTGTACATCTTTTTTAACTGCTGTATCATAAGAATTCACTTATTAAATATATGAGAACGAATATAGTGGCATCTATTTTTTCAATTGGAGTGACTGGGCAAACTCATCAAGTGTTCCACTTTTCCAAACCACTCAAGGTTAAAGACACTTCCCTTCTTTGACCTTAGAGTTAGGTTTGTAGTGCGAGGGCCGCAATAGAAAATTGGACATAGGACAGTTTTGTTTTTGACATCCTGAGACAGACAGAGCCTTCGTTTTTGTTTAGGTAAGGAAAGTCCAATTAGAGCAGGGTAGGAGAGACCTTTTCCCAACCCCTTTTATTTTCAATAAAAGTCTTTAACCAAAAACATGGCAAACTTGTGTCTGACTCATTTCTGGCTCCTATGCAATACCACAAGAAAAAATTGTTTGCTTTGTCTGTGCTCGTTTTTGGCAGGACTTCGGTGCAGGGAGGAGATTTAAATCAAGTGGCTGAAGGTTACACTGTGTCATGAGATTTATTTTACACCAGTAGCCATTCAATCTCAGCAGGCTGCTTAGCAATTAAGCTGCCAGGCAAAAGCTTGATACTCGACACAGCGACCTCAAAGACATCACAAGAGAATATTTTGGGCGGGGAGGGATAGGCAGAGGGATAGGCAGTGGGTGGGACTGGCTATAGAGATTATCATGGTCATGGGCAGTCAGTGGGTGGGTACATAACCTAACACTCACAAGCTGTGGGTCCCTCCTCACAGGTCACCACCCTCAAGCTGGAACTCTAATGCAATAGTATTGGCTCATAGGTGGTGCTTAGGTGCCACCTAATAGCCTGATCTTTCAATAAGTCTGGGGAAATGCAAATACAGGCATTCCCTTGCTATGCAATAAAATACTTAAATCATCGCGTGTGTGTGTTATTTTGTTTGAATTTGTGATCTCCATCTTTACGCTATTAAAAGCCATTTTATCTATTAGAGTCTAAGCAGATTCTATTACAGGAGAGGTTGATGCTGACTGACCATGCGCAATTGTATTAGGCAATTGCTCACCGCAAGCCTTATATTTATTGCCACGGTTCCACATAAATGCAGATTGTGCATAGCGGCAAAAGGGGAGCTTCAGAGAGCAACTGCAGGGTTACTCTATTCATTGCATAGAGCAGTAGCTGCCAGTGCAGAGAATGGTTTCCCTCCAATCCTTCTCTTCCCCAGGCATCGTATAGATCCAGCACAGCGACAGATGGAGAGCTTCGGGGCTAGTAGCGTGAGGCACTGCAATGTAGTCAGTGCTCGCAGGATCACATTTATTCATTTATTAAGCATTTGTAAGACGCTTATACATCAAGTAACGCGCGTTTACTTACATAGACCAAGTAGAATCCAGACTCCAGTTATCATTTGGAAAAAAGTCCATGTCGAAAAGCATCCAGTGTGTAAGGAGCGCATGGGCACAATGCGAAGTATTGCACTTCGGGAAGGAGAATCATGGGGACACCTGCACGCAGGTCCGGTGGAAGAGTCCAAGAATAGTCTCCAGCCTTAACCTTTAATGCCCAAGCAGGGGTGTGGTGTCAAGCAGGAAATGTAAGGCGGGCTAATAGTGACAATGTGGGGCCTCAACATAAAAGGGGTGCATTTGCCACTAGGCATTAAAAGGAATTTTAGGGCATGGCCATAGTGAATAAAATATGTGAGTGATGGCGACGAAAGAATAGTGGGGATTTCACGGTTTGCATGGATCACTGTAAAAGGCAAGAACGGGGAGGAAACCTAGTGGGTTGGGTGGAGGAATGGTGAACCCCACTGGATGCCAGGAAGAAAGCCTGAGAACGCCCCTCTGAGGCAGACTCCAGATTGCCCTTTCCGTTGACATTCAAAGTGGTCTCAGGCTGGAGCAGGCAGGACGAATGCATGGAAGAGTTCCTTCTTTAAGTAAGGTTGCTGGCCATGGCATGTTTGGAAGGCACTGTCAATGCAGTGAACAGCGGTCATCATTTGCTCAATTCCAAGTCTCAGGCTGCAGTAGATTTCAGAAGAGAGATTCACAATGACCATTTCACAAAGGAAACATTTGAAAATGGCACATAGCACCAGAGCATCTTGGCTTGCAGACGGGGCATCAGCGGAGGATGATGGGGCATCAGCAGCGATAAGTCAATCCTATTTGCAAAGCACCGTCTAGAGGATCGAAACACATTCAATGTCCGAGCAGTGGGAGTGGATTATCCAAACAGCCCTTGCCAGCGCCCGCTTCAGTTACCCAGGTGTCAACGCTATGCACCCTGGGAAATGGCGAGGGCCTGGACTTCAACAGGATTTTACCTTCTAATGTGTGGTCTGCCAGATACAAGACAGGGACAAGGGGATTACACCCAGCTAGTTTAAAGAGCTCTCTTCAAGTATGGTATTAGGATCTTTTTAGTCCTCAACCCAGAAATGCAAATCTCCTAATATAAGAATTGAGTAAATCAGTAAGACCTCCACTGAGGTCTTGGCACAAAGTCTAATTTGGAAACTTGGGGTCTATACATCACTGCAAAGTTAGGTTTAATTGAACAAAGTCGGCTTTGATCAGAGGATCTCCCAGTGGCTAATAAATGGAGTGTCTAACTTGGAGACGACATAATATTCTTTGTGTATTAGCTTGCGGGTCCCAAATGGGTGGAGGCACTTAGCATTGGGCCATCATCCTAGGCATATGAGATAAAGGCCATGCCAGGTTGGAAAGGGTAACCACATGGAATGTGAGGGATACACAGGAGGGCTTGAAACTCACCTGTGAGGTAGCTGTCAGGCTATCATTGTACCTCGGATACAGTATTTTCCATTGGCGGCTGCTGGCCCGTGTTTCTCAAGGTTATTTATAAAACGTTCTATATTGGGACGCCCAAGTACAATTCAATCATTTACTCGGACAGTTGCTAAGTAATGACAGAAATCTGGCAGGTCTGGCTCGGTAGCAGAGTGGGGGCACAGAATACAGCGTGTAAGGATGTTGGCGGCTCTTCAGGCCTTCTGGGGTGATCCCATGTAGAGTGGGGGTGTTCGAGAAGTTTTGACACAGTCCTCTGGTGAGTGGTGTAGGAAGACCTCACCCTCGTGCATTAGCAGGGTGACCCTCAGGTTAAACCCACAGTCTGGCATGAATCTAGGAGGGGATGCTCTGGTACCAAAGTACAATTACTCTCACACAAAGACACAATAAAATACACCACGCAATGTACTGTAAAAATATGTGTACCATTTATTAAACATTGCATTTGGATTAAAATGACGATCAAATAAAAACTTGTAAACATATACTCAAGTATATATGGGAAAAAAGCAGTTGATGGGTTTAGTTTCTCGCACTCCCTCTATACACACATTATGGAAGACAAATCTCACAGGTAAAGTCTATGCATAAACAGTGAAATGTTAGGAGGGAGAAAAAAAGGTTAAACAGAGGAAAACAGGACTCAGAGGTCCAATCAAATTCAGGTGAAGTGAATCACGTAATAGCCTTGAATACGTCCCAGTTCACCCCCAGAAAGAGACAAACACTATCCACAAGTGGTTATTATAATCAGCATAACTTCTAATCGGAATCAGTGAGCTATGGTGGCAACCCCATGTTCCTACCCCAACCTCTCCACCACCCAGTAGAAGTCACCGGCCAAAGAACCAATTCTAGAAATCCTTCTCCCTCAGCCGGTTCCACTCCTCATTCATTGGATCTTTGCAATTCTCTGGCATTTTTCTTTCCCTCGTACATTTCTGCACTTCAATCAGCCATCAAGAGATACAAAGCGACCGTCGTTCCTCCCTTTCCAGAAACAAATCTAGTGACGTCCTGTTTTCACTTCAATAACTGGCTATTCTCAGACTTTTCCTTTGAGATCCTCTGAGTCCTAAGTGATTCCTTTGACTTGTAGCATTCCCTCAGCTCTTCACACCGTCAGCTTCATGAGTCGATCTTTATCTGTCAGAATTTGGTGCACTCATTTAGGTTACACAAAGATTACCGTCCGTTAAGAGAATGGCAATAATTGTGTACATGTTCGAACTTTAAATCATGCCTTTGGGCAGTTGTGGATGGATCTAAAGTATTCAAAACAATAGTGAAACTGAGATACTATTGGTAAATTGTTCGATGACCCAGTAGTCTGAACAGTTCTGACCTTACTGCTTGGGTCCATTCCGCAGGATGACACATGTGGTCAAGAAACGTGGCCAAAAAAAGAAATATATTAATACTGCTCTTTCTTTGAATTCACAAATCTCCTCTGCGTCCAAGCTACATCAGTTAAGATTGTTGGAAGGGGTGTTTCAATATTTCTACATGAACACGTGGATTATTATGGTTAACGGGTTAATATTGCAACGCTGTTCATCTCTGCATCACTGGCTTGCTGTGATTTCTAGAATATACTTCAAAACTCCTTATCTGGCACAATATACCATCTATGGCTCTAAAACAAACGTTTGTTAAGCCGACAAGCTCCCCGGAACTATTCCTGCTCACAGAATTCGCACCTCTACTGAAATTGCTAAAAAAACACCTACTTCCCGACTTGTGACTGTGGTCATATTTTCTTGCCAAGTTTCTACACTGTGGAATTCTTTACTGTTGTCTCGCAAGACAACTCAAAACCTTATAAAGTTTTGCAAGCCGATAAACATTGGCTCGATTCAACTGAATGCCACTTAATTCCATTTCTACTCTATATCGTCAAAATGCTGCAGGGCAAACATTGCACTCAACGAATATGAAACAAACAGAAATTGACTTGAAGTCCACATGTACTGTAATGCACGGTGGTGGGAGCCTGCAAATCCCTGATGCTGTTACACCTGAAGAACAGCTCCAGCTACAGTTTCTGTGCACTGGACTTGTGGGCAAGTACTCGCTGTGGCAGCAGCTGTTTGAATCTCCGGATGGAGGGACTCAAACTAACCTAAACCTGGGAAGAAGATCTATAGTGATGAGGATACAGGATAGGCTATGCACAGGAGGGACGACATCCTCCAGCAAAACCAGAAGCAGAGAGAGTACACTAGAGAACCCATCCCAGTTACAGGTCAGCCCAGGAGTGTACATCGTGTCCACAAGTACAGTCCCACGACAGAGGCAACTAACTGCAGGGGGTGACCAGGTGCCACTGCACAGAGCAGAGACAGAGGAGAAGCAAGTTACTCTAGGTCCCTGAATGATTTACTACCATGGAATAATAAGTACAGCCAAAGGAAGTGGTCCAACAAAGGGACCGCAAGTCCAGCCAACAGGACAACTGCAGGAAGCAAAGAACAGCCTAGGATAGGGTTGCACCAGCAAAGGAGCCAGGGTCCCCCAGCATAGCTGGATGAAGATCACTAGCAGCAGCCCATCTTCCAGGGGTTTAGGTAAGAGTCTGAGCAATAGCCACGGACATCCTCGTTCATCCAGCGGCTGGCCAAAAGCAAACCACCAATCACAAACCAGGCAGCACACAAATGCTTTTGCAGATAGTCAATCAGGTTGCCCCTAAAAACTGGCAGGCACTCCCAAACAGGATGTAGATTTGGACGTCTGATGGACGCCCACAAACAATGTCCATAAAGGATACCATATGGGTGCATTGGGCTCCTAATGCAGTCAAAGGATTTGCAGATGGTGGCGGCGGCATTCTAAATCACAGCTGCCACCAGCCTATCCCATAGCACACTTCCAAGATGACAGTAATCCTGGGGGGAAAAAAAGCTGCGCTTGAAAAGCGCCTCTCCCCATTAGCCATATGGGCAATTAGTGGTTCACATCCAAAAAGGGTTGCAGCGGCAGAGGGATTTCCGTAACAGTAAAACATCCCTGTAAGCCAGAAAAAGGTTTAGGGGACCACAAGCAAGCCAAAAGAACCCCACTAATATAATTATGCCCCAATGGGAGAAAAACACTATTCTAAAGAACCTTTGCCAAGTGTGACATGCATCATTCTTCTGTGGGTCATTTCATGGATGTAATAACAGCCTAGAGTATACTGGTCATGCTAGTGGCACACAACTGATCAGCTGCTGAAAAAAAGGTTCTTCAGAGCGCCACCTATGGTCCAGGTCCTGGGACAGCAGGGTCAGCGGGTTCCTAGGGGATCACAGATCTGCAACAGTGGCCGCAGGCAAGGCAGAGAACGGCAGTGGGAGTCTTATTGGAGCCACGTAGCACCACGAATACTGATGCCCGTTAGGCCTCCAAAGTAAGATAACGTTAGCAGTGAGCTATGCTCGGTGGATGGGTGATATGAAGGCTATTCATCGATTCTGTGGCTACAATGTCCATCTCTAAAGTTTCAAACATCTTTGTAGTGTCCTCATGTGAAAGTCCTAGTCACAGGTAAAGTCTACCATGTCATGTTAGGTCTCGGCATATGGAGGACCCTGCCTCTGTCTGGGTTCGCGTGCAGTTGCTCCTGTGACTAGGACTTTCACATGTGGACACTACAAAGAACACAACACCCATCCACCGAACATAGCTCACTGCTAACGTCATCTTACTTTGGAGGTCTAACAGGCAGCATCATTTGTGGTGGCATAGAGCACCCAGTTTGCCAAACATGAATACAGTTCAACAATAGGTTTCAGAGTAGGACTGAGGAGGTTCATCTTGTAATGTTGCCTTGATAAAGATGGCAACGGTCGAAACACGTGTTAGCAAAATCCTGCAGAAGGAATACTGTTCTAACATTCTCTGTCAACACACACTCATGATTTGCATTATATGGCACCAATACTGTAGAGGCAACATTGTCTCGTTAATATCAATAAATGTAATAGATGTCATAACACAGATACCAATATTTATTAGCAGAGTCATATTTTTCACAAGTGCACAGATACTGGCACACAATGCTAGTATCCTGTAAATATTCTAGGCAGGGGTTAGTCTAGCAGTGCCACCATCTGCAGAGGTTTCTATTACTTACCAGTTAGGCCATATATTAATTCACAACCCCAGCGCCCATACCCACCTGGTATACCCTGTGACACTTGTTCTAACCATTATATCACCCTACATTGGTTTGAATGGGTAGGCTGGTGGCAGATGGCTTTTAGTTTTGGCTTCTTAAAGAGTGCAAGACATGTTGGCTCACGTGGGTTCTTTGGGCCCAGTGAGGCAGCCTCCATATTGGATTTTATCGGGTTTCACCAGTCTATGTCCCTGGGCTGGGCAGATCACATTGTGGGTGGTCTGGGTAAAGTGGCAGATAGTGGGGCTAACCAAATGGTTTGGCCTTCTGAATATTTTTCCCTTGCCCCTATTGTGATTGTTGAGCTGGCTTTGACCAGCTCTTGTGAATGGCGCTCTTTAAAGTGGAACCTTTGTACCTAAGCTGAGTTCCATTACTGGAATTTTTGGAAGAGCAGATTTACTGACCTGCTGCAAGATTTCCTTCCATTGCTGTAATTTAAGTCCTTGTTTAGTTGCATCCTGCAAACCACATATTGAAAAGAAGACTAGTACTTCCTGGGTTGTTCAGTCTTCCCGGAATTGACCTCACCCCTGTGTTCTGGTGTAGTGGGTTATCATCACTTACTGGGTTGTTCAGTCGTCCTGGAACGGACCTCTCCTGTGTGTTCAGGAAGCTTGGCCATTTTTGCTTACCAGGTTGTTCAGTCTTTTGGGAACGGACCTTATGCCTGAGTTCTGCGGTGGTGGTTTCTTTTTACTTACCGGTTTGTGCAGTCTTTCTGGAAGTGACGTCACCATCGATTTCTGGGGTGGTGGATTATTGTCCGACATACATGCAGACTGCCCACTGACTGTGTCCCTTGGATTTCTATTGCAGCTGGCCAATCACCTGAAACTCTCCTAAAGTAACTTTAGGTTTACTGACCTGCCCATGGACACATGGGCAGGTCAGTAAACCTGCATCCAGTGTGGATCCAGCAAGTTTATGCCAAGGACTGAAAAGATTTCTAATGTTTAATTTATGCTCCCCACTTCTGCAAACGTGAATGTAGGTTTACATTATAGCTATTTCTGGTGAGAGTTTGCCCTGAAGTGCCAGGTCTTAGAATTTCTTGCTAAAAGGTAACTGGTCTTCTGGTGGCCACTGGCTGCACTTTAGCATTGTTTAAAGTCCTCTGGAAGCATTATTGACTGATGTGCACTTCGTTGGTATTGGGCTCCTGCATGGCCACATTAACTGTGTTTTAATGTTGTGTTTCCTTCTCTCTCATTGGTCATCTTTATATGTAAAGTGCCGACCACCAGGTTGTGGATCTACAGTAGAATATAGTGGTGTTTTGTGCCTTTATAACATCTACTGTTTTAATACTCTATGTATTTTTAGAAGTACTTGTTTGTCTATTTTTCAGTATTCCCCTGTGGCACGTTTTCTATGGATAAATGTCAGCCTGCTACACCTTTCTAGAGTTAGGCTTGACGGCTCTGCCACTCAACCATCTTAAGTGATTTGGCTTTCCCCTTTTCCCCACTTCAAGGTTAGTAGTAGTACAGCCCTCACCAGATGCCTGTCCAAAATTCCCTCTTAACGGCAGGAACTGCACCATCACATAATCTAGAACTGTTAAGGTATGGTACTTTTGGAAAGGAGCCCCTGTAACACCCCCCCTTGTGCAAAATCCCCCATACTGCCCTAAATGAAGTAACTCTGCCGATGGTTCTTTAACGCCTGGACCGACAGAGTGCGAGTTCTCTCTGCGAGACACCATGATTCCAAGGATTACCACGAACACACTTGCTGCCCTCCCCTCCCCGCGCATTGTAGCCAGAGCTGAATTCCCTGGAATAGCTCATCTCAGTCAAAAGGAGGACTAGTGTGGGGTGGCATCTTCTGCCTTGTAGAGAGGCTCCATCTGTTCGTACAGATGTTCTGAAGGTGTCCTGCCCACTTCACAGCATAGCCAGATCTGCAGAAACCCTTCATCATATATGCTCTGCCCAGTTGCAGCAGTATTCTGTCTGCCGGTTGTTTTCAGCTGCAGGCATTGAGAGACTGCACCTTCATTGAGATTATCCTCTTTGAAAAGTGTGCACTGGGGGATATAGAAAAACTGAGGTCAGTCAAACAAAGTCAGGAACAATCTGTCCAACATTGAGAGAGACACAATTGAAGAAGTAATGACGGATCAAACAATAGTCTTCAAATCAGCTGATAGAGTAGGAGGCATAGTGGTTTTCCTCAATGGCCAATATAATCGGATGATGATGGACTTGTTGAATGATAAGGGCAGCTACCAGTCCCTGCCTAGTGACCCATCACCGGTAATAAGAGGAAATAGTTTAACTATGCGATTTGGTGTAGACAGAGGCTGGCGTACAAAAGAGGAATTAGAGTACCTGAACCATTCGGAACAAAGAATTCCCTCCTTTTATGCACTCCCAAAAATACACAAGGACTCTACCACACCACCAGGTAGACCTATTTAGTCTGGGTGCGGTTCCATTTTTGAACCACTCTGTAAATGTGTAAACACCTTCTTACAGCCTATCAGCAAAGCCACAGCCACCTACCTTAAAACCACAATGGAAACAATACAAATCTTTGAAGGCCAGGAATTTGACACAGAACAACCCGTTTGGTACTATGGGTATAAAATCCTTGTACACGACTATACCGCAAGACAAAGCTATTGACAAAATACAAAGGTTTTTTGACCCACAGTACGGTACAACAAAGGGTTCCGGCAGAATTCATCATCGAATCTATGAGCATTGCCCTGAGAAAAATCTTCTTCCAGTATTCCAACCAATTCTACCTGAAAATTTGTGGGACGGCGATGGGTGCAGCTTTTGCACCGAGCTTGGCTACACTATTTATGGCTGCCTTTGAAGAAGAGTTCATCCTTACAGATAACCAATATAGACCACAGATCAGCAGTTGGTACAGGCACATAGACAACATTATTTTTATATGGAAAAGGAACCAAGTATCCCTATGTGACTTCTTGGAATGTATCAATGGTTTCCATCCTACAATACAATTTACCATGGAATTTGACAAACAGTGTATACATTTCCTTGACTTAGCCATCAAGTGGAATTGGGTCATCTGACCTGTACACTATACAAGAAAATTACATTGCATTATTTGGAGCTTCCATCCTAGGTCTTTCCGTCAATTCCTACGGTTGAGACGCAACTGTACCTCAACAACTGATTATCAAAATGCCAAGGCGCTGAGCACCAATCTATGAGCAAGGAAGTACCCAAACATACTCCCATGCACTGAAGAGAGCAAGAATTACACCAAGAGATGCTGTACTAGACCTCAAGGAGAAAAATACCACACAGGATAGACTTACCTGTGTCACAACCTACAATATAAATTTATTTCAGATCAAGAACATGTTGAAGTATTAGCCCATGATTACTACCTGTATGCCTAATATACCACTCCCGGTGTTTGCATTCAAGTGATCAAAAAACTTAAATTATACACTTGTCCACTATAGATCCAAACAGACTAGATCCAACACTATGCAATTGGGACTTACGTGCCCTCAAGGGTCATATCCCATGCGGCAGCTGCAGAGTCTGCAATCATACCTCTAAAATGCTTACATTTCAGTTTGAGAATAAAACATGGGAATTGAGATTCAGGTCAACCTGTAAAACGACTAATGTGATATACTGCACAGAATGCCCATGTGGCTTGAGGTATATGTTAGCCCATGTCAGGATCAACGAGCACAGGTCGAGAATCTGGCGCAGAAACCATACAGCGCCACTAGTCTTCCACTTCTTGGAATATCAACATTCACCCGATGATCTCAAATGGTGGATCACTGATGTAGTGCAAAATGTGCTCAACCCACAAAGGAGTTTACTCAATAAAGAGGCACGTTGGATACATCGCCTCAACACAGTGGAAAGGGGACGCAATGGAGAGGAAACACTCTTTGTGAACTAGCAGGCTAACAACTATGTTGCCTTCTCAACACAGTGTCGCCAGCGTGCGCACAGCATATTTGGTATCACACTATTCCAATGCCATCCTAGTAGTATGATTCATCCTATTCCCACCCAGATGCAGCTCGTACTACCTGGTGCACTTTACACCACCGCAGACACCAGCACACATTAGATGGACACCAGTAATTTGCAGTATTTACCCTACAGACACATTGCTGGATACTAACTTACACCATTGATTTTCCAGACAGTGACATTCTGCATTCGCTGGCACCATTTATATTATCACAGCCACCAGCTTGCACAAGATGGGCACTAGCACTCGTTCGCATTACGTATGCAGAGAAATAGCGTGGACACTATCCTGCACGCTCCTCTGCTATGCCCGTGAACATACACAGTCATTTTCAGATTCCAGTACTCCACTGGAGTGCAGTACTTGTCATTGACTGAACACCCCCCAGAGCCCAGCCAAAAACGAACTTCCCAGGGCTAGCTTTCCTCTATTATCGTGTGATTCCTCTCGTGGGACTCTGTCCTTGGTTGCCATAGCAACCCACTTCATCTGTACACAACAGGATGCGGAATGCCAAAGACATACGCATCAGTCATAATCATCGGGTAAACATTCGCGCAGGTATATGCAGGCGCTTCAACTTGGTAACACAACAGCTTCATGTCCAGCCGACCTGAGAATTATTCGTAGTTCAATTTATCTGCTCTTCCAGAACCCGGCAATTCGGAGCATGTAGGCTGGTGCATGATCACAACCTTTCTGCAAGCATTAGCTACCACAAGCCAAGCTACGCCCGGCACAAGGGACTTCTCACCACCCTCCTACTGCAAAAAGCCCTAAGGTATTTCAATAAGATATAAGCTGGCCTAGTTCCCAACCTTAATCCCCCATGATCCACGGAGCTCCCACTCACTATCCTGCCTACTTCCATTATTTTACAGTGTGTAGCAGCCACCCTGCTTCCAAAGTCAGCCCTGAGCATGCCGCTACTTTAGACACCCTTCTGAAGCCTGAGGCACCCTATTGAGGGTTGCTTCCCCACTGGGTAAGCACAGTATCTGTGCTGGCCTCCCTCTGTACCCCCAGGGAATGCAATGTTACTTTGTATATCTTCTTCTCTTTTCTGCAATGTTCTTATGTTGGACTGAATGGGTGAAGGGAACATAAGATCACTATTTTTAAATGTGCACTTTTTCAAACACATGTAATACCTGGGACTGCTGTCTTCCCTATGTGGGTAATACATAAGATACAGGTTCTATTGTAGCCTGAGCCCCTCTTGTGTTTTCCCTTTTTTCTCCTCAGGGGTCACCAATAAAGTTCAGTTTTGGTCCTGAGGAAGGCGGACATATCCATACAAGACTGCTGAAAAATACAACCCCACGTGTTTTTTTTAATTCACGCATCATTTGGGCTGTGCTACTGTCAGATTGACATTAGCGCTCTACGTAGACCCCTGAACTGTTTGATCAAATCTATGTGACAACGTGAGAAGCAAGACTTATTAGTTGTTAAGGTAGAGAGGCAAAACAAACTGTATTGTCTACAGCAATTTTATGCTGTATTAACTGCCTACCCATTTTGGGGGGAATTACATTTACTCACAGGTTTTCCTTCTTTCTGGTTTTCTTTTACTTGTTGTTTCATTAAAATACCAATAGTACCTCTTCCAGGCCTCGCCTGGTACCAATATGAGAAAACTGTGTTTCTTCATTGTACATAAATTGAATAAATGTATGGAAAGTCACATATCTAAAGATAAAGTATGGCGTTTTCTGTTTAAATATATCCAGAATAGTCAAAAGTGCTTCCTGAAAAATGTAGACGAGATACTTGTGAATGAACTTTGTTGACTGCTTGCATTGCGTTCTAAATTTAGTGATACATTTTGCTAAAGTAATACTTTCTGGTTTTCCTGTCAGGACATCTTTGTTGCATTGCCTTCATTGAGATCAGCCTGTAGTGCTTTGTAGGATTACTAGAATTCTAAGCTAAAGTAATACTTTCTGGTTCTCCTGTCAGGACATTTGTTGTATTGCCTTCATTGAGATCAGCCTGTAGTGCTTTGTAGGATTACTAGAATTCTAAGCTAAAGTAATACTTTCTGGTTCTCCTGTCAGGACATTTGTTGTATTGCCTTCATTGAGATCAGCCTGTAGTGCTTTGTAGGATTACTAGAACTCTAAGGCACCTTTCACCCTACATCTTTGGCTAGAACTCATTATTTCCATGTTGGCTCGAGCACTCGGCCTAGAAGAAGGTCAGTGATCTGGTGGATCCAAAGTTGCAGGGTTGTAGATGGTGGAAACCCCCCCTCACCTTCCGTAGTCGCTGGTGGTCATTGCTAGTTGCAGTTGTGAACTGTGCAATGTTAAAGCTCAAGGAGGTGGATACACAGGGCAGAAGGCTAGGATCCTAGCACACAAAAGGGAAAGATACATGGACCTCTACTAACAATGTATGGCAGGGGAGTAAGCCAAGCTCACAGGAAAGACTCGCACACAAATCAAGAGAACTGCAAATTGTTCAATTCATACAGTACTTGGCATATTAGTGAAACAAGTCTGTATGACCCACTACAGCCCGAGAGGCACAACCAGGCTATTCTTTGTGCAGTACCTGGTGAGAGAGAACCAGATGTGCATACCAGGGTCAGGGACCCACTACATCTTGGAAAGTGCATCAAGACTGTTCTTGTTCAATGCAGCATACAAGAGGAAGCCAAAGCTCCCAACGAGGGTCTGGGACCCCAAGGAACTGTATTGTAAGCCTGAGAAAGACTGGGGAAAACGAGACACTTCGCCAACAGCGAAAGAGTGGCAGAAACCACATTGGGAAAGTCTTACCAAGACAAGAACTGCCTTTAGTCGAGGGGACGGAAGTCACTCCTCTGGACCAAGAAGACATGTCATTTGATTTAGTTAGATTAGTGTGCAAGGATCAGACTTAGGATTTTCACACTGGAGATTGGCACCTTTACTTTGGACATTCTGACACTAGTTATTTCCGTTGAGACAGGGAAACTTCTCTTAGAGTTAGGGCGAGATAGGTTGTACTTTTCCTTTTAAGCATTGAATAATCAGTCTTACTTCTGCACACTTACAGCAATCAATCTTTCCACCCGAGTTGCCTTTGAGACTTATTCCATGTATTCAAAGGTCAGAGATCTTTTACAGCTGCTGGCTTCAGGACAACTCCAAGTCAGGACCGTACATGCAATAACATATATATTGCTGCAAGCTGTTGAGGACGTTCCTTTTCTACTTTGCAAACTTTTTGTTAACTGCATTATTAATGCTGTATCATCCCGGTCTATTGACATTTTTGCTTGAACGACATTTTCTACAAGTGCCTACGCGGTCATGTTAGTAGGTCATGTCTTACAACAAGTGGTTGCGTGTTTTGCGAACTTAGACTTCTTTATGAAACCTGTCTGGACTCATCTTCATGTTTTACATTCCATTTCTGAATTGTGCACCCAAGCACCGCATCCACTATCCCTCCCGAGAAACCAGAGATTTCTCTGCTCCATCACCCTCCCATGGCCAGACCTTACACACTCCCTGGAGAAATGAGGAGGGTCTATGCAATTACCAGAACTGTGGATGGCCACTGGAAGTGTCAGAGCTGCTCCTTAGATTGCGGTCTGAGTGTGCCCTAACTGGCCTGTGTTATTCCTAATCTGTAGGCCTGCTCGTTTCCGGATGTTTCGGCAACACTATCCAGAGGGGATCATCCCCTCGAGATGCAGGGACACGCAGTCATCCTGGGCAGCAGATAGACCTGTAGACAGTGGCCTATGAGAAGCATCTCTCCTCCAGTGGATCACCCCCTCAAGAGGCAGGGACACGCAGTCATCCTGGGCAGCAGATAGACCTGTAGACAGTGGCCTATGAGAAGCATCTCTCCTCCAGTGGATCACCCCCTCAAGAGGCAGGGACACAGTCATCCTGGGCAGCAGATGTGGCCTATGAGAAGCATCTCTCCTCCAGTGGTTGCTAGCTCAGTATAGAGTGGATCACCCCCTTCATCCTGGGCAGCAGATAGACCTGTAGACAGTGGCCTATGAGAAGCATCTCTCCTCCAGTGGATCACCCCCTCAAGAGGCAGGGACACACAGTCATCCTGGGCAGCAGATGTAGCCTATGAGAAGCATCTCTCCTCCAGTGGTTGCTAGCTCAGTATAGAGTGGATCACCCCCTTCATCCTGGGCAGCAGATAGACCTGTAGACAATGGCCTATGAGAAGCATCTCTCCTCCAGTGGATCACGCCCTCCAGAGGCAGGGACACGCAGTCATCCTGGGCAGCAGATAGACCTGTAGACAGTGGCCTATGAGAAGCATCTCTCCTCCAGTGGATCACGCCCTCGAGATGCAGGGACACGCAGTCATCCTGGGCAGCAGATAGACCTGTAGACAGTGGTCTATGAGAAGCATCTCTCCTCCCTGTTTTGGCAATTAATCTCACCCTCCCTTCACATCTAGAATCGAGGAGTTAGTAAGTTCCTCGACAACATCCAACAATTAGCTCTACAAGATTGCCAGGCTTGCACCTCCACACTTACACCCTCTGGAATCCTCACACCACAGGCTTGCCATTTCTTCTGAAGCCTTTTTCCTTGAATTGCATGACCCTCCCCACACCCTCAGTAATCTCCCATGTTGTCCCTGGGAAATATGTAGTATTATGCAGCTGTTCGAAGCTCCAATAAGGCAATTCTAGGTGGCAGTCTGGGGTGCCACGAGTAGAGGGCATTATAAAGGGGAGGCGTACAATTGTACTTTTCCTGGAGAAGCAGGCACGCGCTCTTATATTCAGTTCCAGATTTCAGGCACCTCTTCAGCCACTGCATTCCCCATCCTCACCAGGTCATGTGCAGTGACTGCTTATTACCTGCGCAGGTGCAGCCCCTACGAATAGAGGCACCAACCACCAGACATTGTTCTACAGGTACCCCCTAATGGAAAGGTTGGTGCACAACATGATCGCGGGAATTGAAGGTACGGCAAAAACAAAGAACTGGAAGGACCATGAAAAGGTTTCCTTTCTCGGCCTACGTAGCTCGCTGCGGTGGACCACATAGCTCCCTGCATAGTCGCTGAAAGACCCCTGGTGATGACGTTCCAGTCTCTAGACTGTGCACGAGACATCAGGGGCAGTGGAATTTCTCCCTATTTGTAGGTTGAGGTGGAAATAATCTACCTAGGTAGGCTTGCCTCAGCGGCTTCCTTGCTGGGGGCAAGAACTCCATGAGCAACTAAAAGATGCCCATGTGCTTAAGTTCTCAAGATAAAATAATGCCATCAAGACATTCAGCTACGGAATAAGGAGATTCAGGCTCAAATAAATAACATGTGTTTAATGTCGCATTTAATAGCAAACATACAGCAATGCATCAAAACAGGGTAAGGAAGAAAGCATGTAAAAAAAAGATGAATGAAGGAGATATCATATACATTGATTGCTTGCAGTATTCAAACAGCTGGCCCCAAATCCAAGCCATCTCAGGAGTCCATGCCAAAGCCTACTGGGGGCACCACCATTATAGGGACAGTGTGTGGCCAGGTGGAAGCAGATCACTGGATAACAGTCCAGAGACCGATCATCTCTCCAACCTCCTCGATCCAGTCACATCCAATCCTACGTCCTTATGTTCTTATGTGCCTCACTGAATCCAACATTGTAGAGGCAGCTCTTCAAGCCTCCCCACTGCCACAAATGCATCTCAAACCTCTGAAGTGTGAATTGCAGCTACGACACAGGCTAATAAGCTTCAAGGTCAGGAGCCGCTTGAGCACATTGGTCAATATTCTGACCCCCCTTTAAACCAACTGAGGCAACAAATGACTGAATTCCTTGAAGACATCTGGAATGCCCAGTCGTGTCTGCAGCATCAGCATCATATTGAGGGCCTATCAGCCAATCATCAGCAGCGTCATTATCCAGAACTCAAATGAATTCCTCAGATTCTCCAGAACCTTAGTGATGCTGTGTTTAAAGGATCAGCCAGTCTGAGGGGCATACAGTTAATCAAGTAATTAAATGCCCCCAGTAACTGAGAAGCCCTGTGTTCCCGCCACTCTTTAATCTCCACCCCTCCAACCCAACATAAATGATTTCCTGGATTGATTTTGAAACCTGAACAAAGGCCATATCCATTCCTCACCTCCAAAAAGTCTGCAATAATTTATGGCCTGGGGATCGGCAACTAGAGTGACCACGAGTGGAGATGGTGGACTAACTTGCCTTGGGCTGCTTTTAACCATCCAACCTTTTAAAAATGACATTTGCAGTCTTAATAGTAGCGTAAGGCTCTGGCTACAGAACTCTAATCTGATTTATAAACTCTGGGCGAAAACTCAAACTGCAGGATAAAAAACAAACTCTCAAACAACGGAGTCAAATGCGTTTTCGGCATCCAATGGGGCCATAGTATATTCATCAGACTCAGTCCATTTCCCTTATCCCATACAGACCCCTCCTCAAATTAAAGGTTCTGCTACGCGCAGGAACAAAAGGCAGTCCTGGCCACAAGCAGCGGCTTTGCGATTAGGAGATGCAGCATTAGTCAGGCCTACTGCAAAGGCCGACGAATCAAAAGACTAGACAGTAAAAGGTCAATTTGCTAAAAAGGTTGACATGCCTTTTTAAATTGAAAAATGTAATACATTTCAACAGTATTTGTCGGGTTAAAAGACAAACAGGTTTTCACCCCACCCCTCTACTTGCCCCTCCCACCTTTTCCCCCCAATACAATCCTAGATAAATTGCCCGCCAATGCTGAAATACAGACTTGTGCTCAATTCTTCTTGTCTATTCAGATTGCTTTGTTTTTATTAGTTGGGAGAGTGGGGAGGGCGGAGAGGGATTACCCCCACACCCTAATTTCAAGCTCATTCACACCCAACCCACGTCACATCACACTCGGCCGCTTATATAGAGGTCTATATTTTGACTCTTCTATTGTAGGTCTACCTTTTCACTGCATGCTGAATAGCCCTCTTGATTGGCCCTGCTCCCCTCCACTGCCTGGCACACTCAGGCTCATCTCCTGTTTCAGCTTGGAATCGGATCATAAAGACCATCCGACCCAGTGTATCGAAGGGCCTCAGATCTGCCAGTGAAGGCGCCTGAGGGCCCTGGGAGACATCACCTTCTCTCTAGAAGCCATTTTGATTGTGAGCTGTCGTTTCATCATACAGCCCTGTGGTCCTATTCCTGCAGGGCTGTGACTAAACTCGGATCGCGCCTCTGCATTCCTCACACGGCTTGAACACGGGACTCCAATAGCCACCATGGACATTCTAGGCTCATTTCCAAACTCTGGGCTTTGTTCATTTCAGGTGCCTCCGAGACTTGGGGGTCAATGTTCTAAATTCTGGTGCCTGGCAGAGGACATCTACTTTCCGATCCTTTGGTTACATCATTATTAATCCGGTGAAAGTGTGTCTACGTTCATATAAATGGGTAATATTGAATTCAGTGGTTGGACTTCAATACTCTGTTTTGCATTACATATCCACTGCCCGCTGTAGACCAACCTCAAGATTCGTCCTCCCAGGCCTAGACCTCACAGCGTCTCCTAGAGAATTCCACCAACACCCAAACAGGATGCTTATTGGTGACTGAGCTCTGTCTGTAGCTTCAATCAATCAATCAATTTGCACTTGCAGTTCGTGGTGGGAAATATCTTGGTTGCGGTTGGTGTGGCTGGCGGCATGAGGTGCACAGCCTGCCTGCCGAGTGCATATGCTGCGACAATGCTCTATTCCTCCAAATTAACCGCCAGACGCATTCATGGATGAAGTAACCAATCCCAAATCTATGTCGCCAAGTAAGAGACGTGAAAGGGCAGGATGCCCTTTGGATGAAGGCATGGACAACTTTGGTCTGTCCTGCTAGAAATATTGCTTTCACAGTTATTTAATGTGAGGACGACGGACTAGGTGACCCGGAAGGCCACAACAATGAGCTCCCCATCGGAATTCTGAAGACAAAAATCGGATAACGGCGAGAATAAAATGTGGCCCTGAAACGCTGAAGACTGGACACATTACCTTTTATTTTTCTCTCATAAGTTTGGGCTATTAGGTGGCGCTGAAGCGCCATGTACAAGCCAAGAATATTGCATTAGAGTACAGCAAAGGAGAAATTGCATGTGAGGAAAGAAACAAAGCTTGTAGCTGTTTGGTTATTTGCCCACCCACTGACTGCCCATGGCAATGCTAATCCCTATGGCCATTCCCACCCAGGTCCTGCCCACCCAAAACACCCCCTCATGAGAACACTTGAGCTTGCTTTAATCAAACCTTACCATCAACCTATGCACTCTAAGTGCCTGCCAGGGTTTTTTTAAAGTGGTGTTCTAAGAGTTAATGACTTAATTGGCGTTGTAAACGTGCTACTAGTGTAATACAGTCTTGCCTGGTCTGCCTTCAGCCACTCGATTGATGAGCACTATGTATGTCCTTCACTGAAGCCATGTTAAAAATACGCATTGGCAAAGCCAACAGTTTTGGCCAGTGTATAAGTATTAGGCCTTTGCCAGGCACTGCAGTTACATTTTCCTTTTTGCACCTGTTCAAGTGGCATTGATGATGTGGTGATAATTTCATCATGGTCAGAAACTGCCTGCGTGTGGAGAACTGGCAATCTAAGGCTGTTCTCTGCCACCACTGTCCATCCATGTGCCCCCGGAAGATGGACAATAAGGAGGAAGACTTGGGCCCATTCACTTATGCAGTAGCTACCCTAAACCCTCAATCTCAAATGCTCTTGTAGCGGATGCCGCTTGGAGCTAAAATATCAAGCCGTAGCAAGCGTCAGTGCAAGCACTGTGGTGAAAGCACCCTATTGCAGCCCATAACACAGAAGCTTCTGTAGTCTAATGTCCATATTATTCATCACGTGAGCGGGTCTGCAACGCAGCGGGCGATACCAAAGAGGAGACTCCCTAATAGAGCAGAAGATGGAAGCTGGTAAAGAGCGGTCGTAAGAAGGGAAAACAACCCTACCAGTGTGGAAGCCTGAGGCCAATGCATGCCAAAAGGCGAGGCGAGATGTTTGTACACAACTACGACTTTGATGACCATTGCTCTCATCACAGCCATGGTCAGGCCCGCTACAGAGTGTGGCCCTTGCCAGCGCTAGAATTATGTTTGTTAAAACTCGCTATCCAAAAAAGTATGGCCTTTAAATTGATTGACATTTTCACTCTTGTATGGGAGTTATCCTAGAAGCCCCTTCCAAATCCCCGACCCTTCACAAAGGGAATGATTGGAATGGTTTGGTTTAAGGTTGCCATGAATTGTCATGCGCATAGTTAATGTTTGCACTGCCCCCCACAGTTGGTTGGGGGTGGCAGGTCGACTGTCACTTCAGAGTGTGGACTGGACCCTGTGTATCTGTGCACCGCTGACTTCACTGCAGCATCCTCATGTTTAGACTAGAAGCTACATTTGATTGCTTGCACTGCAGTTTGTGAGTTTTAAACCCTCAGGTTTTTCAGTCAAGGCTTTGCAAGCAGGTTAATGGGTATTAATGGGGTATATTTAAGAAACATGTTCATTACAGGCATAATTGTGCTTATGTCGCACATTGGCCTGCTTGACAAATGAGTGCAAGAAGCTGAACATTTAAAATATTTCCCTCGATGTATAGCATGTAGTGAAGGGAGATGGCATGTAGCCAAATGAAAACCAAAACTGAAAAACCTCCACCAGGTTTCTCCAAAAAAAAGAGTTCACCAAACATGATCAGGAAAACAAATGGGAGGCAACAGCAGAAACACTTTCATGGCCAGCCTCTCGTCAAAAAATAAATCTAACACGCTCTGGTAGTTGGTGACCTGCCTGCGAGTGATGGCAATTCCCAACCATACTGGGAAGATGTGGAGCAGACAGAGAAACGGCAACTGATCAGTAGAACAAATTACTTACCCCTGGTAATCCTATTTATACTGGATGTTCCTCCAATCCTGTAGCAGTTTTTCACGTGAAAGGATCAACATTCTTTTCTCTGCATAAGCTGCAAAATGTGCTCCAACGGCAGCAGTACAGAGATTTCGCTGCTAGCCTTCTGGCCGAAAGCAACACCTCCATTACATCTTAGGGAAGGTCCCAATCTTTATATCTTATCCTCTCAGAAACCAGGCATCAAGGTTCAGAGTACTGATTTCTGGATGAAGGAGACCCCCTCCAACCCTTCTTGCGAGCGTAAGTACTCTCTACGGGGAAGACGAATTAGAGAGCAGATGGCCATCTCTAGAGGTTCCGTGTAGCACATCCTCCTGGCCCAATCCGGAGCAATCAGGATCATGGACTTTCCGAATGTCCCCAATCTCCTGATGACCTGAGGAATAACGAGGACTGGTGGAAACACATACAGAAGTGGAAATTCCCAATCCACCACAAACGTGTCCCCTAGAGCTCCTCTCTGAGGGAATTCCCTGGAGCAAAACGGGTTGCACTTTCTGTTGATACCGGTTGCAAAAAGATCCCCCTAAGTGGGTCCCCTACGTGCAAAAATGTCCAGAAAGACTTCCTGAGCTTGTTCCCACTCATGAGAGATAGTGCTCCGCCACCTCAGAGCGCCCGCTGCTATGTTTTCTTCTCTGGGTAGAGGAAATGTCAGCAGAGAGATGCCATCTTTTAATGCCCAAAACCAGAGCTGCATTGCCACTCTGCACAGAGGCAGGGACCCCTACACCCCACCCCCTCTCTTGTTGGCCACTATGTTGTGTCATTATCAGGACATTCTTCCCTCTCACAGATGGCAGGAAAGCCTTCAGCGCTAGTCTGATTGCCCTCAGCTCCAAAAGGTTGATGTGAAGTCTGGACTCCGACGGAGACCAATGATCGCTGATTGACAGGTCGTTCATGTGGGCTCCCCACCCTCTGAGGGAGGCATCTGTCACAATGGTCATCTCTGGCCACGGCTGCACACAAAAGTTCTCCTTTCATCACGTCCTCTCGACAGGCCTACCACAGGAGATCCTGAGCAACCTTGTTCGGGACCTCAAGAAGGTCCGTCATGCTGCTGCAGAACAGAGACCACTGGGATCCGAGTGCTCTTTGGGGGGACCTATTCTCACATAGGCTTCTGGCACCAGGAAAACTCAAACTTTTGGACCATCTGCGAAAGATGTTGAGCCTTCAGCTAGGGGGTGGGGAGTGAGGCTTTTCCAGAGGACGAGTCCAGGACCGCTCCAATAAACTAAAGCTTCTGTGATGGTGTCAAGTGGGACTTCTTGAAATTCAAGGAGAAGTCCAGCCTGTGGACGAAGTGGCAAGTCCAACTGAGTGACTGAGCCTGTTCTGGAGAACAAGCTCTGATCAGACAATCGTCATGGTAGGTGTAGATGTGAATCCCTTCCCTCCTCAGACTCGCTGTCACCACTGCAATGAGCTTGGTGAAAACCCTCGGGCAGACGTGAGCCTGAATGGCAGGACCCGAAACTGATAGTGAGAACCGCCAACTGCGTACCTCAGGTACTTTCTGTGTTTGGGATGTATGGGCACATGAAAGTAAGCATCCTGAAGGTCCGATGACACCAACCAATCCCAGAGCCGAAGGGTCTGAAGGATCTGAGAAAGATTGTGAACTTGTCCTTCCTAAGGAACTTGTTTAAGTGTCTCCAATCCAAGATGGGTCGCAATCCTCCATCCTTCTTGGGGATTAGAAAATAGGGAGAGTAACAATCCAGATTCCTCTCCACCGCAGATACAAACTATTGCACTTTTCTCCTGTAAGAGGACCGGATTCGGATCCCTCCAGGATTGACCTCCCGGAGGACAATCTGGATGTCTTCTAAAAAAGGTGAGGCAGTGCCCAAGCATCAGAGGTTATGCCCGCCAACTCTCCAGATGCTGAGTCGGCCTGCCCCCACCAGTCCTGTGAATAAAGGACTCCGAGGTGTTTTGGAGTTGCTGCTGAAGCTGAGGGCAAAGAAGCAGAGGCTGACAGAGAAGCTTTCCCTCCTCGACCTCTGGAACCAAGGGGTGCTCTTCTTTGACCCTTCTGCACAAACTGGCCTCTTCCCATTGCAATGGAGGAGTAAAAACAAAAGGGGGCGACCCCTCCATCCATGGGAAGACCCCCGGGACTGATTAGGTTGGCAAATCACTGCTCCATCCGACTTCGCTGCAGCCTTGGATGATTGCATTTGAGCCGAAAAGCTGGCAGCCATCAAATTCGTGATTGAACGTTGGGTGTAAACCCTGGCCTCCCGAGGCAAGCAAACCTCCTGGCGACAGTACTCCTGCCATAGCCATGCTAACATAGTCTGCTGAATCCAGGCCAGATTGGAGAGACTGGCACATGGCATCTTTGCCATGTTAAGAAAACCCCACCTCTCCTCCCCCTCAGGGATATGGTCCACAGCCGAAGCTATAACATCCCACAAAGTGTGAGTGTACTTGGCCAGGGCTCAAGTTGCATTCATGGATTAGAGGGCCACGTGCTGCCTGAAGAAAATACCCTTTTTCCTAAGGCATCAAACTTTTTGTTGTCTCTATCCGTGGGGATAGTTGGATAGGCTGCAGCCTTCGAAGTTGATGTTGCTGCCTGTACCACCAGACTCTCAGGAATGGGGTGTCTAGACAAGAAATCAGGGTCTATAAAGGCAACCCTGTATTTTCTAGTCTAATTATTGTTAGACCACTGGTGTAGTATCTGGTTTTAACCAGTTCTCCAGTTCTCTAACACCCTAGTCCTTAACCTTTTAACTGCCATGGGTCCCCCCCCAGTGCCAAGGCCTCTTTTGGTGATTTCGGTATTTCGCCATTCAATGCCTTCTAACGTTTTCTCCTTCATTAACCCCTTAAGTGCCAAGGAAGAGGTATCTCGTCCTTGGCAACAGGGAAGTAATCCCAAGGACGAGCTAACTCGTCCTTGGCACTTAAGGGGTTAAAGCAGCGTTGAATGGTAATACTGGCTCTTTTGGAGGTCCGCTGCCAAGGATGTCAGATAAATGATCCCTTTCCAGCATTGCTACTGGCTTTTCCCATCTCAGATATGCAGTGACCTTTCCCACCACTGCTCTGTATGAGGGGTCAGAATTACCTGAAACATCAGGAGTGGCAAAGTCCGTCTTTGAAGGAGGCTAGTGCCTTGGACACCTCGCCAGAGTGTTTGCATTCTAGATTCCTCTGAAACCAACTCTTCAGGCAAATTTGGAGTACCATATTCATAACCAAAAGGGTAAATTCTGCTCTTCCTCCTCTTCAAAAATGGACTCCATGGTCCTAAAAAATCAAATTAAAAAATAAATTACAAAAAATCACCCTTAGGAAAAGGTTTGGAAGACTTTGATACCTCAACCAAAGGTTTTGAAATCCCGGAACGCGTCAAAGGCGATAAAGGCGTCAAAGGTGTTGACTGCTCAAAAGGCTTCGACAGATATACTGGCTTTGAATGGACATGTACCTGTTCATTTACAGGAGTCGAGGAGGAAGGCTTTGACTTTTGCCTGTGTCGAGACAAAGACTCCAACAAATGTCGAGGAGACTTACTGCCTGGGCTCTTTGGCACACAAGTAGTGGTCTCAGTAGATACCCTGCCGGTCTTACCAGACACAGTGGGTTCTGAAGCTTCCTTGGGGTCTTTCGGAGGGGCATTCTGAGCCATCTTCTGAAAAATCTCCAGCATTTGAAGACATCATTTTTCCCAGTGAACAGAAGATACCGACTTTCTTGGGAAATTAACTTGTCTGTCAAGAGATGAGCCAGACGAAGACGAGCGTAATCTATGGCGTCGTTTATTCACCTTTTTGTGAGAGGAGGAAGGATGACGAGTGACAAGATCTGGTTCTCGAGGGCATTGAGTGTTTGAGCACATTCTTTCCAGGGAAACTTCCCTGGAATTGTCAGACAACCTCCTTTTTGACAGGGTAGTAGAAAGGGATATTTGATTTTGTTTAAACTTTATTTTCATCACAGTTACAACCATAGTACAATTCGTATGACATTTACCTCGTAGTTTGGTGCACAGATACATAGAAACCTACAAATTAATAATTACAATGTTTATAGCATAGGATCTCCTGTGTCCGACTGGGCAGTTCCTTGTATTTCAGCTAAGTATAAGCGGAAGGGGGCCCATATCTCTTTGGGTCGGTTTTCAGGCGATACTAGCGTAACAAATCCTTCTTCACTCATTGATATAGGTCAAGTCTCTTAGCCATGCCCGAGTGGTTGGGGCAGTCCTAACTTTCCAATTTCTTAGTATATTATGCTATGTCACTACACCGGCTAAATTAAATTGTCTTTGCACCTTGATCGGTACCAGCAGAAGGGGATTTCGAAAGCGTCCTACCTGCCATGAGTTTCCCCTTCCTCTCCGTCAAGGCCTTCACTGTCATCTACTGATCGGAACCGCAGTAGTCTACTCTGTGGTCCACACCCAGACACCACAAACGGATCAGATGTGGGTCTGTAATTGAAGTCAGTCTTCGGTGTAGACATATTCGACTCTGAAGAAAATACGCACAAAGAATTTGCTGAGGCAAAGAACCGTCTGAAGAGTGTTGAGCATGCGGAAAAACAGAACTGAGGCAACAGTCACAGCGCAAGCTAGTTATACCAGTGTTGACATCACAGCCGAAGACAGGACGGAGGCCGTTGAGGACCACAACTCCATGATGCACAACATTTTCTGAAGCTGCAAGCAGACTTACGAATATATCAAAGATGAGGAATACGTGGGAGGACACAATCCATTAGAATGCGTCATTCTGCACATAGAGAACTCAAGATGTCCCCACACAACCTCTTGGGTAGACTTGCAGATGCTTGGAGCTCATCAGGTCTTCAAAAACTACTGGTATGTGTCAGAGGTTTGCTAGGAGCAGACTTAACAGGACTGCAATTGGGCAAGTGCCATGACCATTGCACCAACTCATGATACTCTAGAGAAATGAAGCTCTCCCAGTACTCTACCTCCAACATTCCTACATCTGTATCTCCCTTTCATGTCATTCACTTGACTTCCCAGATTATATCTAGATTATCTCCTTGCCTATCCTCCCAGCTTCTTAGCTCTTCTCCCAATTGGATGTTTACACTCTTTGCTACTTTGCAGGTTTTCTGCTCTCCCCCTTCCCATTTCCATGCCTTAGTTCACCAATCGTCCAGTTTCTCTGCTTGACCCACTCCCAATTTCCCTGTCATCCTCTACACCCTTGCTTGCCTTCGCTTGCACCCATTGCTTTAAGCCCCATTTCTGCTGCAATGATGCTCCTTTTCTTTGCCCACCTTCCTATCGCTCCAGGGGGCCAACGGCCAGAGCTACATGGATACAGGGGACTAGGAAGGGGTGTGTGACCCTGTAGTGCGAGTTTCGCATTTGCTTCCCATTTGTTTTTTACTCTCAACATCGTCATCATGTGCTCAGTGAAGACTGGTTTACCAAGAAGCCCAGCTACCTCCCTCCAAGCACCTCTCAGGTGAGAGCAAAAGGGCCAATGCAGTGCCCTACATGACTCAGACTCAGTTCCTCCTGCTTGGATGATTCGAGGAAGGACTTAAAGTGCCATAGATGTGAGTCATTGGCTCCCCTGTCCAAAAGAAGCCTTCAACAAATAGACCCTTCAAAATATTTAGATTTTTTTTGTAGGGTTTGTTTCTAAGGGCTATAAAAAGTGTTGCACAGACTGGAGTCTGCCGATGTTAGGACCAAAACTATACCTTTATTATTTTTGTTCAGCGGCGGCTCCACCCAGGGGGTCTTGGGGTGCCTTACAATGTTCAAAGGTTGGAAAGGTGGCAGGTGAAACATAAGTTATAAAATGTTTTCTGGATAGGCTAGAAAGATTAGGATAAACAAGTGGCAGCAGCGAAGATGGAGGGGTGCGGTTACGTGTGGGGAAACAAGTATGTTTAGAGGCTCTTTCTGAAAGTGGTGATGGAGGGTGCAGTGCAGATGTGAATAGATATGGTGTTACATGCCATGGGTGCCCAGTGGGTAAATGCTTGTTTTTCTGTGCATGTTAGTTTGCAGAATGTGTAGGAGATGCTGGCTTGCTTGTCTGGTGTTTGTATGGGTGATGGGCTTCAGCTTGTCGTGAAGGTAAGATGGGGCTTTGTGGTGAATGGCTTTGAAAACAACACAGAAGAATTTGAAGACTATTCTTTGGGGTATAGGGAGTTAGTGGAGCTGGGTGAGATCTGTGGTGATGCGCGAATGTTTGGGTAGGTGGAGGATGAGTCTGGCTGCTGCACTTTGTATGGCTTGCAGGGGAGCAAGGGAGCTGCTGGGGAGTCCATTGAAGACAGCATCATCGTTGTCCAGCTTGGTGAGAACAAACACTTGGACTGTAGTGTAGTGCTGGGCAGACGTCATAAGGAGGAAGGATGTCTATTTCGAAGGAGGTGTAGTTGTAAAATTGTTTTTTAATGACAGTACCTATTTGGTGTGTGAAGGACAGGTGGTGCGGGGTTGGTGGGGGTGCAGGTCGATGGTGAAGCCAAGGGATTTGACAGGTGTGGAGAGGATGTGTGTGGGTTTTCCGTAGCGAGTTCTTTGATCCAATAGGCGAGTTTGTCGGATCAATGAGGTGGTATTCTATTTTGGATGAGTTAAGCTTGAGGAAGGGGATGGCCAGCTAGGTGGTAATGGTGGAGAGACAGCTTTTGAGGAAGTGGAGTTGGGTGGGGTATGAGACTTAGAAGTGCATGTATGTGTCATCTGGGTATTGGTGGAAATGAATGTTGTCTTTGCCAAGTGAATGGCGAAGGGATTCAACATATAGGTTGAAGAGTGGAGACAGGGAGAAGCCTTGTGGGACCCCGTACTTGACCGTGGTTGGGATAGATCGAAAGGCGGGCATAGAAACAAAGTGTCCCCTCTCAGTAAGGAAGGCAGTGAACCAGTCGAGGACAGTGCCTGCTGGTTTAATCCTGAGCGCTAGGTTGTCGAGAAGTATGGTGTGGTCAAGGGTGTGAAAGGCTGCAGAGAGGTCAAGGAGGAGGAGTAGTGCCGTGTGCCCCATGTCTGCAGTGTGTGGAGGTCCTCGAGCATGAGACGTGTAGCGTTCTCAGTGCTCTGCCCAGGTGGAAAGCCAGGTTGAAAGGGGTTGAGTAGGTAGTTTGTGGTGATATGGTGTCCCACCTGGAGAGTGACATGATTCTGCCATGGTATGGTAGAATAGTAACAGAGTGGTAATTTTCAGTTTCAGGGAGTGGGGGTTGAGAGATTTCTTTTTTTAGGAGGGGCGAGATTTGTCCAATTTTGAGTGCAGAGGAAATAGTACCATGTGAGAGACAGGTGTTGATTATGTTGAGCCAGTGAGGAGCGAGGGTAGTGATGCAATTGGATGTGGCTTGAGGTGGTCATGCATCATCCAAAAGAGTGCAGGCTTGTTTTGGCAGTGAGGGCGATGAAGGTGTCTCTGTCAATGGGGTGGAAGGCGGTCCATGAGTGGAATGTTTGGGAGTGGGGCGTAAGAGCAAAGAGGAGGGCTTGCTTGATGTGTATTTTAGAGTTGAAGTATTGCATGAGGTATTTGTAAATTTGGAATGGACGAGTATATGGGAGGTGTGGATTTTGGTTTGCAGAGGGATTGGACAATAATTTCTGTTTGGCTGTTTGGTATTTTTAGCAGCAACGTTTGAGTGGTATTCTGGTGGCAGGGCATGGGTTATTTTGCCAGGCCCTCAGTGGGCAAGTAGCAGCGAGGAGGGGCTGTATGGAAACAAAGAATGAAAAAATAAAAGAGAATAGAAAGAACTCTTAGCTCCCCCAACCGTTTGCTCTGGATGGGAGGGCGCCCTAAGGAAATCGCTTACATTCCCAAAGTAACCTGAAAGGACTTCAGCAGGGAAGAGACGAACAGGAAGCCTGTCCTCTTGACAGTGAACGCAGCAGCTGCAGGATCACAGGATGCTGGAAAGGAGATGGATGAGCTTTAAGGGGAGCTTCAGGCTGCAGAAATGGCACCCATAAGGGGGGGGTGACGAATCCACCCTACCTTCTGCCCTTAAGTGGGCACCCCGGGGCTGGATGCTCCCAAGTGAGTTTCTCGATAAAGCTGGTCCCAGATCACGTGATCAGATTGTAGATCGATCCTCGTTGGTTCTTGTAGAATCCTACCCTCTGCTGGCAGCTAGAATTAGTGCTTCTGGTGGTGCTGTACACAGTGTTCCTCACCCCTTCGGAGGATGGAAAGACCCTTCAAAGATTTACCAGGTTACTCAACGTAGTGACCACCTTACTCCTAGTCCATAGTCCCCTTACCTCCATACTTATGGGACATCTCTCTGTCCTGTGGGACGGGACCAGAGCACTTTTGTAAAAAGCATCCACATTTTTTTCAAAAATGTGTCCCTCCTCTCTTTCTGCGCGCCATCGCCCATCAGTCCTTTTCTATCGCAGGGTCCAAGACCCATTAGCAATAACAGAGGAACCTTATTAGGATGGGACGGCAGGCGGGCGTATGGAGGAAAGAGGACTATGGACTAGGAGTAAGGTGGTCACTACGGTGAGTAACCTGGTAATACTCCTACGTCCCGTCCCCTTTCCTCCATACTTATGGGAGATTCCCAAGCACTCCTTTCAGGAACTATGGGTGGATGGAAATACCCCTTACTGAAACAGGTTCTTCAGCACAGCCTGGCCGAACTGAGCGTCAGCCCTAGAGCTCATATCAAGGCAGTAATGCTTACAGAAAGCAGATGGGGAGGCCCAGGTAGCCGCTCTAGCGATGTACTCCCAGGGAACATACTTCTGAAAAGCAACCGCAGCTGCCTTGCCTCGCCCCTGATGTGCATGGATACCCTTAGGAGGTTTCAGCTTTTGGACGGTGAAAGATTCCGTGATACAGGCAGCAATCCATCTGGAAATGGATGCCTTAGGCACCGGCCTGCCCTGGGGTTTACCGAAGGTCACAAACAGTTGGTAAGAGCTCCGAAGCTCGGCAGTCCTGTCCAGGTAGAACTTAAGAGCTCTTCGGATATCCAGGCAGTGTAGAACCCTTTCCGCCTCCGAGGCAGGGTTCGGAAAAAAGACCGGGAGGGAAATCGACTGATTCAGATGGAATTCGGTCACTACCTTTGGTAGGAAAGCTGGGTTCGTCCGAAGGACTACCGTGTCCTTGTGAAAAACCAAGAAAGGATGCTCCACCGACAATGCCTGGAGCTCACTCACTCTCCTCGCTGACATAACGGCGACCAGAAAGGACACTTTCCAGGACACGTACTTGAGGTCAACCGTAGCCTTTGGCTCGAAAGGTTTATGGCACAGCGCCGTCAGGACTACGTTTAAGTCCCAGGGCGGGTGCAGACTACAAACCGGAGGGTAGATGCGTGTCAAACCAGCAAAATGTCTCTTCACCACCGGGTTAGTTAACAAATAAGAACACTGGTCTGTAGAGAGGTAGGCGGAAATCGCCGAGAGATAAGTCCTGCAGGACAAGACATGAACCCCTGACTCTGCTAGGGAGGAGACAAAAGACAGCACCGTGTCAATCGTCGCCACCCTCGGTCCACTTCTTTCTTCAAACACCAATGACAGAACCTGAGCCATTTACTCTTGTATTGGGATCTGGTCGAGGGTTTCCTGGCTGCCTGGATAATGTGCATGTTATCTGCAGACAAACCCAAAGGCTCTAGAGCCGTGAACTCAGGCACCATGCCGCCAAGTTGAGCGATTGTGGGGAGGGGTGCCACATCTGCTGTTCCCCTTGGTGAAGAAGATCGGGAGTTACTGGTAACCTGATCGGCGGACACACCGACAGGTGCTGAAGTTCTGAGAACCAAAACATGGCAGGCCACCACAGAGCTATCAGTAGAAGAGAACAGTTGACAGAACTCTTCAACTTCCAAATTGCTCGATGAACCAGAGGAAGAGGCGGGAAGGCGTAAGCTCTCATTTTGTGCCATGGGATCTCAAGTGCGTCACCCAGAGAGGAGGCTCCCAGCCCCCCTCTGGAGGCGTACTGAGGAAGCTTCTTGTTTACCACCGTGGCGAAGAGGTCCACCTCCGGTGTGCCCCAACGCAAGAAAATCCATGATAGGCTCTCCGCCTTCAACTCCCACTCGTAGCTGACCACTGTCCGCCGGCTGAGGGCATCCGCGGCGACATTCAGCTGGACCGGGATGTGCACTGCAAGCAGCCAGACCCCATGAAGCACGGCCCACACCCAAATCTGGATGGACAGATCCACGAGAGTGGGAGAATTCGTTCCCCCTTGCTTGTTTATGTAGTACATTGACACCGCATTGTCCGTTCTTATGCGAACCACCTTGTTGACAATGAGAGGTCTGAACGCCTTGAGCGCCAGAAAAATCGCCAGAAAAATCGCCAGAAGCTCCAATTGATTTATGTGCAGGAGCTTGTCCTGAGGTGACCAGAGGTCCGAGACCTGAAGAAGATCTAACGTCGCACCCCACCCGAAAAGGGAGGAGTCTGTCGTGATCGTCACCATGGGGCTTGGGTCCTGGAACCTGACACCCACTGACAGGTTGCTGAGAGAAGACCACCAGTCCAGGTCCACTCTCATGGAACCCAGAATCATTATCCGTTTGGAATCCGGGTCTACAGCCTGACGCCAGGAACTCCGAAGAGCCATCTGGGTCCGTCTCATTTTGAGACGAGCAAGAGGAAGAGCCAGCACACACAAGGCCATGAGACCCAGAAGCCTCTGGAGCCACCAGGCCGACATGCTCTCTGACTGCGCAAACATCTGATACGTGGTCAACAGATCCGCCATTTTGTCCCGGGTCAGATACACTCGGCAGTCTATCGTGTTCCAACGAAAACCCAGCAAAGTCAGGACCTGTGAGACCGTCATGGAGGATTTCCGCCAGTTCACCGACAGCCCAAGATGGAACAGGAGCTGGAGCAGAGACTGGAGGTTGCCCGCTGCTGCCAACGGGCAAGGGCTGTGAAGGAGCCAGTCGTCCAAATAGGGATACACATGGATACCCTGGAGACGAAGATGGGCCGCGATCACCGACATCTTCGTGAAGACAGGTGGCGCCAAACTGAGGCCAAAAGGAAGCACCCGAAACTGGAAGTGCTCCTCTCCCAGAGAGACACTGAGGTATCTCCTGTGTGGGTTCCAAATCAGGATATGCATGTACACATCCTGAAGATCCACCACGCTGAGCCAATCGCCCGCCTGCAGTGAGGAGCGAATCTGGCCGGGCGTGATCATCTTGAATTTCTCTTGGGGTAGGGAAAGATTGAACTGGGAAAGGTCTAGGATGGTGCGCAGGCCAGCTTGGTTGGGTTTGGGCACAGTAAACAGCCAGGAGTAGAAGCCCTCCCCTCGCTCCCCAAGGGGAACGGGTTCCACAGCTCTGAGGAGCATAAGTTTCTGAACTTCGGCCTTGAGGGAGGGTGAGCCCGACAGCTGAAAAGGAGGGTTGAGGGGTGGAGTAGGGAGTAAAGGAAAGCGGAAACCCGCTCGAGCGACTGACAAGACCCATCTGTCTTCTGTGATGGTCTGCCACGCCTCCCAATGAGACACAAATGCGTCCTCCCACCGGGGTCTCGTGCGAGCGCAGAAAACCCTCATTAGGCAGGTTTATCGGTGGCGGTGCCACCTGAACCTGATGAGGAGGCTGAGGAGCGAGAGAAATACCGCGTATGCTGTTGTCTACGGTGGTTATTCCCCGCAGGAGTATCCACTCTGCGATTTTTGCGGTCGAGGAAGCCCCTAAAACCAGAGGAAGGTCGACCTTGCGACAACGGCCTTTGAGTCTTGAAGGGAGGTTTAACCAGAACAGACAATGATTTGGCCATCTGAGTTCTGTCTTTGGTTTTGGTGAGGTCTACATCAGTAGAAGAGTGAAAAGCTCCTTACCATCAAATGGAAGGTGCAGAACCTTGTCTTGCACCTCCTTCGAGAACTTAGTGGCATGCAGCCATGCTTGCCGCGAGGTATCAAACCCTAACATCAGACCCCGAGCCGAGGTGTCTACGTGATGAGCCGCAGTCTCCAGGAGATCCTGGCCCAAGACTCTGGCATTGGAAAGGCCTTCTCTGAAATCCTCCAGCTTCTCGCCCGGGATGTGCTCCTCAAACTCTGACAGACCTCTCCACATCCGCATGTTAGCTCCCGCCAAAATCAATTCTGCATTGGCCTGCCTGAGCTGCAAGGCCGAATTGGCAAAGATTTTCCTCCCTAGGGAGTCCAGGAGCTTGTCGTCCTTTCCCAAGACCTGAGTCGCCGTTGCGGAGGAGGAAGCTGCAGGTCTGGATTGCAACGTGGCCACAGCCACCACTGTGGAGGAGGGAGGCGGACAAGACGACAAGGCCACTTCTTTCGAGGAATGTAGCCTGAACCTCGCGTCAATCTTTTTATTTACAAAAAGTCCCGAGTGTGGCTTGTCCAAACTCTTCGGACCTCGGCCAGAATGTCCTTCTGCAAGAACAGGCCGGTACGCTCCAAAGGAGACAAGGTGAACGCCCCAGAAAGCACGCCCTCCTGCAGAGCAGGTGCATCGGGCACCGGAACATCTAAGAAGCTCACCATGTCCAGTACCCGGTCATGGAAAGCTCTGGTAGAGCGGGGCAGGTCCTTGTTGTCCTGATCGTCTTGAGGGTCATCTAACAGGTCCGGCTCCTGCTGAGCCGAGTCAGGCACTGCCTTGTCCACAAGGGACAATGGTGGCACAGGCGGAAGCGCAGGGGGAGGCACCACGGCCAAGGGAGGCGCCGGCGGAACCACCGACGGGATGGGTGGAGCCGGAGTCGCGGGTGGACATATCTCCTTGAAAAGCCCCTTGAAATATTCCCTCATGGGGTCGGTGCGCATAAGCGCTTGAAGGCGTCCTCAGGAGATTGTTTCGGAACCTTTGGAGGCCTCTCATGAGGTGGACAAATCCAGGGACGCAACGGGGAAGGGTGCCACACAGGCCCCTCCGCCGACGTATCCACATAAATCAAGGGAGACGCCCCCGCGGGCAACGAAACATTGTGCGGAAGTGGCATCCGGGCGTTCCAATCATAAACCGGCCGGTAAGGATGCACACAAGGGACCTTAGGTTCACCCGAAGGTCCGAACCCTACACCAGGGGCCGATGGCGTAGTTGTAGGGGGTAGTACCTAAAATGGCTGCCGTGGTCGTGGCGGGAATGGGCGCCATTTTGTCCTCATCTGAGGGGAACTGCGGCACGTGAGGAAGTGAGGCAGGGGTCCCCGTCGATGGATCAGGGGTCTTAATTTTAGCCTTAACGTAAGAAACCTCGGCAGAGCCGGTACTACGAGGCCTGGAATGTTTCTGAGACATACCAACCGCCAACTGAGCCTTCGAAGGAAGAGCCTCGGCTCTTGCGGTAAAAGAAGAAACTTTCTTCTTTGCCCCCTCAACAGATCTGGTGTCACCACAAGAGCGGGAACAGTGCGCTGGCACCGACAGGGCCTTGCCTGGCCCCTCAGAACTGTTGGTAGCCTTAGCCTCTGTACGAGGGACCTCGGACCTAGGCCCGGTAGAAGCCTCATCGGCACGGGCCTCGAACATGCGTTCGGTAACCTCAAGCCCAGCCAAGACCTCGGGGCGTACCCGGTTTTGTTTTTGAGGGAAGTCGAAAGAACGGCCTCAGAGCAAGCTCCGGTACCCCACGACTCAGTAGAACTGGGTCTACACACAGCCCCCAAAGGAGGGGCCTCGGAGTGTACTCCGGTGATCACAGGCCCCTTATGGAGACCCTTGGAGAAAACTCTGGTAGAATTATTAGGCCCGACAGGCACCTCAGGGCAAACCCCGGTAACAGAGCGATTAACGCCCCTCCCGGCTCAAGAGGAACCCGGGAAGGTATCCCCCGGCCGGGGTGCTCTGAAAATCAAAGAACTTACCGGGCGTTTTTTCTTCTCGTCAATGAATGCCTGAAAATGCGAAGGAGGAGTCCATCCGAACACCTCCTCCCACCGCTCCAACCAACGTTGAAGAGACCGGACCGAAAGGGAGTCACAGTAAAACAGGAGTCCCAACAGTGTTCCGGACCCAAACACTCTAAACAAAGAGGATGGGGATCCGCCCTCGCGAAGCAACCGTGACACGATGAACAGTCTGGAAAATCTAGTTTAAAAGACATAGACGGACTAGTAAACGAACGCTAGCGAGAGCCAGAGAGGGAAAATGGGAAGTAAATCTTCCGAGGATGCATGTGCGTCCGGCCCCGATCGTGCAGAGAAAAGGACTGATGGGCGATGCGTGGGGCGGAGCCAAGGTGGGCGGGGTTACGGCCGCGTGCTGGGCCCCGCGGAGGAAAGAGGGACACATTTCTGAAAAAAATGTGGATGCTTTTTACAAAAGTGCTCCGGTCCCGTCCCACAGGACGGAGAGATGTCCCATAAGTATGGAGGAAAGGGGACGGGACGTAGGAGTAAGTGGATTTGGGGCCAGAGGTCACATGATCAGCTTGCAGATAGACCCTGGCTGGCTCTTGTAGTTCCCCTATGTTGATCTGCCTTTTTATCTATCTTCCTCTAGCTGACATTTTATGGAGTTTACCTGACAAGCCTTGTTTCTATGTGATCTGCTCGAAAATGTTTCATCACATTTTTTACTGGTAGATTTTGCTACAAATATATGTGGGGGAGACCTCCTACAGATCCCCCTTTAACCTCACTACATTTGTTATTAGCCTAAACCCAACTCCCACATATATTGGGGGCAAATTTGGTTTACAAAACTTTGATGAATTCTACTTCGATGAAATCTCCTGCGGCACAAGCTCCCTATCCCCAAGCCTTTACAGGAATAAAGTAACTTGCATCTGTTCCGTCTACTTGCACAGGCACAGGCCTAAACTGCAGGGGCCTAGAGCACTTTGTAGGTGGCTGCTGGAACCTGGAGGAACCCGATTGAATCTCCATGCAATGTCCCTGGATGTCAATGAATACAAGGCATCATGATGGAAGATTCTAGAACCTCGACTCACACATTCGCCTATCTGACCAGTAAGCTTCATATCCCGTCATGCAGAGACAGGCTGCATTAACAAAGGATGTTTGTAAAATGGACGGGTGAATTGGTGATTGCTAATTATTCAGGCTCCTAGGAAAAGTCCAGAGTAATTTGGTCCTGCTGGCTGTTTTGGTCCCCCACTCCTCTCCTCTTCCTCTCAGAAGCCTACGTGTCTGCTGCTGAACAGGTAAATGGGTGCACTGTTTGCTTCCCATGCAGGGCAATGCAACAGGTCCTATGACTTCCCACTCAGCTATGTGTCTGCATTGATTCCGATATAGCCAGCGAGAAACAGAATTCAGGATGGAGAAGTCACGTCAGCCAGCAAGATAGATCAATGAGTTAAGCACTCGCTTCAGATGTCTGCATTAAACCTGCAGCCCCAGGTTCAAATACCATGGAGGCTGTTTCAGTCATTCAGCCTTCCCAAATCAATAAATGAGGTGGCTAAAAAGAATACACATTATTACAGTGCTTAAAATCGTCCGGAAACCAGCAGGGCGCATTAGATTAAAACAAATGATTATGAAGAAGGGAGAGTCAATCAGCCTTCAGGGCTGAGACTGGCACCTGTGATTCTGTCCAGCGGCTCCAATTCGCTTTTCTTTAATATTCTTGAGGGGGGTACGGTCCAGAGTCTAGTGCACCAGATAACATGATCTTAGGCACTCCTCCCCCCCAAAAGGTCAACTTTACATTGCAATAGGGCTCCCATGATTTTGCCATTGTCAAGCCTCATTTGTAGCGAGGTTTAGTACTATCCCAGGTGAGTGCATTAGCATGGAACGTACCTGGTGTAGAAACCGCTGGTTTCTGGACACTTAGTGATGCAGTCTTGGCTACATGAGACACAACCTTGGTACAGTCTGGTTGTTTCTTTTCTGTTGGCGAGTCAGCGTTACTCAGGTCTGCAGATTTCTTAACAGATTTGGTCCTGTCTGCTTTTTTAAGGGCAGCCGAGGAAGTCTTGTCTACTGGTTTCCTTAGAAGGGAGGCTTCAACTTTCTCTCCGTCCGGTGGTTTCTTGGGAAGTGGGGAGGTAGTCTTGCCTAGGTCTGTCTGTTTCTGAGACGGGAGGAAGCCATCCTTGGCCAGATCTGGTTCCTTCAGAGATGTAGAGGCAGACCTGCCAAGTTCGGGTGGTTTCTTGGGTGGCATTGAGGTAGTTTTGCCTTTGTCTGGGGGTTTCACGAGAGGTGCCGGGGTAGTCTTTCCCTTTGAGGAGGCAGCCTTGGAGTACTTTGCTTTTTTCCGTACTGTTTGGAGGGCTTCTTCGACTTTGTCTAGTTCTTTCTGGAAGTCTGGTCGTTTCTTAACCAGTCCGGTAACAGACTTGCACACTGCCAATAGGTGCTTGTGAGGCGGGGAGGCAGCCCTACTGTGGTCTGAAGATGAGGAAGTGGGCATGACCCCATTTGCTTTTTTAAAGACAAACGAGGCTGCAGTCGCGTCAGTGCCCGGCGTTACCTTGTCGAGCACAGAGGCAGTCTCGCACTTATCTGATGTTCTTTGCTCCGGTGTGGAGGCCATTTTGTCCAGGGCTGCTTGTTTCTTGAAGAACGCTGCTGCATCCTTGGGTAGGTGTGCTGCTTTCTTGAGAGATTGGGAGGCAGCCACAGTGGATTTTGCTTCATTTCGGACCTTTATAGATGCAAGCTTAGCTTTATCAGTTGGAAAAATAGCCTTTATCTTGTCTGATGAATTTTGGTCCGTTTGTGAGGCTGCTTTTGGTGTGGATTTCTGCTTTGGGTGGACACTAGTCTTGCCCTTGTCTGGGGCACGTTTGTCCTCCTTTGGTTCTTTCTGCTCTAGATGGGAACCAGTCTTAGCCTGGTCTTGTGGTTTCGGCTCTGGTGGGGGAGTGTCTATGTTCTTCTTTGGTGGCTTCTGCTGTGGGCGGGAGCCAGACTTGGCCCGGTCTGGCGGTTTCTGATCTGGTGCAGGGGCAAGTTTGTCCTGCTTAGGTTCCTTCTGCTCTGGGTCAGAGCGAGTCTTAGGCTGGATTGGTGGTTCCTGCTCTGGTTGGGAAGTTGCTTTTATCTTGTCTGGTGATTTCTGATATGATAAGGAGTCTACTATTGCTTTCTTTTTTGTTTTTTGCTTTGCTTTCAAGGCAGACTTGTCATGATGAGCTTTTTTGTGGAGGACTGGGGAGGGGACAGCAACTTTTTTATGAACTGGTGCAGAGAGAGCCTTGCCCAAAGCCCTTCGTTTCTTCACAGTCTGCTGTGATGGCAGCAATGATGAATCTAGAAAACAATATTTTCAGTAGTTAATAAAAGTACCAAAACTGTGGTCATTAGCACATTCTTGGACTTTCTTATATTGGTGTTGGTTTATCCCCCTCACATACCCACACACATTCCACCTGGAGGCACAACCATATATTCACCGTCCCCCCCCTACACAAACCAGCATGGTTAAATTGTTTGTATGCACGTTATGAATACATACATTAATAAAAAGGACACATTTGCCATAACTTGCTTTCAATTACAGATAACGCACATCTGCACTCAGGTGTGTAACAGAGCTCCCACAAGCCCAGACGGTAAAACAATGAGCTGCTTAGCAACCAGGCCTTTTTGCTCTTACTTAGAAACTCCACATGGTGACTTCCAAAAACAAAGAGCAACTGACAAAATCTAAGATTGCCTTCCCGATTTATATCACATGACCATCCCGTCTTGTGATAGAAAGCAGAGCATGGAGGGAAAAGGAGAAGAGACAAAAATTAAAGCGCCAGTGGAATGTGAAAGCAGTGAATGGAATTTCCCTACCAATCACGACTCAAGAGGGGGGAGCATAAGAAGAGCAGGATTGCAAGAGCAGTCCCTGGCCACAGGCCACATGGGGAGGCTGATGCTGGAAGAACCAGTCAAGAGCTCTGCACAGCACATAGAACCAGAGGGGATGTGAAGTTTCATTAAGCTCCCACTGACTGAGAAAGGTGTGGAGAAATTTGAAACCGCATGAAGCTGAGGAAGGCAGAACTGTGAAAGACTTGGAAAGACCATTTGAACCCAACTAAGGACTGGCCACCTTGAGAACGGAGGAAGGAGGTGGAACATCTAAGAATGAGACCAAACCACTCAAAGTCTGCATAATCACAGCAGAGTGAGGTGAAATCCAACTGATGTGCACAGTATACACGACAAATAACCTCACATATGCAGACAATATAAAGAACACATTGAGACAAAATAACTATGTCCTCGCTTTATTAATAGCACTAAGACTTTGCCAAATGTGCCATGCCCCAGCACAGAGTCTTGCTGCATCTCAAACCTCTTCCACAGAATCATCCAAATGAAGAAGAGCACCTTTGGTCACACAAAGGTTTGCACACAATTAAGGAACCACAACGCAGTAGGTCAATCGAGAATCAGATGGACTGGCTCAGGGAAGAGGGTACTTAACCATCTCGGGATTCCAAACCCTCTGCGTCCCCAGTGACAGGAGCCGATTCGTCCAGAATGATGCGGCTCACTCCCTGCGCATAAAATGGGCGTGTTCTCCATCAGCTGCTGAGTTTATGAAGATTCCAGCATTACCTTGAGCCAACATTAGGGAAGTAATGTTTGTGTGTTTTGCATGCGGATTAACGACAACACCACCAGTCATCTCCACTCCCATATAGGCAGACAGGATATTCTTCATAGGGAGTTCTAGATAGGAATGGGAGTGTGTGTCCCTTAGAGGGGAGTCCCTCTCAGTGAGGACCCGCTTTCCCAAACCCCCTAGGGCAGAGCAGGCTCACCTCCCTAGCCTCAAAGGGGATGGCTCCCCCAGGAAGAAGGGACGAATGTCCCAGATGTGTCACATTACACAGCTGCCCAAATTGAAGGTGTCCGATGGTTACACCCTGATGCCTCTTTAAAGGGTCTCCTTTGTCTTGGAGACCCTCCGGGAACCGTTTTCAGAGCCCCGAGGAAGCCCACAGCAGCAGGCATCCAGTTGGTATTCAGGGCGTAGGGTCCATTCCCTGCTGTATGACAGAGGTGTCACAGCTAATGGTGTTTTGGGACAAATAAGGTCAGTGTAGCTGTGTAAGCAATGGAATGAAGGGAAGAAGCAATACACGATTGCCCAGAGGCCTCTTTCACTACTTAATGGTTACCTTAAGCTTTTCTGCATCACAGTCCTGCCTTTATAAAGGCATGCCACACAACAATGCACCAGAAAAGCGCTTGATTGGCCCCAGAACATCACATGCCAGTTAATTGATATGTAATTTGTGATATTTATAGGAATATGTTGTAGATTACCATGTTTTTCTAATGCTGCTGTTGCCTTACGATTGATGTCGAGTAAAGGCTAATGAACGAACCAGCAAGTAATGTAAACAAACATGCTGAAATACAATGAACAGAGCGAGGCTGACAACTAGTGCCCGCTATTCTCCCCTCACATCACATGAAGAGCGTACAGGGTTCAATATGCACGGGCAGCCTTCCTCTCATGAGAATTTGAATTTCTGTAATTTACTTATAAATATTTGACTACATCTACCATATGCAAAGTGATGGGAGCATAACAGCCAGGACTGGCTGAACAGCTGAACCTTGTCAAGGAACAGGAGATTTCTATAAACTCCCCTACGACTTCAAAAGGGCCTGCAATCAAGTTACTTATTTGTAGTCATTCTTTGACACTTGCACCCTAAGTGTTACCCGGGATACAAAGCAACAAATCTGCAGAGAAACAGAACCATCTTTTTTACTGTGCCGCACAAGCAAGTGTCGCTAAAAAGGAATAGGCCTCTCTGAATAGCAAATTATTTGTAGTCAGTGCGGATATTGTGTTTGCGAACTCCACAGCAGAGCCCAGCACAGTCAGGAGGGTAAGCCGGTTACATACATTGTGCATTGTTAATACAAATAACAGCCACCTCTTTCTCAGCAGTGCTCTGCACGTCGATAGAACTCCCCCAGCAATAGTCCTTATAAAATGCAGCCCAGGTAATACCACAGGAGTGTCAGGGCAAAAGGCCGTCCAACAACACACATCAAGAATTGTTTAGAGGCAACAGCCCACTAGTCATCATCTTTGTTGTTTGTAACACCTCCCGTGCACAGAAGATGGTCTAGCTTGGTCTGTGAAAGTGAACCAATAGCAGGAAGAGAGGAAGCATAAAGAGGGCAACAGGAAGCAGGAAGATGTAAGTTGTTCAGTTGAGGTCAGAGGAGGGGGAGGAGGAGGAGGTGGCAGACCAAGAGACCAGCAGATGGCCAGGAGGAGAAGTATGGAGGTGAATTTTCAGAGCAGGCCAGTAGTCGTTTGGTGAGTGCAAGGGCTATTGCATTTTGCGTTAAGTTGATGTATACTGTGCACTGCTGCCATTAACATGTTCTCCAGGTGCTCGCGTGGACCTGTTGATGCGCGAAGAACCTAACAACATACAAAGAAAGGCGTCCTGACAGGCATAAGCCTTAGCGGTCAAACGGTATTCATATTAGTTGTAGGTTGTCTCCACAGTGTACTGGACACAAGGTAAGGGAACCACGCACAGGGTGTGTGACTCACATCTAGTGAGATGTCCTAATAAGAACTCCCTATTCAATCAAGAGCTCATAAGCATGTGTTTACTAATAACACATCTCTCTATGTCCTCATTTAAGTCCCTAAAAATATAAGGACACAAACACACTTAACTAAATTGAATTATTTCAAATTAACTTATTTATTCATAATGAAAAAAGCTTGTAGAATTAAAAAAGCAATGTATCAATATATCAAACAGAAAACAAAATAAAGAAGACATAATATATACAGTCTTAAAGATGCGCGAAGAACCAACAGTTGGAGGAAAGACTTTCCGGTAATGTTCCTTTTATGGATTCTTCTCCCGCAGATTCCTCATCAGATAGCTATCTCCTCCAGTGTCAGCTGCTCGGAAATCTTTTTTCGACAGAGGGCGTAGTGCATCTCCACTCCGGCTTCAGCTGGCGTGATGCTCGTCGACTCAAGATGCAACGTTGGCCATTGTACATAAACTACGTGACTACGCCCCCCGTGCCGTGGGTGCTGCAGAGGAAAAATCCAGAGATTCAGCTGAAAATCACAAGTAACAGAACCGTAAAGAAGCGGCGATAGCAGCATAAGCCAGGAAAACCCTCAAAGATAAGGCTAAAATTAATTGTTCATCGCCTCATCTCCGAAGAGTAAGCTAGCCACAACAGGGCTGCATACACTGTCATAGTGGGGCCGGATAAGAGGGTGATGAGAAATCTGCGGGAGAAGAATCAATAGAAAGAACATTACCGGTAAGTAATCTCTCCTTCAATGGATTGCTTTCTCCTGCAGATCCCTCACAAGACCCCCAAAGTTGGTCCTTAAATCATAACGGTTTGTAGGACCGCCCAACCAACATGGGCGTCTGCACCACGTACCATATCCGGTCAGTAGAGCTTGGTTAAAGTATGTGAAGATGACCATGTTGCCACTCAGTAGACGTCTCTTACAGCGACGCCCCTTTGTAAGGCAGAAGATGCCACCATGCCCATGGTGGAATGCGCCCTTATGCCCAGAGGCAGTTCCTTCCCCGCTTTCTGGCAACACACTGCAATGCAGAGGGCTATGCCCTGGCAGATAGTCTGTTTGGATACAACCAACCCCTTTCTGGATAGAGAAAATGCTACAAAGAGCTGATCACTTCTTCTGAATTCAGCGGTCATTGCTACATAACAACTTGGGGTCCTTTTTGGGTCCAGCCTGTGCAATCTCTCCCAATCTTTGTAAGGATGAGGAGGAGGGTAAAACACTGGCAATTCTATGCTTTGCGACACATGAAACTCGGCGACTACCTTGGGCAGGAACCCCGGCCACACCTTGAATGACACTTTCTCCTTATAGAATCAGAGGAAAGGTGGCTTACAGGACAGCGCCTGTAGCTCACTAACACTCCTGGCAGATGTGCTTGCCACCAGAAAAGCAGTTTTCAGCATGAGCAACCTGATCGAACATGTGTGCATGGGTTCAAACGGATCCGCCAGCAAGAATGCAGGAACCAAGTTTCAATCCCAGTCCAGAACTACAAACTGAGCGGGCGGGAACCCATTTACAAGGCCTTTCAGGAACTGGGCCAACCAGGATCGTAATTAAAGACCCTTGATCCGGGGGATCTCAAAAACAGACAAAGCCGCCAAGTAACCTTTGACTGTTGCAACCTAAAGGCATGATGAGGCCAGTGATAAAAGGACCTCCATCACTGAGGTGGTGGGGCAGGAGATAGGATTGATCCCACATTCCCTGCACTTCGTCTCAAATCGTCTCCATCTACACATGTACAGATATCTTGTAGATAGTATGCGGGCAGCCAGCAACACCTCAAGCACCTCTTCCGAGATGTCCCAGTCATCATATCTCATCCTCTCAAGAGCCACGCAGGTAGATTGAGGGACTCTGGGTTCGGGTGAAGCACTCGACCTTTCAAATGAGATAGGCAGTCCGGCCGTCAAGGCATCTGGAGAGGTGGGTAGATGTCATCTTTAGAAGCTCCCGATTCCGCATTCCCCACCAGTGTGTCCAGGACCACTCCAATTAACTGGAGCTTCTGAGATGGTGCAGTGTGGGACTTCTGGAAAATTGGGGAGAAGCCCAACCTGTGTAAAAGCGATCAAGTGTCCTCGAGGTGAGTCGATAACTGCTCTGGCAAATTTCCTCGGATCAGCCAGTCATCCAGGAATGGAAATATGTGGATCTCCTGAGGTGCGTCGCCACCACTGCCATCATCTTGACCCTAGGTGCTGAGTTTAGCCCAAAGGGGCGCACCCTGAATTGGTAGTGGGAGCCCCCATTATGATGGATCTCAGGAAACGTCTGTGCCTCGGATGGATGGGAACAGGAAATTATGCGCCCTGCAGATACAGCTGAAGAGCCTGGACAATCTCCCACATCATCACCATTTTGAACTTGTCCAAGGCCCTGAGGGCCAAAATGGGGCAAAGACATACCCCTTTCTTGGGAATCAGGAAATACCGGGAATATCAGCCCGAAACTCTTCTCGGGAGGCACCTCTTCCACAACACTCTTCAACAACAGGGATTGCAGTTCCTCCTGGAGCTCCTGCTCTGGGTGTTGAGGTAGACGGGGTGGCCTTTCTAGAGGTTTTCTTAAAAAAGGGAAATGGAAGCACCATTTGAAGAGCTGCAATGCCCAGGTGTCAGAGGTTATCTTTTGCCTCCGAGACAATTGTCTCCCCAACCGGGGAAACATGGGGGAGAACTCAAAGTGGCTTAGTGGGCGGTGCCACACCTGCCACTGTCTGCTGACACCTAGAGGCACCTCCCCTTCCCCCCATGTTATCCAGAGCACAGGAAACCCCTTCTGTCCTTGCCTGGGTTGTGGAAGCTGTGCCTTTTGTGCCGCCTGTAGCCCTTTCCTCTTGATTAGAGGCTGAAAGCTGGTTTCGATGGTTGTTGCGCAGCCAGGGACATTGACTTGGCAGACAACTTGAGTTTTTACATTTTTCTAAAGACTTATCAGCCCTAGGGCTCAACAGGTGTTGGCCGTGAAACACGAAGTCCAGCAATTTCGCTTGGTCGTTGGCCGAAAATCCAGAACTGTGCAGGTAGGCTTGCCTCCTTAGCACAGTGGCCGACCCCATTGCCCAGCCCACGCAGTCTGCAATGTCCAGGCCCAACGCTGCAATTGCAGTGGTTGGTCGGCCATCTCTTTGCCATTGTCCACCGGTCCTAGGAAACTCATTTGCATATCCCACTCTGGTATCTGCTCTGCCGCCTGCTCAAACAACTACCATAGGCCATGGGAGTACTTTGCCAATACACAAAAGGCATTCACATCCTTGAGGGCCATACTGCTTGAAGAAAACACTTTTTTGCCACGGTTTCGTTTTTCTCCGACTCCCTGTCTGTTAGGAGGGTTTGACGGTGAGGTCATGAAAGGGGCCCCTAGGGGTCCCGCGTGCTATGGAAACAAGGCAATAACCATACACGAAAAGATGCGCCAGACACGAGGTTCAAATTCCCAATGCTAGGGTTTATTGCAAGCAAAAAATAGTATCAATTGGCCAATTCTGATCTCACGCCCCGCGACGTGAGTTTCCTAGACCTCGAGGGACGCAAGGGAGCGAATTACGTACATCAGTTACATATATACAAAATGCATATCATACAATCAGCAAAGTCATGTTCAACACCCCTCTTTATTAAGTTCCTTTGAACTCGGGATGACGATGGACATATCCGACGAGTAGGACGATTATGACATTTTCGATGTCTATTCTAGTAACAATGTGCAATTAGAAAGTGCGGAGGCATTTTTTAGTTGTGGAACAGAACACGGTGGTTCTGTTCTTGGAAGCAAGCTAAACACAGGGGAAGAGCCACATTGCAAGCTTTGCTATCTATGAGGTACTATTCGTGTCCTGGGAGCCGACGCGTTCTAAAGGGTTTTGCGAAGGGGGGCCGTAAGAAGAGCATAATTCAAGCCTTTAGCTGTTTTATTTTAACACATTCTACCATCGTACGAGACTGGCTGGCAGCTGTGAAGTGATTAAATGCCATGCAGCTCTCTGCCAAGGCTACAGAGAGGGAGCGTGGGCATTCCTCTCTGGGCTACTCATGAGGAGTTTCAACAAGCTCTTCAGTCCCACGACCTTGTCCTTTCATATTCAGACAACAATGTTAACAGTTGGGCAGAGTAAGCAGAATCCACAAGAATTGCAAGCTGCAAAGCAGTTTTCAGACAGAAAGCAATGAGCAATGGTTAACAAGCAAAATGGCGATTCTTGCTACGTTTAAAATGGCCGCTCGTTGGTCAAGCATAGCAGTTTATATTTCTATAATTCGGTGCATAAGACGGTTGGTCCAATGCCATCAAGTTACGTCTATCATTCAAATGAAGGGTATTCATTTTTCCAGATTGACAGTCGATGGCCTTGAAATTAAATTGTATTTCTTAACGAGCTCAGGGTTCGCCAGGGGAGTGGAGCTGGGCCTGAGCCATATAGTGGATATGGGGTCAGCTACCTCTGCGTTAAAGGGCAAAGTCCTTTCTGTGGGTGGATCAATATCCAAAAGGTCGGCCAGCTCATACGCCAATAGCGGCTTTGCATGGGGGCCTAGACCCAGAGCCTGCATAACCCTTTTGATCATTCTACAACATTGGGATGTCTATAAAGGTTGACTTGCTGAGAGTCGAGGGAAGTATCGAGACAACTAGCGTTGTGTAACCCTTCTGAAAGGGACAGTAAAGTCACCTGGTCCGCGAGTAAAATCATCCCCACCGGGCACTTTCACGGAGGGCTCGAGGCCAAACAGAACCTGAACCCCCTCGGCATGGAATATCGTGTGCATTGCCTCGAAAAATGAAGAGACTCTGGGATAAACTAGCGTTCCACCCTTGCGCCGAAGTTGACGGCGTTGTGCCCGTTAGACACAATGGTGCCGATGGCAGTGGCTGGGGGCATGGTCGATTCTTCGACCGTCTGAGTCGAGCCCAAAGGCATTGGACCTGACCAAGCTTCTCTGCCCCGGAACCACGATGCGTGCTTAGAGCTGAAAGAGGCTGCTGCGTCGAGGAGGGAAACTGTACCAGCAGTGGCCATTCTAAACATTTGCACCTTGAAGGCCTCCCACTAAGCCCTTGACGCACCCAGCCTCGGATAAGTCTTACCTCACTCTTCCGAGGACTCCGGTCCATGTCTGCATCAGTGACAGCGCTTTTTCTTGTGGCATAAGGAGTAAGAGTGGCTAAGTGAGTGTGAGCTTTTCTTCACCTTCTTTTGGTGCCTGTCCTCCTTCTCAGGAGGGGGTACCCTCCGTGTAACAGCCTGACGATTTGGTGGTCGATCAAGCTGGAGATTTCGACAGAAGCCACCCTAACACAAGCTTCGTCGCCCGTTGCCTCTGTGACTTGTGGCTCATTTTTGGCAGGAACCGCAATCCTCCGTGACATGATCGGCACCAAGGCACCATACAAGGACGCCATGTGGGTCAGTAATTGCCATTTTCGTGTTGCAGTCCTTGCACTTTTTAAACCCTGATGCCTAAGAGCAGACACCGTGATGAAGAGCGTTGACTTGGTAATCGAATTATCGAATATCTTTGAAAAATAGTATTCTCTCCCAAGAGTGTTCCACAGAAAAGTGTGCTTAGCACATGGAAAAAAGGAACTGAGCTACGGTGGGCTTAGTGACGTAGTATATGTATGACCGCTGATGTCATGGCCGGTGTTAACAAGCACCACGCTGGGTCAAGACAGATCCATGATAGAGTGGAGGTGCATTGCACCCTCTATTGAAAGGTTTTAATAGCACAACTTACACTGCAGGGGATATCTGTATGAGTAATCTACAGGAGAAATAAATCAATTGAAACTGGCATCTGAATGTGTGCTTTCTGGGTGTGCTTGGTTTTGTGCACTGGGTATAGTTTCTTGATGTCTTGGTGAAAACACTCGGGCGGAGGTCAGCCCGAATGCCAGAACTCGAAATTGATAATGGAACCCTCAATGGCGAACCTCAGGTACTTCCTGTGCTTGTGATGGATTGGCACATGAAAGTAAGCATCCTGAAGGTCCAGAGATACCATCCAGTCCTGGAGATGGAGAGCTCGAAGGATCTGAGAAAGTGTGACCATCTTGAACTTGTCCTTCCTGAGGAACTTGTTCAAGTATCCCAAGACCAAGATAGGTCTCAGGCCTCCGTGCTTCTTGGGGATTAGGAAATAGGGAGAATACCATCCTTTGTTCCCCTCCATCACAGGTACTGGTTCTATAGCACCTTTCTCTAGCAGGGTCAAACATTCCTGCAACAGGAATTGATCTGGAACATTTAGGGAATGGCTTCCCAGTGATTTATTCTGAGGTCTCTGTATGAAGGGGAGGCAGTAACCCTGTGCTACTGTTTCCAGGGCCCATTCATCCAAAGTAATACCTCGCCATTCTTTCAGATGGTGTGACAGTCTGCCTCCCACCAAGACCTCAGAGAGGTTTTGAGGTGGCTGAAGCAGCGGCTGATAGTAAAGACGCTGCTGATTGGGTGGGCTTTGCACCTCTCCCTCGTCCACCCTGAGGGAATCTTCTTTTGACACCTTTGACCAGCCGGTCCTCTCGCTCTGCAAACTAAGTAGTAGCGAAAGGACCTACCCCTCCAAGATTAACCGCTGGGGTGAAAAGGCTGAGGCTTCCTGATGGCGGCATCTAGGGGCTTGGCTGCCGCCTTCAAGGTCTGCAGTTTCTCAAGGCTTTCGTCAGCCTTATTACCAAATAAGTGCGAGCCATTAAAGAGCTTGTTGAGGAGTCTAGATTGTACATCAGGTGCAAACCCCGACTTCCTCAACCACGCAAACCTGCGTATGATAGTGCTACCGCCATGGCCCTGCTGATGTTGTAAGCAGTGTTCAGACCCGATTGCAGAGACTGACACATGGCCTCCTTATCATCCCTTATCAGGTTCAAGAAGCTGTCTCTTTCCTCATCTTCAGGGATGTGATCAGCCGCCATCGCTATGCAGTCCAACAGAGTGAATGTGAATTTTACAAGAGCACATGTAGAGTTTTCAGACTTTAAAGCCATGCTGCTATCAGAAAGGACTTTCTTTGTTCATGAGTGAGCGCATTTTACATCCCTATCAAAGGGTATATGTTGGATGCGCAGCTTGCTTAGAGGCGGATGTAATTGCTTGCACTACTAGGTCTGTATTTTATTGTGAGCTTTTTATTTACTGCAGGCCCCCGGTTTGCCACAACCCTTTTTTGGAGCGTCACATGAAATTGTAGTTTAGGGTCATACTGAGGACCTTTGTCTAATAAGTCTGTAAGGTCGTATTACAGCATCCTAGGAACTCTACAACTCTGGACATTAGGCTTCTGTATGATACATCTGCATGATCAGCTGGGTCCGGTTTCCCAAAATCTAGCTCTGGAGAAGAGTCTACCCCACCAGCGGTCTGTAGGGTGTCATGTAGCTCCCTAACCCTCGTCTCTTCTGAAATGAAGCATTCAGGGACATTAGTATCTTTATGAATATCAGGGGTATCCAATTGAAGACCACACAGAGGGGTTTCATCTGAAGGTGCATAGCCCTCATATATTCAGGATCTGAAACTCGTTAGGTAGAGGACTAAAACCCTTTTCTTTTTCCTGACTTTTTTGAGGCAAAGCATCAATCAATGCACAGCTGTAACAAGGGGGTTGTCCTCCCCTCTATAAATCTAGGAGGTGTACAGGGAGAATTCAGTGTACACTGGTTATTTAGACCCTAATGGAAACACATATCATTCTGGGCAACCATTAAGAAAAGCAACATGCTTGCTGATGCTAAACACATGGCTCAAAAATATATGTAAAATGAATTTTAATTTATCATTTAACTTTCTATTATGAGCTTTTTTTTTTATTAAACTTTATATTGCAAACAATTCCAGTTGTTTCTTTTCATAACAATCCATGATGTCCATTCATGAAAAAACATACATAGTTGAAAATTCACTATATAAAGGAAACTACTCAGTGACATGAGATGTAGGTTCATCATTTTTGCATATGACCAACAACTTGAAAATCAAAATGTCCTATGTCATTGAGAATGGAGAACACACTGTGAGAATGTAAGATGGGGAGACGGTTGAATCTATGTCTCCTGTGCCCGGCTAAAGTCTGACCTTATATTCAGTCTACGTCTGGATATGATGTTAGGGGTTTAAGGGGCAGCACAACAAAAAAGGCCCATAGAAAGTCTGGGTGGGTGTGCTGCTGACGTTTCGGCAGGATAGGTTGATAACCTTCTTCTTGGGCCGAAAAAAGTCAGGAGACTCACTGGTCGTGCTTCCAGTAAGCGCAGATGGATGCAGTATCTTTCCAAAATGGGGCAGGTGAGGAAGCAGGTTGGAGCTGCGTGGGTATAAGGGCTGGCCTGGTTGGTGGGAGGCGACCCTCGTGTGTGGCTGGTACGGAATCCCTGATGCGATGGACAGGGTCTGAGGAGGGTCCACGGGAAGTGGCACCTCAGTGAAACTGTCTAAGGTTGGAGGAGCACGTGGTGCGTGAGCATGGGGAGCCCAAACGGGGGATAACCAAGAGAAAAATCTTCGAGGCTGGGGAGCTCATGGGTAAGATTTGTCTCGTGAGCCCTGGTGCGGTTGCCGGCAGGCAGCAACTAATGCACAGTCAGCGCTGATTTGTTTTACATCGGCGTCGAAGTCTGTGGCGTCGATGGTATTGACGTTTTGTCCGTGGACTTGTGCTTCGAGGGACTCAAACCTCGACTCAATGGTTTGTTGAACGATTTCTTGTCTCGTCAAGTACTCGAAGACTCTCGAGAAGTCGTAGGTTTATAACCCGGGCTCGAGGGAGCGCAGGTTTTTGCCTTGGCCTCATCCTTGTCATCGACTGTAGCATGGCCACTTTTTCTTATGTTTCGAGGAGGACGAGGCCTGTTCCTCGAAGATTTTACACATTATCTTTCTAAAGAGTTCCCACTCATCAGGATTTAGTCGGCAGACTACGCTCCTTTCATCTGAGGAAGAAAAAGGAGAGGGTGATATATGCCTTCTCTTCGATTTTTGTGATGCCGAAGAGGAGTGTGTGCTCCTCGAGTGGGATTGTTTTTTCAACCTTTTTTTTATGAGGAGATGAATCTTTTGACTCGTGGGATAGTCCCAAATTTCAAAGGAGTGGACGGGGATTTGGGGGCAATCCTACCCACTGAGTCTAGCTTTTTGATCTTTCATCGACTGACAGTCTGCGGTTTTGTGCTCAACGCCCAGGCACCAGATACATATTTTATGCAGGTCCGTTATGGACATTTTGGCGCCGCAATCTAGGCACTTTTTGAAGCACGTCTTCGGAGTAGTAGGAGTCGAAGGCGAGGCCATCTCAAAACATTTTCATGGAAAACTTAAGCGCGCCGTAATTCTCAAAGCAATCACATTCGTGGAAAAACAGAACAGAAGCCAACGGGCGCTGCGCGTGGTACATGTACTCGACGATGACGTCAACCCGAGACGGAAGCCCAATCGAGGGACATCGGGTCGACCGCCTAAACGCAGAGCCCCCTCTGCTGAGAAGACATTTTTTTCCGTACAGCTGAAGCTGGAGACGAAGAGATCATAGGATGAGGAATCCGTGGAAGGACACAATCCATTCGAAAAGGAAAATGCTTAGGGGGTTTTAGGTGGACTCTGGTTATTGTGCCGCATTACTATGGTTTCTTTTTGTGGGCATTCATCTTGTGTTTCCTTTATTCTGGGTTACAATTTCAATGTGGATGAGGTTTGGGAACTATATGCAGTTGGAATGGGTTGGAGAGGTCTGCTCATGAAGGTGGTTGCATAGTTGTTGGTCTGTTTTTATCTCGGCGAGTTGAATAACCAGGCTTTTGAGAAGGTCAGTGTGGTTAGGAGAGAAAGTGTAAGAAGTTGATGCAAAGTTTATGTGTGAGTAGAAGGAGGGTGTAAGCAGGCGTTGGAGTGTACTGTGGAGGATGGAGTAGCAGTGTAGTGTTGTGGAGAAGGTAGAAACAACAAAGGGTGGAGGCAAGGCTAAGAGTGAGCAAGAGACATCAGAGGAAAAGAGGAGGAAAACGCAGGAAGTAAGAGTGAAGGAGGCGTGAAAGAAAGGAGACTACAATGGGCAGAGAGTCTGGGAGCCACAACTCTTTGGTAAAAAGGAACAAACTTACCAACTGCAGGAGTGATGCTCTGAACGGGGAGGGGGTTTCCTTGATCACCACAAAGTAATTTGAATTAGGCTGAAGAATGCTAACAGTGCTTCACTTTTAAAAGAAACAGATAATAATTACCAGGTTACTCATCGTAGTGACCACCTTACTCCTAGTTCATAGTCTCCTTTCCTCCATACTTATGGACATCTCTCCGTCCTGTGGGACGGGACCGGAGCACTTTGTAAAAAGCATCCAACATTTTTCCAAAAATGTGTCCTTCCTCTCTTTCCTGCTTGGGGCCCGGCGCACGGCCGTAACTCCGCCCACCTTGGCTCAGCCCCGCGCATCGCCCAACAGTCCTTTTCTATCACTAGGTCAGAGACCTATTAGCAATAACAGAGGAACCTTACTAGAGGGGACGGAGGGCGGACGAATGGAGGAAAGGGGACTAGGGCTAGGAGTAAGGTGGTCACTACGGTGAGTAACCTGGTAATACTCCTACGTCACGTCCCCTTTCCTCCATACTTATGGGAGATTCCCAAGCACTCCTAACAGGAACTACGGGTGGATGGAAATACTCCTTACTGAAAAAGGTTCTTCAGCACAGCCTGACCAAACAGAGAATCAGCTTTTGAGCTCATGTCAAGACAATAATGCTTACAAAAAGCAGACGGGGAGGCCCAAGTAGCTGCCCTAGCGATGGACTCCCAGGGGACATATTTCTGAAAAGCAACCGCGGCTGCCTTGCCCCGCACCAGGTGTGCGTGAATACCCTTAGAAGGTTTCATCCTTGGACGGTGAAAGCCTCCGTAATGAAGGCGGCGATCCACCGAGAAATAGTCGCCTTAGACGCCCGCTTACCCTGAGGGTTACCAAAAGTCACAAACAGTTGAGAAGAACTCCTAAGCTCGGAAGTTCTGTCCAGATAGAATTTAAGAGCCCTTCTGACAGCGAGTCAATGCAGAATCCTTTCTGCCTCTGAGCTAGGGTTCGGATAAAAGACCGGCAGGGAGATCGACCGATTCAGATGAAATTTAGTTGCCATCTTCGGCAGGAAAGCAGGATTCGTCCGTAGGACTCCCTTATCTATGTGAAAGACCAAAAAGGGATGCTCCACCGACAAGGCCTGGAGCTCTCTCGCCTGCCTCGCTGACGTAATGGCGACCAAAAAGGACACTTTCCAGGATAGGTACTTGAGGTCAACCGTGGCCATTGGTTCACAAAGGCTAATGGCAGAACGCCGTCAGGACTACATTTAGATCCCACGGCGAGTGCGGACTACAAATTGGAGGGTAAAGGCATGTGAAGCCTGCAAAATGCCTCTTAACCACTGGATTACACAGCAAGTAAGAACATTGGTCCGTAGAAAGATAAGCAGAGACCGCTGAAAGGTAAATTCTGCATTACAGAACGTGAACACCCGACTCTGCTAGGAAGGATACGAAGGACAGCACCGGGTCAATCGTAGCCCCCCCTTGGGTCTAACTGTTTTTCCAAACACCAATGACAGAACCTGAGCCATTTCCTTCTGTATTGGGATCTAGTCGAGGGTTTCCTGGCTGCCTGGATAATACGCATGTTATCCGCAGACAAGTTAAGATGTTCTAAAGACTTGAACTTAGGCACCATGCCGCCAAGCTGAGCGATTGTGGGGAGAGGTGCCACATCCGCGGTTCCCCCTGGTGAAGAAGATCGAGGGTCACTGGTAACCTGATCGGCGGATACACTGACAGGTGCTATGAGTAGCTCACAGAGTTCTTCAACTTCCAAATTGCTCGATGGACCAGAGGCAGAGGCGGGAAGGCGTAAGCTCTCTTGTCGTGCCATGGAATCTCGAGAGCATCCCCCAGAGAGGAGGCTCCCAGCCCTCCTCTGGATGCATACTGAGCAAGCTTCTTGTTTGCCACCACAGCGAAGCGGTCCACCTCCGGGTGTGCCCCAACGCGAGAAAATCTATGAGAGGACCTCTGCCTTCTACTCCCACTCGTAGCTGGCCACTGTCCTCCGGCTGATGGCATCCGCTATGACATTCAGCTGGCCCGGGATGTGCACTGCAAGCAGCCAAACACCATGAAGCACAGCCCACTCTCAAATCTGGATGGACAGGTCCACGACGGGGGGGGGGGGGGACGACTTGGTTCCCCCTTGCTTGTTGATGTTATACATCGACACCACATTGTCCGTGCGTATGAGGACCACCTTGTTGGCTACGATCGGTCTGAACGCCCTGAGCGCTAGGAAGATCGCCAGAAGCTCTAAATGATTTATGTGGAGGAGCTTGTCCTGAGGCAACCAGAGATCCGAGACCTGAAGGGGATCTAACGTCGCACCCCACCCCAGGAGGGAGGAGTCTGTCGTGATCTTCACCGTTGGGGCTGGGTCCTGAAACCCTGCACCCACCGACAGGTTGCTGAGAGATGACCACCATTCCAGGTCCACTCTCATGGAAGCCGGAATCATTATCAGCTTGGAATCCGGGTCTACAGCCTGACGCCAAGAACTCCGAAGCCATCTGGGTCCGCCTCATCTTGAGACGAGCAAGAGGAAGAGCCAACACGCACAAGGCCATGAGGCCATGAGGCCCAGAAGCCTCTGGAACCACCAGGCCGACATGCTCTCCGACTGCGCAAACATCTGACAAGTGGCTAACAAATCCGCCATCCGGTCCCCGGTCAGGTACACTCTGCAGTCGATCGTGTTCCAGCGAAAACCCAGGAAAATCAAGTCCTGCGAGACCGTCATGGAAGATTTCCGCCAGTTCACCGACAGCCCAAGATGTAACAGGAGCTGAAGGAGAGACTGAAGATTGCTCGCTGCTTTCAGCGGACAAGGGCTGCGTAAGAGCTAATCGTCCAAATACGGATACACATGGATACCCTGCAGACGAAGATAGGCCGCAATCACCGACATCATCTTCGTAAAGAGACACGCCGCAGAGCTGAGGCCAAAAGGAAGCACTCCTCTCCCAAAGAGAAACAGAGATATCTCCTGTGTGGATTCCAAATCAGAATATGCATGTACGCATCTTGATGATCCACCACACTGAGCCAATCACCCATCTGCAAGGAGGACCTTATCTGGTTGGGCGTGATTATCTTGAATTTCTCTTGGGGTAGGAAAAGATTGAACTGGGAAAGGTCTAGGATGGTGCGCAGGCCAGCCTGGTTGGGTTTGGGCACCGTAAACAGCCGGGAGAAGAAGCCCTCCCCTCGTTCCCCGAGAGGAACGGGTTCCACAGCTCTGAGGTACAGCAGTTTCTGAACCTCGGCTTTGAGGGAGGGCGAGCCCGATAGTGGAAAGGGGTGGTTGAAGGGTGGGGTACGGGGTAGAGGTAAGCAGAAGCCCGCCCGAGCGACTGACAAGACCTATCTGTCTTCGGTGAAGGTCTGCCACGCCTCCCAATGAGACGCAATGCGTCCTCCCACCGGGGTCTCGTGCGAGCGCGGAGAACCCTCATTTTTAGTTTTTTCTGTGGTGTTGCCACCTGAACCTGAGGAGGAGGTTGTGGAGCGGGAGAAAAACCGAATCCTTTGTTGCCTATGGCGGTTATTCCCCAAAGGGGTATCCACTCTGCGATATTTCCAGTCGAGGAAGCCTCTAAAGCCAGGGGAGGGTTGGCTTTGCGACAACAGTCTCTGGGTTTTGAAAGGGGTCTTAACAAGGACCGACAAGGATTTAGCTGTCTGAGTGCTATCCTTCGTCTTGGTGAGCTCTAGATCTGTTGTAGAATGAAAGAGCCTCTTACCATCGAATGGAAGGTCCAAAACCTTGTCCTGCACTTCTTTAGAGAATTTAGTGGCATGCAGCCACACCTGCCGTGAGGTATCAACCCCCAGCATAAGGCCCCGAGCCGAGGTGTCTACGTGATGAGCCGCAGCCTCCAGGAGATCCTGGGCCAAGACTCTGGCGTCGGATAATCCCCCCCTTAAAGTCTTCCAGCTTCTCGACCAGGATGAATTCCTCAAACTCCGACTGGAAAAGGTCTAGGATGGTACGCAGGCCTGCCTAGTTGTGTTTGGACACATTAAATTAAACCAAACAGTAATATAAATCATTTTTCAAAAAATATAGAATGTCTCCGTATTTATGGTTCTGTGGGGCTGCAAAGCACGCAGACAAAATGCAAAGATGGAGTGTAAATTTCAAGTCCTGTGAGAATGCCTTACACTGAATGTATCTAACTAGGAATGTGTGCTCGTTCAAAGTGAAGGTCAGCTGCTTTGATTTTTTCTCGGGTGCCAGAATGGCCCACGACTCAGTATAAGGTTCTATTGTATTTTGACCTCGACAGGCCGGGACCACGTAAGAAACGATAATGAATATAATTTCAGAAACGAAAGCCATTTCATGTTCGTTCATTAGAAGAAATAACGTCGGCATAGAAGGAGTGGCATTTCGGGGCTGCCCTACGCACAGACACAATGGAAAATGCAAATATAATGTAAGTAACTCTTTAGATGAGTTTATACCGCAATTTAATTACTATACAGTAGCTTTAAAGACGGGTTAAGTTGTACTTGTTCGTTCTATGTGGCATATTGTTTTGTACCGCGCACTATCTTGGGGAGAACCGTCTACTTTTACGGAAGCACCTCAAAACCTTTGCTTCTGCTTTCTCTCTCCCTCTCCCCTGCTACAACTGGTCCACTGTCTGCGATCTCGGTCCTGGGCCCTTCCACTCTCCACCTGCACTCCCTGTCAACCCCTGCACTGAGGGACTGTCTCAGTATCCTACAGCCCCCCCTTGACGTTTAAAACCCAGTTGCACTGTCCTAGTTATGAAATAATTTCCCGAGTACCAGACACCGGCGGATGGCTTTTATAACCGCCAGTTGCTTCTCCGCGTGAACAACGTTACCACCCTGACCATTTTATGGGACGATCGCCAAGTACAAGTATGCCCTTACGCGGTACTAACGGCTAGATGCAACATACAGACCGTTGTGGTGGCCTAGTGCCTCGTTGTTGGAACAGCCATGCGATTATCAGTGCGACCGAAGAGCTTATTTTATCGTAAACCAACACCCTGTTTACTGCACACGAACATCGCTTGCCTCAAGACGAACTATTTTGGATCGAGAGCAAATAAAAATGAAAATCGCTGAATATTCTCTAAACATTTGATGTCCAATAAATGTACTTTGCCAAATGTACAATCTTGCAGTTTGCTTTTAAACCACAGTTTCATATTCCGAATTGTGGCGCTGTATTGTGAGATGATCTAAGACCCTGTGTACAGCAAAGGAACCTCGCGTGCCTCAAAACGAACTTTTTGGAACGTGAGCAAATAAAAAAGAAAATATTCTCTAAACATTTGATGTCAAATAAATGTACTTTACCAAATTTACAATCTTGCGGTTTGATTTAAAAGTACAGTTTCATATTGCGAATTGTGGCGCGCTGTGTTGTGTGAGCTGATCTGTGTTGATTTCCGGGTTCTGTGTGGAGTCGCGTAGAAGACGCCTGGGCGCGTTTGCCTACGCAGCACAGTCACGTCACGGATAGAGGCGGGGAATATGAATGTTTTGATAAAGTCTGTTTCAGGGGCGGGGGATTTGATTTAGTGCCGCAAAAGCAGGTGAGCCAGGGCGATGCGGCAAGTGATAGGATTATCAGAAAATGGCGGCTGATTTCGAGTGCGTTAATGGACGAAAAGTCGGGTAAGGTCCATAGGAAAGTTTTCTACGATCGACCGAGTTATGCTTAAAAACACATGGCCGAACCGTAGGGACAATAAAAAAAAAGTCCCGGAACTCTCCTTTAAGATCTTGATGGTCGTGCAGATTAATAATGCCTCTGTCCCCAAGTACAACACAGACAATTGGTATAGAATGCCTGTGCAGTCTTTGAGGCCACAGGTTTTTGTTTGTGAGCCGTCAGGTCTGGAACCGGGAACTGCCAGAAGGACCCCTTGAGCGCTGTAAGGCAATGAGTGGTTATCAGATAATGTGCGATTGTTACAAGGTATACCCAGCAAGGAGATAAAGCACCTCTTACCTAGAAATATGGGAGGTGACACCCTGATGAAGAGGCAGTGAAACCCGGGACAGAGGGCTTGGTGAGCTTCTCGGTGTGGAATGTGAGTGGTATCCAAACCCTGGATGGCGGCACACACGTGGCTTGTGGTAATGAAGGTCAGGCAAACGCCTAGCAGGAGGCCAATGGCCAAAATCACTGAATACAAAAACGAAATCCGTAAGACAGTCCAATTCCAAAAAACCAAGGTCGAGTAACAAATGCCAGGGGTTGACAGAACAATCCAGTAAACAGAGTCCGAGGTCTAGTAACGTGTAAGAAGCAAGAAGTAGACAAAGCAATCCGGTAGACAAGGCAATCCAGTAGACAATATCCGAGGTCGTAGTAACGAGATTCAAGCATGCGAACAAGCGCCGTAAAGTCCTGAAGGTAAACAGCTGTGAAGCAACGCTATCAGGACGCCTTTTAAGCCAATAGGGAAGGTCACCTGATGCTGGAATGGTCATATGATGTGCGTCAGGTGATGCAGTCACGTGAGGTGTTGTCATCACATGACGTTTGGCCCGATCACGTGACGTGTAGATCTTCGTTGACAATATGGAACATTGCGGGCCAGCAGATGTTTCCATTGTAGACGCCAGCGATGCGAAGGCCGGTAAACACCTGATCCAAAAGACCATGTTCTGGCATAACGGGTGAGAGGCCGCAACCTCCGTATGCCAGAATGTGTGCGTGGGATACCCTTGTTTTGAAGTGTAGAGGGGTTAGTACGTGTGCCTGTGGGTTGTCTGGCAGGAACAGGGCGTGTCGTGGGAAACGTAACACCCGCTAACACCAGTTCGGCATTGGCCTGCCTGAGCTGCAAGGCTGAGTTGGCAAAGATTTTTCTCCCAAGGGAGTCAAGGAGCTTGTCCTCCTTTCCCAGAACCTGAGTAGCCGTCGTGGAAGAGGATGCTGCAGGCCTGGACTGCAAAGTGGCCGCAGCCACCTCTCTGGAGGAGGGGGGCGGACAAGATGACAGGGCCACCTCTTCCGAAGAAAGCAGCCTGTATCTCGCGTCAATGTTCTTATTGATGAAAAGTCCAGAGTGTGGCTTTTCCCAGACCCTGCGGACCTCGGCCAAAACGTCCTTCTGCAAGAACAGGTGGTACGCTCCAAAGGAGACAGGGTGAACGCCCCTGAAAGCACGCCCTCCTGCGGAGCGGGTGCCTTGGGCACCGGAACATCTAAGAAGCACATCATGTCCAGTACCCGGTCATGAAAAGCCCTAATAGAGCGGGGCAGGTCCTCGTTGTCCTGATCGCCTTGCGCCTCATCCGACAGGTCAGGATCCTGCTGAGCCGTGTCAGGCGCTGCCTTGTCCACGGGGGACAATCGGGGCAAAGGCGGAAGAGTCGGGGATGGCACCGTAGGCAAGGGATGCGCGGAGGAACGGGTGGAGCGGAGGCGTGGGCGGACATATCGCCATAAAAAGCCATTTGAAATACTCCCTCATGGGGTCGGTACGCATGAGCGTTTGAAATTTACCGAAAAAGGCGTCCTCCGGGGACTGCTTTGGAACCTGAGGAGGCCTTGCATGAGGACGACAATTCCAGGGACGTAACGGGGAAGGGTGCCACACCGGAACCTCCGCCGACGTATCCACATAAATCAAAGGTGCCGACCCCGCAGGCAACAAAACATTGTGCGGAGGGGGCATCCGGGCGTTCCAATCGTAAACTGGCCGATAAGGATGCGCACAAGGAACTATATGTTCACTCAAGGAATCAAACCCTACACCTGAGGCCGATGGTGTAGCTATATGGGTAGCACCCAAAATGGCCGCCGCGGTCGTGGTGGGAACGGGTGCCATTTTGTCATCGCCTGAGGGGAACTGCGGCACGTGAGGAAGTGAGGCAGGGGTCCCTGTCGATGGATCAGGGGTCTTAACTTTAGCCTCAACATAAGGAACCTCGGCAGAGCCGGTACTATGAGGCCTGGAATGTTTGCGCGACATACCAACCGCCGAATTAGCATTCACAGGAAGGACCTTGGCACTGCCGGTAAAAGAAGAACTTTCCGTCTTTGCCCCCTCACCAGATCTGGTGTTGCCGGAAGAGCGGGAACAGTGAGAAACAGCCTTCACCGATAAGGCATTGTCAGGCCTCTCAGAAATGTTGGTAACTTTAGCCTCTGCAAGAGGGACCTAGGACCCACGTCCGGTAACAGCCTTATCCGCGTGGACCTTGAATATCCGTTCGGTGACACCAAGCCCCACCAAGGTCTCGGGGCGCACTCCGGTCTTATTTTTGAGGGAGGCCGATAGAGAGGCCTCAGAGCGAGCGCCGGTATCCCACGACTCAGTAGAACTGGGTCTACAAACATCCCCCACAGGAGGGGCCTCGGAGAGTGCTCCGGTATCCACAGGCCCCTTACGGAGACCCTCGGAGAAAACTTTGGTACAATTATTAGGCCCAACGGGCACCTTAGGGCGATCCCCAGTGACAGAGCAAGCAATGCTCCTCCCGGCCCGAGAGGAACCTGGAAAGGTATCCCCTGGCCGGGGTGCTCTGAAAAGTAAAGAACTTACCGGGCGTTTTTTCTTTTCGTTGATGAACGCCTGAAAATGTGCAGGAGGAGTTCGTCGGAACATCTCCTCCCACCGCTCCAACCGACGTTGAAGTGCCCGGACCGAGAGGGAGTCGCAGTAAAAACAGGAGTCCCAACGGTGATCCGAACCCAAACACTCTAAACAAAGAGGATGGGGATCCGCCCTAGCGAAGCGACAGTGACACAATGAACAATCTGGAAAGTCTAGTTTGAACGACATAGACAGACTAGTACACGATTGCTAGCGAGAGCCAGAGAGGAAAAAAGGGAAGAAAATCTTCTGAGGATGCAAGTGCGTCCAGTCCCAAAAGAGCAGAGAAAAGGACTGATGGGCGATGCGTGGGGCGAAGCCAAGGTGGGCAGTGTTATGGCCGCGCGCAGGAAAGAGAGGAAGGACACATTTTTTGAAAATTTTTGGATGCTTTTTACAAAGTGCTCCGGTCCCATCCCACAGGACGGAGAGATGTCCATAAGTATGGAGGAAAGGGGACGGGACGTAGAATTAAGATGTGTCACAGGTAAGTATAACAAGGTTTAGCATTAGGCTGAGGCACAATAAACAGGCCACAAAGCATGCTTAGAAGCCGCAGCGGCTGATAGCACATTGCGAATCCCAGGTTCGCATGGTAGGAAGTAAACGTTTGTTACTTTCGAGGTCATAAACCAGAGCTCACAGGACCGGCCGAAAGGTAATGAATGCACAACCATTTTATAATTCGCCATATTTTGTTTACAAAGCCTGATGTACTGGCGGTTTCAGAAAGCCCATGTCAGTTTCAAATTGCCCCTGAATACATTTCTGCCTGGGAAGAAGGTCGAAGAGTTCTTAATGTATTACAATTACACAGTAAATTGTTCTTGGTTCAAGGCTCTGACAGTGTCATGGTAGAAAGCTTTTTCTTGAGAACAAAGATGAGATGACCGGGACAGATCAATAAAGTTCTGTTGGTCATCTCAAATGTTTCAATGAATTGGCAATATGATGTGGTAATTGGGGATTGATTTGTGATGTCACACGGGAGAACCAAGGGTGTTGTGGTAAAGTCTGCGAGATTCAATCATAAGAAAGTAATGTATGCCCCTCTACAAGGGTTTGATATGTAATCACAATCAGCTACTCGTAGGGGAGACTTTTTATGTTGCAAAGTGATTAGTGTGAATTAGCTTAGGGGCTTATAAAAGCTTTTGATTTAGTGTAGTTTGACAGCACCTTTTCATCCAGTTCTGTTCCGCGTTCTGCTTGAATATTGGTGTCCCAGCAGCGTCTGGAGCCCTGAATAAAACAGCGTTGCTTCTTGCCTGGCATACATGCCTTTTTGACTACTTTTGTAATTTTTACTGGTGATTTTCGAGGAGACTCCTGGAACATTTTCAGAGGCCCCAGAGAGATGCATCAGCTTTCCCGACCAGGCATGGGGATTCCATCCGTACTCCCGGAGGAATGTGGGATAGCGCTTGCAGAGGAGTCCCAGGGGATCAAATATAGAGGGCGCCGGCGGACGCATAGTTCCCAAAGGCCCACCTGGTCAGGGCGCTGCCTTCACTACGATGGGGTGCTGGCCTTTAAAGGGAGGCCGAGAAGAGTGGAGAATCTCCTAAAAGGATAAGTGAGTGTGCCCGCGCATGAACACGCGGGTAGCAGTTGGGATTATTTGTATGGTGCATTGTAAGCAACTCATGGTGGCAACAAGACAGACACGTGATTACAGGTCAAGGGTATTTATTGAACAATGAATGTTTTATGAAGGTGGGAAAAACGCTTAATCTAAACCTAAATCTAAGATGGGAGCAAGCGTCAACCATCAAATAAAAAATAAAGAAGTCCTTGGGGCGTTGTGTCAAATAAAAGGGCCTATACTAAAACCTATTGCCAAACCACAGCTAATACAAAAAGGGTGTGGGATAGTTCAAGAAAAGAAAGAAGTGTTCTCAAATAATATGTCCGGATGCGATAGCCTGGATCTCCCTCCCCAACGTTTTGTGCTCGGGGTAAGGTGTGATCTTGGAGCACAGTACAGTCTCTGGCTTTTCCAGCATGAGACAACAGTTCTAATGGCAGACTCGGGATCGTCGATGGCCAAGTCTCGTTTCCTTCAAAGTCTCTTGCCTTTGAGGACCTGACGTATTCAACTAACGAACAAAAAAACAAAAATAAAAAACAAAAACAAAGACAAAATAAATACAACAAACCCCAAAAAGAGAAACACAAAAAAAGAGAACAATTGTAAAGTTGATTAATTAGCTATAACAATAAAAAAATGTAACAATTAAACTGTCCCTTTTACTTGGGCTTTGGGTGACTACTTTCACCACCGGGTTTCCCCTCTTCTGGGTGCAAATCCCTTGTAAGTTCCTTAATGATATCAAGACCCAGGATAGCTATGTCCTCTTGCTTCCGAGGGCCTCTCTGGTTCCAAAATTAAGTTCAAACAAAAGAGTTCCTTCAACAATCTTAATGACCTTTTTAACAGTTCAACATGGACATCCCTACGCCGGGTTCACTCTCGTCAACACAGTTACTTGGGACTTTAGACTGCCCCCTTCTCAACAACATCCCTCGGTCAGGTTAACTCTTACCAACTTCACCTTCACCAATGGCTACGGGATTCACTTCCCTTGCTTTCTTTATAGTTCGTAGATCAAAGGCTTTTGACTGTACAGGTATTTTGCTTAACCTCCTGTATGACCACTTTGACCTAACTTGGTGGATCTCCTACAGCCTTCTGGTTTCTGTAGTTTCATTCACACAGGGATCGATCAGAGTATCCAGAGTAAGCAAACATGTTGTGCTGATTCCCTCTGCAGCTAGTCTCCACTCAATACTTTTACAGTTCTTTTTAATTTAATTCACTTTGCGACTTTCATCCACCACAACCCAGCTCTCATCAGCTCTCCCTTCGACTCACCAGCTGTGATGAACCGCTTTGCTTTCTCCGTAACTGGAGTCAAGGCCGGTACCATGGTAGCAGGAGTTTCCCTCACACCCGCTTATCAGCGTAGGCTTGCCCCATGTACCGTTGACATCTGCTGCAAGACACTTGTGCTATTGATCGTAGTCTTATGCTCTCTTCCACAAAGATACTGCGGGTCTGGGACAAAAAGGGCAAGGTCACTTCTATCCTCACCACCCTCTTGATTCCTGCTGCCTTTCTCCTTCGCTTGAACTGCCGTGCCTGCTTATCCGTCTCATTGTGGTCTGCCGTGCTCATACTGTGCTCTTCTGCTCCACCTTTTATCCCAGTGGGGAAGGGAAAGGGCCATCAGGTGTGTGCGTTTCTGATCAATTGCCTGACTTTGCCTGACCGTTGTATTGGGACATGACAGGTAAACAGACTTTGGTGCTAGTCCGTTCTCTGGTGTGTCGTTAGAAAGTGTTGATGTCGGAAAAGGGGGTGGGGGAGGGCAGTGGTTTTGAATGTCCTACGTGGCAGGATGGGGAAAAGGTGTTGAAAGAAGGGGGATACCGCGTCTCACCTGTCAGTGTCCCACTTCCTGAGGACCCTTCATCCAGGTGATCCTCCCTCACTGGTCCACCCCCAGTAACTGGATCCAATAGCGATGGCCGTGTCCTGGCCACCTGGATGACAGATCCTGGAGACTAGGAAGACACCTTCAGGTTTCTCACAGTATAAGACACACCCTCAAGAGGTGGAGGGCGATTGGCCATAGTAGTCTCAGATTTTAGGTTCACATATCCAATCGGGAATACGTGGGCCTAGGCGCTTCTGCATTGGAGCAGAGAGTTGCATAGTAAGTGGCAGACTTTGTGAGACAAGAGTTGAGCATAGTGCAGGCAATTGGTATAGTTGCGTCATTTATTATATTCTTTTTGGGTTAAAGAGTTTGAACAGAGAAGAAAAAAGGGGAGAAGCATATGTGCTAGTGTTTTGTGAGTAGTAGTGGTTTATTGTGATGGAGAGGAAGTTATTGTAGTTTTTGTTCATTGTGGCTGTGATTACGGAAGGGCCAGAGTGAAAATAACATGTAAATATTAAAAGAGCTGTGTAGCGCGTGCAGGGGATGTGGTCAAACAAAGGGAGGAGCAACCGCACTTTCAGTGAATTAACATAGGGCATTGCTGTTAAGGTGGTGGGCCTGTGGAGAGGGACATTTGTGTACTAATTAATAAGAACTAACAAGACAGGCCTGTGGAGACGGCCATTGTGTGTAAGAGTGGAACGAGAGGTGTGAAAGGGCGGGGCCTGTGCAGAGGGCCAGTGTGAATGAAATAGTGTGAGTGAGTTAAGAAGTAGAAGACTGAGTGAGTGGAAGTGAGTGAATAAAATAGTTTAATGTTTAAATAAACAGGGGAAGAAGGAAAGGTGGAGTAAAGAGTACTCTAACAATCAGGAAAAGGGTGCATTAATGTCGTCCAACACGATGGACGCACCCCCTTGATCATATGTTCAAGGTTCAAGAAATGATCACAATATTGCAATAAAATAATGAAGTACCACTTTGTGGGCAAATAACATAGTAGGAAGTGTTATCAGGAATGGCCAGGAAAAGGCACATTCGATAAAAGCATTGACAGAAAGTACTCGTACCTGTCGTCTACGTATAAAGGAGACAACCTCAAAAAGAGGCAGGGCATCCTATGGCCCTGGAAACTGCACGAAGAAAAGAAAAAAGACGGAGAAGGGGAGGAGGAGAAAGGGAGTGCGCTGAGCGTTCCCTCCCCCCCCTTATGCAATGTACCCACTTTTAAAAACAGCTGCAGGATATACAAACCCGAAGCAAGTAAGATGTGCAAAGCTAATTGTTAGTAAGGATGAGAAGGGGCGAGAGAAATATTTAGTGGACATTAAAAAGAGCACACAACAGTAACTTGACTCGGTGTTCAGTGAAGCAGAAAAATCAATGGAAAGGGAGATGGAGAAAAAGGAAAGAAAAGACAGCTGACTAGTGGGGATGGACAGAAAGGTGCATAACATTTAAAATTGATAACTGGGGACAGGACTTGGATGACGGCAAACTAGTTATGACAGAGGGTGATCACACAGCATCAGATTTGGAGGACAGTAGCGACAGTGACAAGGGGGTGACGAATTTGACACATGAGATCTAACAAATATGAGGAGGAGAAGGAGAAGAAACGAAAGGGAAGAAGCGGAAAGAGAGGAATCATTTGGGACTGGAGAAATAGGCTTTGGAGAAGGAAGACTAGAACAGCAGTAGCTAAAAACCCCCAGCGAGGGAATAAACCCAGAGCACGAACAGAGATCCCCCTTTTGCAGAAAGCAAAAGGTGAGGTGCTCTACGTACCTTGACAGACAATGTATAGGGATAATTTGCTCTACAGTCTACCCTCACTAATGGCGGGAGCGAGTAAGTGGATTTATGTTTTTGAGAAGCAGACGGCAGGGATTGCGCTGCCCATTGGAGACATTTGGGGTATATTGGCGGCATTGGTGGGGGAACAAAGTGACAAAATTTGGCAGCGAGCGGGATATGTAGGGGTAAAATTAAGCTCTAACATAAATGACGGAGCACATCTTCGTGAGGTGGCTCCCAGCAGATAGATGTGCAGGTTTCCCTAGAAAAAATAGTGGGGATTGAAGCAAAAGGATGGCCTGAGATACAGGCAACAATTGTGCACTATTTTAAAAGGAAGCAGGAGAAAGAAAGAAATAGACAACGCGGTAAAAGCAGAAAATAAATGAGTACAGAACAAACTGGCTAAAATAAGCATGGAAGGAGCAGTGCTCACAGGACCATTCGCCACCCCCCCAACCCCGCTCAACATTGGGGGCTCTCAGTAGCAGTGGTAACAGCAGGGAGGAAACACGCAAGCACCATACAATCAGCAGTGGGGGACGGTGCAGATGCAACAACAACCAACATTTACAAAATCCAGGGTTTTCGTATGCAGGCAAGTAAACAATTACACAATTACACGCGACAGTACCAAACGGAGAGAGGATATTATACAAGACGAACGGGAGCCGAGTACAGGGGTATGGGGCCACGATTTTGAGGACAGTGTTTTGTCTGCAGCAAATTTGGTCACTTTGTCCGAACATGCCCACTAATAGCACAAACAGGAGGGAGTGCAGCAACAGCAGGCATATATACAGACGCAGACACCTCAACAGATGCAAGTGATACCACAGCAGCAACTGCAATTGCTGCCCACACAGACACAGGGTATACCAGCCCAGGGACAAGTACAAGTGCAAGGTGGGGAAATGGCAGGAACGCAAGGTATAGCGAGGTACACGCTACGCTCGGGCCTTTAACTACAACCCCAGGGGCATTACCTGTGGCGGTATTGGCCCGCCGACTTGGGGCTTATTGCCTCAATATGAAATGGTCAAGAATTTGCATTTAGCGCAATGTTCGACTTGCTGTACATTCTGTACTAGCGTCTGGTTCCCCAGAGGTAGCTCCTGCTTAAATGGTTATGCCAGATACCCAGAAGTGTCTTTTTGCCCCTGGTCAACAAACTTCAATTTCGATCCCTGTTATTATATTCAAAAGACAAACGGATCAATATTCTAGGAAGAGGCTTGCTCAGAAAACTGAACGCCACAATTTCATTTTCAGAGAAAGTGATGGTGTACAGCACACCTGGGATTTACCAGACAGGCATACTAGTCACACAGCACGATGAGAGGGACATTCACACACAGAGGTGTTTTTGTATGGGGTGAAAGTGCTGCTGGGATGGATACCAGGAATTGAAGAAAAGGTGTTTCGATTGTCCAATGAATTGTTGTTCAGACCACAGTGCCCCTCCACGGTTACTTCATGCACACACACACACACACACACACACACACACACACACACACACACTGCTATACTTGGAGGGAGTAGTGGTGAGGAAAGACAGTCATATTAGTTGCCACTGATGACAATATGGAGTGGAGATCAATATTATGTACTGATCCCACACTTAGAGTAACAGAAACAGAGTTATTCTCTACCAAAGACGATGAGGAGGGCGAGGTAGTGTTCGAACTAAGCATACCAACTAAGCATACCTCAGAGGACACAATGATTGAAGAAAGAAATAAAATACTTGCAGGAGGATTTGGAGAAGGTTCCAAAGAACCTATGGACAAAAGGACATCATGATCTAGGAATACTAAAAAAGGGGTGGGGGCAGTACACATCAAATTAAAAGGAGCAGCCCTCTTACCGCAGGTGAAGCAATACCCCCTCTCCCAGATGAGGGCATTTATGAGACATTACATGCCCTATGGCAGCAAGGTATAATACAGGAATCCTTATGAATCTGATCAAAAAATCAAAGGGAGGGGCGTGCCATTTCATACAGGATTTACGGGCCCTTAACAATATCATTGAGGCGGAACACCCATTAGTTCGAAACCCTGTGACCATTTGTTGCAGCGTTCCAGCAGAAGGATACTATTTCACAGTGGTAGATTTGAAGAATGCCCTTTTCTCCACTGTCCTACAACCCGACTCCAGGTATCTCACTGTGTTTAGGTATTGCGTGACAAGATTCGAACATACAAGAATGCCTCAAGGGTCCTGTGAGGGACCTGGCATATTCAACAGAGTAGTACAAATGGATTTGAGCAACAAGTTGCGAGCACTGTGATACAATACGTGGATGACATTTTAGTGTGTAGCACATGTCAGAAGAGGAATACAGAAGTGACACTACAGACATTCCTAGCTGACAAAGGTTACAAAGTGGACAAAGAGAAATTGCAGTATTGTCAAAAAGAAGTAGTTTACTTGGGCCAAATTTTGTCAGCAGATTGGAGAAAACAGTGAAAGAAATGCAACAGTTTCTAGGGTTGTGTAATTATTGGGAATGGGTTTTCGATTACTCCACTTACACCAGTCCAATACTGCTAGGAATAAAAGAAGCTCAGAAAAACATAAAATGGACTGCTGAAATGGGTGAACATTTTGATGAGCTCAAACACGAGTTAGCACGTGCACCAGTACTGGCTACCCCAAATTACAAAAGGAAGTTTAACTTCTTTTCCCATTCAGACGGTAAGGTAATGACCGCTGTACTGACACAAAAGAATCGACACAGACACAAATCACTGGCCTATTACAGTGGATGTCTAGAGCCAGTAAAGCAGGGACACTTCCATGTGGGCAAGCATTTGCAATTGAGAAAGCTGTCACAAATAAATAATAATATCACAGTCCTAGTGGTGTCTGGTGAAAATAAAATTGTAAAGGCGACACATGCCCGGCCACAATCATCAAGGACTGTGCCAATACCCTAGGCTCCATTCCAGAGAGCCTTCGTCAATGCCTCCTTCGCCACAGGGAAGGTTCCCTCCTGCCTCAAGAAAGCTTGGGTCTGCCCTCTCTTAAAAAAGAACACTCTGGACCCTACATCTCCAAACAACTACAGGCCCATTACTACCGTCCCATTTTTACTGAAAATATTGGACAAAGCAGCTTACCTTCAGGTGCATCGAGGAGAACAAACTCCTAGGGCTGTGCCAATCGGGTTTCCGTCCTGGGCATGGGACAGAAACCGCCCTACTGGACCTTAAAGACCAGATGGACGATGCAGAGATCTAGGTAAGCCTGCCCTACTCCTACTACTCGACGTCTCGGCTGCATTTGACCTTGTGGACCATAAAGTCCTATGCCACCACCTCACTTCTACGGCCAAATTCTCCCCTAACGCGACTGCCTGGATCACCTCCTTTTTACAAGAAAGGACCATGCAAGTATTCTCTGACCTAGCCTTTGCACGCAGTATTGAAGTAATCACTGTCTTTATAACTATGCATTTAACAACAAACAGAAGATGTTGTCCCGTTACAAGTTATAAATACTTCATGCCTTTACTTTCATCTCTAGTCGTTTCCTCCATCCACCATGAGGATTAGTCATGTCTATAGTCGTTGCCACCATGAATGATGTGATGCTCTCTACAGTAACTGGGGAGTCCCACAAATTACAATTGGTTGTCTAATTGCATAACTTAACAATAAAGTCTGAAAATCACGGGTTCTCATAGTGATACCCCATACATTCTCTTTACAGATGATGAATCATATTGCTGGTCAGTATTGACTAGGAAGGACCCCCGCTAGGACTTCACTTATTGGAGGCCGTTTGTCATTGAAACTTATCAATGTATTTTGGATAGAATGCACACATTTTTTCTGCTCTGTCTCCTTGTAAAAATGCATTTTTCTATTGTGTTTTAAAATGCCAGTCTCTAATACAACTGGGATATTTGCAGACATACCCCAGATGAATTTCTGCATAACATCCATCACACATTTCGGAAAGAAACATGTTGGGATGAGTTTGAATGAGAATGAGATTGTCTGAGTGATGAACAGTATGAATGAAGTGCTTGGATGTGAGGGATGCTCTATGTAAATTGCACAGCACACGACACTTTAAACCAGTAGGCATCTACACATAGTTTAGTAAGTTGACCACGTACTGCCTACTCTTGTCTGCTCTCTCCGTTTGTACGGTGCATTTAGCAAGTAATATTTGGTGACGTGCATCTTGTACCCCTAAGAGATTGGTGATTGTTTTATTGTCTTTGGTGTAACCTTTTTAATCTTGTTTTGATACAAATAAAATTGATATATTTTTGTACAGAATAGTCTTGCGAGTGTATTTAGAGACTACAGGTTTGATCACTCAACCAGCAATCCTAGTTCATTAGAACAAATTGAGAACTCTACCCCATAGCGCTCTGTTGTTGTATGTTCAAGGCTTCGCCTAGTTTGAGAATTTGCTAGAAGTGGGACTACAATTTCCTGGAACCTCCCTTTTCGTGTTTGTTTTCTAGCCTCCACCTCACCAACCATCATGCTATGAGGGGTGCCTCAAGGATCCTGCCTCTCGCCCACACTCTAGAACATTTTCACACGCCCCCTCTTCCTCATCCTCATCCTCGACGCCCTGGGTATCGCCTACACCAACTACGCAGACAATACTCAAATCCTCCTCACAGGCAACTATGACACAGACTCTAAAACCCTTAACAACATCTACAACACCATCCAGATCTGGATGGTGGCCAACGGAATGTGCGGGAAATCAGACAAGACTGAACTTCGCTTGGTAGATCCACCAACACACTCAAGAATCTTGACACTCAATTCAGCCACTTCACCATTGACTCCATCAGAATCCCAGTATCGGAATCAGTAGTCTACCTGGACTCCAACCTATCCATGACTGACTAGGCCAGTTAATGCAATCGCCTCCTCTGCAGCGTACCATGCCAAGCTCATGAATGCAGCTAGACCATACCTCTCCAAGGAAAACTGCACCAACATAGCAAGAGCCATCACCGGCTCAAGTCTATACTATTGCAATGTGCTCTTCTTAGGGACCTCTGCTAAAACCTTGAAAAATTGTAAGTCATCCAGAACAGTGCACTATGTGCAGCTATAGGCATCCCCAAAAGGTAATATTGAAAACCTTGGCAGTGACCCACAAGTGCATCCACCTCACCGCTCCTGCCTACCTATCACAAAGGATTCACTTCTTTACCTCTGTAAGACCGACTAGAACGCCATACTCAAACATGCTCACTGTGTCTTTGGTAAAAAGAGTTAGAGCAGGTGGGGCTAGCTTGCCGTATCTAGCATCCCTGCAATGGAATGCCCTACCACCACCACTACGAGCTGAAGAATCGCACATGGCATTCTGTAAAGCTATGAAAACCACGCTCTTCGCCTGACCACCCCATCAGCCAGGTCCCTGCAGACACTTCTGACCGCATCTGATCTAGTAGATATTTGGAGAACACTTCACCCACACTCCAGACAATACTCACATACCTCTAATCTGCACAATGTCCAATCCAGGATTGATATTATTTTGTGGGTAACGAACTGCTGGACGAACTAATGATGGCGGAATACAAAGTACCGTTTTACCGGATCATGCCCCCTTGTTACTGAAATGGCAGTATGCATCCCAGAGGCCCCTGATCCCAACGTGGAAAATGAGGAACGAAGCCCTACAAGACATTCCTTTCTGAGATCATATTAAAGATAGTATTACAGAATATTTTCTACAAAACAATGGCAGCATTTCCAGTGCGGGCACGCTTTGGGAAGCCCTAAAGGTGGTTATTAGAGGCACAGCAATTGCCAAATCAGGTAGCATTCAAGCCACAATTTCTAGAGAACTTACATCCGCGGAAGAGGCACTGCAAAAACAGACACATTCCCACTCGGACCAAGAAGACAAAAACAATGTAAATGGCTCTGCGTCAACAATGCCTAGGCCTATGGGATAGATTGGGCAAATATAATTACAACAAATACACAGAGCGACAATACGCGGAGGGGGACAAACCAGGCAGGCTGCTAGCCTGGCTATATAAGAGGGAAGAACAACGTTCACCCATCTACTCAATACATACACAACAGGGCACCACATGCAATACCCAAGAGGGCATCAATCCAGTATTTCAAAGTTTCGACTGCATCCTATATCAAGAAAAGCCCATAACCAACCATTCAGAAATGGTAGAAGTGTTAAGCGAGATACACCTCCCTAGACTAGATGACGCAGCAATAAGCGACCTAGATTCCCCCATCACGGCAGAAGAACTAAGATACTCAATAAGATCACTACCTACAGGAAAAACCCTGGGTTTGTATGGCCCGACTAGTGAGTTTTATAAAGAATTTGCTACAGCACTAGCCCCACATCTTCTTAACACATTGAATGAAGCATATGACTCTGGCCTCCAACCACTCAGCTTACGGGAATCAATAATTGTACCCATTTTGAAACCCAACAAACCACCACAGGAATGTGGCTCCTATAGACCCCTGTCTATGCTTAACCAGGGCAGCAAAATATTTACAGCAACACTAGCTAATAGATTGAAAAAAGTCATACACACACACACACACACTTGTGCATCCCAACCAAATAGGTTATGTGCCGGGCAGGAACATGCCCTGGAACTTATTTACATCATATTATGTATAGTACCACTTCCTGTGATGCACTGTGTGCTATTGCAGAACTGGACACTGTAAAAGCATTCAATTCCATTCAATGGGGTTGGCTATATGCCACATTATGCAGGTTTAGTTTGGGCCAAAACTACCCAAGATGGGTGAAGCTAATATGCACTGATCCCTTAGCAAGAGTCACGACAGGTAATTACTTCTCAAAACCCTGGGTGCTATAAAAGGGCACTAGACAAGGCTGCCCGTTATCCCCGCTGCTGTACATTTTGGCTATGGAGCCGGTGGCAACATACTTAAAGATGGAATACATAGAAGCAGGCATACTAGTTCAGGGGACGCATCATCTGATATCCATGTATGCTGATGACACGCTTATATATGTGCAAAATCAAGAAGACAACTTAGAACGTAGAATACTTGAAGCCCTTGGGAATTTCTCCCAGCTTTCAGGCATCACAATTAGTTTGGAAAATTCATCCCTGTTCCCATTAGCGGGACAAGCTACAACGCAACAAAGCAAACGCCCAGTACTCGCCCTACAATGGACCACTCCTACGTTCCGATACCTAGGAATCAATATATACCAAGATCCCGTTCAGGAACATAACATGCAAAAAGCCTTAGACGGTATACGGAACTCAATGAAGTCCTGGACCAAATTACCACTTTCATTAATGGGAAGAGCAGTGTTGCTAAAAATGGTTGCCCTCCTGAGGCTTCTACATTATTTTGCAAACATATCATACAACATACTTAAAGTCTTCTTCAGGACTAATGACTCCTTATGTACCGTCCTGGTTTCTGTACAGGATAACTTTGCCAGGTTGGTGGATGCGGGAGGTGTCGGAGCCCTGATATTATTAGATCTTTCAGCAGCCTGCGATACGGTTGACCATACTACCCTGCTATCCTGCCTGGCTCAAGCTGACATATCTGGTCAAGTCCTAGCCTGGTTCTCAATCTCTTGTGCTTTCTCCCTTTCTTTCTAAATCTTCCTACCTCACTTGTGGTGCTCCTCAGGGATCCGCTTTGTCACCCATTCTCGTTAACATATACATCTGGGCCTTAGTGTCCCTTAACCGCTCCTTTGCCGGCAGGTGCTATTCGTACGCCAACGACACCCAGATCCTGATCCGGTTAGACCTTGATCGGACTGAGGTGTTGTCCCTTCATAGGTGCCTGCCGGCCTTGGGGGAATGGATGGGCCTTAGCTGGCTAAAGTTGAATGGGGACAAAACAGGAGGTGCTGGTGGAGGGTTCTTCTCCTGACCCTTCACTCTACATTTCAACTTTCTGGCCCTCTTCCCTGGATTCTCTTCCCGTACCTGCCCTGAATGTAAAGAATCTGCAAGTTATTATGACAGCCACTCTTTCAATGGAAGCCCAGATATCATCTGTCTGTCAGACCAGGTTTTTTCACTTGAAATTCCTCCGAAAAGTTCATCTTGTACCACCCTCCCTTCGGCCACTTGTTGTGGCCGCAATGGTAGGCAGTCGACTGTATTACTGCAACTCTTTTTATCTTGCACAGCCAAAGGGGCTGATCCGTCGACTACAGCGCCTCCAGAACTTTGCAGCTTGGGTAGTGACTGGATCCCCGTATGGTGCACATATTTCTCAAGTCCCGTCTCCATTGGCTACCAGTGTCCCAACATATTGAATTTAGGGCACTTTGTATCTTGCATCGTGCGCTTCATGGTCAAGGAGCGGAATATTTACGTGTTAAATTTTCTCTCTACGGGGGCTTGGCTAACTAGCCATGGACTAGGATGTGTTTCCGTGCAAAGCTCCTGATGATCCGACTCTTATCTGAGCATTTATGCTACAAATACGCTTTTTGAGGCTTGCAACGGAAGGAAAGGTGGTCGGAATACATGTGTAACAGGAATCCTGGAGGGCAAGTCAGCTGTGTCTGCGGATCGGCAGATAACTGACTTTCTTTGTGGCGGCCGTGTTGAAACGTTGTTGCCAAAATGGCAGACAACAAAGGGAGCGACATCACAGCCTTGCGGATGCCGGATTGCAGCTGAAATACACGAACGGCGGGTGAGGCGGCCGCCTGCATCACCGAAGGGCAAGCTCCGCCGTGGGTTGCATTAATGAGGTGGTGTCCCGGGCCCGTACACATGTAGCAGCTTGCGAGTGCGAGTGCTACAGTCTGAAGAAGTGTCGTGGGCTGAGGCGGCTCTCCGCGAACTGGGGAGACTGAGTGCGGAGACACCGTCTACATGTGATAGAGCCGAGCATCGCTCTGCACTGCGGTACGAATAAACATAACAGAGGAACGAATTAACCGAGACACCGTGACTACCGGGCAAACCGTGCGCGCCATAGTGCGCGATAAGCATCAAAGGCGGCCTATCATCACTCGCATACACAGGGACACTTAGCACGGAACGTATGAACGAAAGGGGTGGATTGTAAGGCATGCAACATAATTAAAAGACCACGCTCGGAACCTTTTCTGCCGCGGAAGTTGTGCCAACGAGAACTATGTGGGGAAAGTAATACGTGGGAGGCTTCAATCCACCTGAATAACAGCTTCATGTGCTATAGTGAATGGAAGAAAGAAGATAGAGACCCCAACGACTGAAAGAACTGGAGGAGCCTCAACGACAGCACTGAACCGGAGCCAGACACGTGTGAAGGGTGGCACTATGTCGGTGAAAGGACTAAGAGCCAAGACCAAACAACCCACAATGGAGGTCTTTGCGAAAACGCAGAAAACCCCTACAACATTGGCGCAGAGCACGGACGTGACTCCTGCTGGGGAGCTCCCAGAAGGAGACAAGCATCAGATCCTGGATGCCATAGCAGAGTTGAGTACTAAATGGGACTCGGCAATGGCGGATCTACGAACACCCCTAGAGAACAAAATTGATGCGGTAGGAAGTGAACTTACCTTGTTACGACAGGATGTTAGGGCGCTGGCAGAAAGAACGAGCGGTCTGGAAAGCGCAGTTAAGACCAATACAGATGTCAGCACGAATAATGGACATCATGTCCTAAAACAGCACGTTGCCAATCTCGAAAATTGGGTGGATGAAGCGGAAGGAAGGGCGAGAAGAAATAATACACGGGTGGTCGGCCTGCCGGAAGGGGAAGAGGGCCAGGACCCCACAAACTACGTAGAAAACATGATCCCCCAGGAGATTGGAGCAGACAAGCTTTCGCAAGGGTTCACGGTGGAGTGGGCGATCGCGCCTTAATGAGGAAACCACGACCTGGGGCCCCGCCGAGACCGATCATCGCAAGGATCTTGAACTACAGAGACAGAGAGAAGATCCTGGAATATTTTCTTAAAGGCGGAACGATAGAAAGAGCATCCACCAACATCACGGCATACCCGGATTATACGATGCTGGTGCAGAGGCAGAGATACAGCTACGTAGCCGTCAAGAGGAGGCTACGTGCAGCAGGCATCAAGTACATGCATCTGTACCCGGCGACGTTGAAGGTGTTACCTAAGAGCAGAGCATTTCTTTTTTACACTCTGGAGGAGGTGGTGACATGGCTGGACCTACAGGGTTGCCCGGAACAAGAAGCAGACCGCGACCGGCAGGCACATGACAACTGAAGATCTTGTGCCACAGACATTGAGGGGGTAAGTGGGAGGGTGATCCTGGTTATACTGGGAAAGTGAAACCGGTTGAACATTGGATAGTATTCGGGCCTGGTGCTAGACATGGACTGGAACAAGTGGGTATAACGTAACTGGTAGCTGCATGGTATTAACGTAAAGCGTAGTAAATCTGAAATAGGAGCGACAGGATGGAAGCAACCCACCCCGAAAACTAATAGTAAAGTGGCCATTAGGGCGGCTTCACCCTACTGAGCCCTGAGCATAGGCTTGTGCTAGACAGGGCTAGATGTGGGGATGCCTGAGATCCAGGAATGGAGCTGGGCAACAGTTGGGGAGGGTGTTGCTGGGGAAGGGACGGGTGGAGGGAGGAGAGGGAGGCGGGGAGTTGGGTGTGTACATAGTTATGTTTGTGGTGTACATAGTTTTGGGGAGTTTTAGTTTGTGTATGAGCCTACATGGAAATGTCGAACAAATCAATGGCATCGGGTAATCTCAGAATTGTGACCTGGAATGTGCGGGGCCTTAATAGCTATCTAAAACGTAACAAGGTGATGTTGTAACTAAAGGAGGATGCAGATTTACATAGTTCTGCTACAGGAAACCCACCTCACCAAGGAGAAGTTGGAGGTGATTAGGCGAAAATGGAGGGGTAATGTCATAGGGGCCACATACTCGGCATATGCAAGAGGGGTGATTACATGGGTGGCACTGCATGTGCCATTTCAGCTGCTTAGCTCAACAATAGACCCAGAAGGCAGAATGGTGGTGGTGGCAGGACTCCTGGAGAACAGAGAAGTGAATATCATAAATTTGTATGCCCCTAACCATGATACAACGGCATGTATTAGGTCTTTATATAGTAAAATTAGCCCCCTGGTGGGTGGCGCGATGGTGTGGGGAGGCGACTAATTGCACTCTGAACCCCAGGTTAGATAGGTCAGATGACAAAACAGAAAAGCCGGCGCCAGCAGCTAAAGCGCTGAGGACACTGTTGATGGACCTCGGCCTAGAGGATGTGTTAAGAAGGCTACACCCAATGGATAGGCAATACTCGCATTATGCAGCGCCACATGACCTGCACACAAGGCTGGATTACGTGTTTGCATCTGTCGGGATAGTGGGAGAAATGGTTGGGGCAGGAATACAAGGCCCGGGTACTCTCCGACCATTCGCCTTTGGTCATAGAGTGGCGACATCAACCCCCCCAGAGCGCGGATCCCGACGTGAAGGCTCAGAACTGAGGCTCTACAGGATGCAGGCTTTCGAGAGGATTTGAGGGAGGCCATCGAGGAATACTTTGAAATTAATACGGGCAGTGTGCGTTCTGTGGGGACAGTTTGGGAGGCATTTAAGGTAGTGGTGCGGGGAGTAGCTATATCTAAATCCAAAGGGCTCCAAGGGGGTATCGAGCGGGAACTGCAAGGGACGGAGAGAGAGCTAGAGGGCTTGATACAAAATGAGGAGACCACCCGTGTGAACAGCGTTAAAATAAAGGACTTACAGCTAGCTTGTAGTGAACTTTGGGACAGATTATGTAAACTAAACTATAAGAAATACATAGAGAGGCTGCATGCAGGGGGGGGATAAGCCGGGGAGGTTATTGGCCTGGTTATACAAGAATGAGACCCCCCGCTCTGTGATCAGAGAGGTCAGGGACGCAGAAGGTCAAATCCATAATACCCAGGAGCGGGTAAATGATGAGTTCCTCAAGTATTACAGACGATTATACGAGGACACAGGAGGGGATATGAGCCAAGAAATTTTGAATGCGTTAGAGAATATAGGACTGCCCACCTTGGATGATCTAGAACGAGCAGACCTAGACGCCCCCATCACCGTGGACAAACTGGAGGCGGTGATCCAACACCTGCCTACATGTAAAGCTCCCGGGTCGGATGGGTTGCCCAGCGAGTTTTATAAAACATAAGCAGGAGCTACTCCAGCCGCTGCTTGCCATGTTTAATGAAGCCTATGAGCGGGGGGAACTGCCGGCGTCCCTCCGTGAGGCGGTGATCATCCCGCTCCTAAAACCAGGCAAACCAGATGCGGAATGCGGATCCTATAGGCCCTTGTCTATGCTCAATCAGGATAGCAAGATACTCACGGCCGTGCTGGCTAATAGGTTAAAGAGGGTAATTGGCAAGCTGATAGACCCAGACCAAACGGGTTATGTCCCCGGTAGAAACATCACAGACAACCACAGGAGGCTACACCATATCATTGATCAAACTGAGGGAGACTGGGGCGAGCTGGCTATCGTGTCGCTGGACAAGGTCAAAGCTTTTCATTCAGTGCGGTGGCCGTGGTTGAAAGAGACTCTGAAGGGATACGGGATGGGACCAGGATATATTAGATGGGTCCAGATGCTATATAGTACCCCGATGGCGAGAGTTAAAACCGGAACCACAATATCAGATAAATGGCAACTTAGCAGGGGGACCAGACAGGGATGCCCCTGGTCACCCACGTTATACATCTTGGCATTAGAGCCGCTGGCAATATGCCTGCAGCAACAATACGGGGAAGTGGGGATCCGCACGACAGGAGGCACACACCGGATATCATTGTATGCAGATGATGTGCTCCTCTACTTGCGTTACCCGGAGGAGAACCTGCAATGTGTTGGAGGTGATGGATCGTTACGCCACCCTCTCGGGCATATCGGTGAACCCCGGGAAGTCTAGTTTGTTCCCCCTGGGAAGGTACAAGAGTAGCCCACTAGAGAGGCTGCCCGTCTTGCAGATACCCTGGCAGACCGTGACATTTAGGTATCTGGGAGTAAATGTTTACCACAAAATAGAGACAGAGCACAAACATAACACAGAGAAGGCGATGCAGGGAGTTAAGAAAAGCATGGTGTTCTGGTCTAAATAACCCCTAGCCATGATGGGGAGAGCAGCTCTACTCAAAATGGTGGTTTTGCCCAGACTCTTGCACTTTTTTGTGAATGTCCCGTACTTGATCCCTAAACGCTTTTTTGTTAGACTTCATGGCATGTGCAGGGGCTTCATATGGGGCAACTCCAGGAATAGGGAGGCCCTGTGGAAACTACAGAACACATGTGATAAGGGGGGCATAAACCTACCGAATTTTGAGCTGTATTACCTGGCGGGACAGCTGTTATATGTGTCTAGGTGGTTGTCTGCGGAAGACTCGGCGGAAGTTAGGCTTTTGCAAGGTGAATTAGCTCCTTACTTTTTGAGGGAGACAGTGTGGCTGCATAAAACTAAAATAGCGAGGATGGGGAGATTATTGAAGCTGGGTTGGGAAGTCTTGCGCAGGACATGGAAAACGGTGGGTGACCCAGATCTGCTTTCTCAGCAAGTCCCGCTGGCGGTGCTATGCGGGGACGACTCCCAATTGTTTGAAGCGATCCGTAGATACTGGGAACCAGTGGGATTGGCCACCCTTGGAGACATATGGCAGGAGGGGGAGGCATTGGGATTCCAGAGGCTGCAGGAGGAGACAGGGGTGCATAGAGGCCAATTCATTACTTATACCAGGCTCATGAAACGGGTGAGAGAGGTGGCCTGAGACTGTGCTGGAGGAAGAACCCGATGCCTCCCTAGAAACGATGTATGATGTCTCGGAGGGTGGGCATGAGATATCCAGGAAATACAAGCTCCTGAGGGCGAAGGCAGGGAAGGAGCTGCTCCAATTGAGGCATGACTGGGAGGAGGAGGTGGGAGAACCCATGACGGAGGGACAGTGGGATAGAGCCCAAAGGTACCATGAAAAGGTGTCCCGGAATGCGAAACTCCAGCAAATTCAGTTGTATGTCACCCATAGTGCTTATCTCACTCCCAGTAGAATAGCTAGGTTTGGAGGCTCGGCTGTACAAAAATGCCCCAGGTGCGGGAAGGAGGAGGCAGGACTATTGCACATGTTCTGGGCTTGCCCTGAGGTGTATAGATTCTGGGAGGAAATAAAGACGAAAATGGCTGGTGGGGGAGTGGTACTGGATGTAGGGTCTGCTTGGGCTTGCATGCTTGGGAACTTACCCAGGCCACGTCATTCAAAGCATATTAGTAAGATGAAGGACCTGGCCTATATTTTGGCCAAACGCAGAATCACAATGTGTTGGAAAGCGGGCCACAGACCCAGAGTGGAGATATGGTGGGCGGACCTCTTGAGATGGGCGGAAGCAGAAACCGCAGTATGGTTTGAAGCTGTCACCAAGGTGGGAGAGGAGGAAGTGGGCCCCCTGATAGCCTGGAGGCAACTGGTGACCTCGATGGCAAACCCCCACCAGGTCAATCATGATACAGAAGACTCAGATCAGTCAACAAGCACAGAGATTCCTGAAAATACTCATGTAGACGATGTGGCCGCGATGGCTCGAGTTTGTGGGGAGGGAGGGGGGAGGACGGAAAACGACACTGTATAACGTGATGTTTTGATACTGATCATGTATGTCCCAAAAAGTTATTATGTTTGGTGCGCTTGTTGTAAAACTAATAAAAATTGTTTTAAAAAAAAATAAAAAATAAATATTCTCTCTACCTCCCTAAACGCTCTTTGAGATCGGAGTAAGCTGGTCTGCTCTGTGTACTATCATTTCGCCGGTCCCGATTGGGTGGACGTGCCTTTTCTGTCGCAGCAACTCAGCTGTGGACCAAGCTGCCAGTCGAAATGAAAAAGATCCATAACCATCTGGCCTTTTTTAATCACGGTGGATTATGGCTGATGGCTGAGTGTCAGGGCTCTCCTTTTTCTCTCTAGCGCCATTATGCCTCCAGGCGACCGTGCACTTTACAAGAAGCCTTAACATATGTAGGGAATTCTTCCGGAGAAATGTCAGATGCGGATTAGCCTTAGCCTCATTGCAAAGACCATAGGAAGAGGGGGGCATTAGAGTAAATAAAAATAAATTATAAAAAAGAAAAAATAAATAAAATAAATAAGAGTGCCTTGCTTTGAACGGCACTATATGGCAGGACAGCTACAGTACACAGTGGGCTGGATGGCGGATTAACCTAATTCAGAGACTACGCTACGCCAGTCTGCGGAACGACACCTCTTCCTGAAAGAATTGTTATGGTGAAAAAGACTGCATACCTGGCAACACCCATACTTGGTATCACTGGGAACACAATTATGGGAAATGCATTAGCATTCATAAAACTAAAGGACCCACTATCTACACAGATCCCCTTGGCCTTACTGATCCCAGCAGCAGCCCAGGTACAGCTGGCAATTCGGACATATTGGGAACCAAAAGGCATTGCCACAATAGGAGAATTGCTCCAAGACACCACCTTCATACCCTTTCAAGAATTAGCGGATAAAACGGGCGTCCATCAAGGACTAGAGATTGTATGCAGATGGCTGATGTATAAGAAGATGATGGAGACTCTATAGTCGGCATCCTAAACAACATAGCCGAAAACGCACAAACAATTTCAGGGTTTTATGGATTCCTTCTACAGACGTGACCATAAAGATCAAAAGGAAATTGTCGATCTGGTGGAACCACTCCAAGACACGCACTGAACAGAGATAACACGATACCATAAAAAATTGTTTAACACGAGACTACAATTGATACAACTGTTTGCAACGCATAGAGCATATTGGACTCTTCTTAGAATATCCAGATTACCGGGAGCAACCCAACAATACTGCCCTAGATGTGCAACCACGGAGGCAGGCATGCTAAATATGTTTTGGTCACATACCATACAGAAGTACTAGGAAGGGGTGGCAGATAAAATGAATAAATGGAGGCCTCAACATGTACCCACTGTCGCCCTCAGCCTGCATGCTCGGTCGTTTCTCGGCCCTAAACATACACGCTACATGTCCAAGATGAAAGACTCAGCGTTTATATGAGCTAAGCGCAGGATAGTGATGACATGGTAGTCCTCGAAAGGCCCCAATATAGAAGACTGGTGGTGGGATCTCAAAAAAGGGGCACTTGCCGAAAAAGCTGTTCGGCGGAGTGCAGCACACATTATGCCTCTCTGACACGAGCAGAGATAACTGCATGGAATACACTGACACAGGCTCTGTTTGCACCAACCATATCAGTAACAGAGACCGGGTACAAACCCCCATAGACACTACTAACAGCTCAATCCTTGTAAACTATTAAGGGCATAGACTGGACACTGACACCATAGTCAACAAGGGGGAGGGAGTTGGGGGGGGGAGGGGGGGCATTTGGGGACTAAGAAAAGGAAGACTGCAATTTCATAAAAGTCAAAATGTAACATTGCACATTATACTGTTATTATACATGTGGAAAAAAACGAATAAAACCTGTTAAAAAAAATAAGCTTTTGCAAGTTCTGCCCGACCGGCTTTATCGTTGGTTACGTGCATCGAGTAACAATCAAGCCCCACTATCTAGTATTGGATCTCTGGAAACCTTTTTTTTTTTTTTAAATTTGTTTTTATTATTTTAAACAAACCAAACATTACAACTTTGAGGACGTTCATAATCAATAACAAACCGACACATTATACATTTCCCGTCCACCCCCCCCTCCCTCCCCACAAACTCGAGCCGTAACATCAGTGTCATCTTCAGAAGCGTTTTTGCGGAGCTCAGTGCCTATTGACTCATCCGAGTCTTCTGTTTCATGACTGACCGGGTGGGGTGTAGCCAATGAGGTCACCAATTGCCTCCAAGCCATCAGGGGGCCCGCTTCCTCTTCTCCTCCCCTGGTGGCAGCCTCAAACCAAACCACAGATTCAGCTTCCGCCCATCTCAGAAGGTCCGCCCACCATGTCTCCACTCTAGGCCTATGGGCTGCCTTCCAACACATTGCAATCCTGCGCTTGGCCAGGACATATGCCAGGTTCTTCATTTTGTTGATATGCTTTAAATTACGTGGCCTGGGGAAATTCCAGAGCATGCATGCCCCAGCAGACCCCACGTCCAGCACCACACCCCCACTGGCCATTTTCATCTTTATTTCTTCCCAGAATCTATGCACCTCTGGGCAAGCCCAGAACATGTGCAGCAACCCTGCCTCCTCCTCTCCACACCTGGGGCATTTCTGTATGGCTGAGCCTCCAAATCTGGCTATCCTTCCAGGGGTCAAATAGGCTCTGTGGGCGACATGTAGCTGAATCTGCTGGAGTCTCGCATTCCGAGACACCTTTTTGTGGTACCGCTGTACTCTGCCCCATTGTCCATCAGTCATGGGCTCTCCGATCTCCCCCTCCCAATCATGCCTTAGCTGGAATAGCTCCCTCTCAGCCTTTGCTCTCAAGAGCTCATATATCCTAGATATTTCTTGTCCTCCCTCTGAGATATCATACATCATTTCCAGGGTGGCATCAGGTTCTTCCGCCAGCGCCGTCTCAGACCACCTCCCCCTTACCCGTTTCAAGAGCCTGATGTATGTTATATATTGGCCGCTATGCACCCGTCTCCTCATGCAACCTCTGAAATTCCAGTACCTCCCCTTCCTGCAATATGTCTCCGAGGGTGGCTAGACCCACCGGTTCCCAGTATCTGCGAACTGCTTCAAACAATTGGGGGTCATCACCACACAGGGCCACCAGCGGGACCTGCAGAGAGAGAGGGTCTGGGTCGCCCACCGTTTTCCATGCTCTGCGCCCAACTTCCCAGCCCAACTCCAATAGTCTCCCCCTCCCCCCCCACCATCTTAGTTCTATGCATCCACACTGTCTCTCTAAGAAAATATGGGACTGAGTCGCCCCGCAAAAGCCTGGCTTCCGCCGAGTCCTCAGCAGACAGCCACCTGGCCACATACAACAGCTGTCCCGCCAGATAATACAATTCAAAGTTTGGCAGGTTTATGCCCCCCTTATCGCAACTGTTCTGCAGCTTCCACAGGGCCACCCTATTCCTAGAGTTGCCCCATATAAAGCCCCTGCACATACCATGGAGTCTCACGAAGAAGTGTCTGGGGATCAAGTATGGGACATTCACAAAAAAGTGCAGGAGTCTAGGCAGGACAACCATTTTAAGCAGTGCTGCTCTCCCCATCATGGCCAGGGGTAACCTAGACCAGAACACCATGCTATTCTTAATACCCTCAATCGCTTTCATTGTATTATTTCTGTGCTCCATCTCTATCTTATGATAAATATTCACACCCAGGTACTTAAATGTCACGGTCTGCCAGGGTATCCGCAGGAAAGGTAGCCCCGCCGATGGGATGCTCCTATACCTTCCCAAGGGGAACAAGCTGGACTTCCCGGGGTTCACCGATATGCCAAAGACGGTGGCTTAACGATCCATCACCTTCAGCACGTACTGCAGGTTTTCTTCCGGGTAACGCAGGTAGAGAACCATATCGTCTGCATACAACGATATCAGGTGTGTGCCCCCCGCTGTGCGGATCCCAACCTCCTTGTATTGTTGCCGCAGGCATATTGCTAGTGGTTCTAATGCCAAGATGTATAACATGGGTGGCCAGGGGCAACCCTCTCTGGTCCCCCTGCTGAGTTGCCATTTGTCTGAAATTGTGGGGCCCGTTTTAACTCTCGCAGTCGGGGAACTGTATAGCAACTGGACCCATCTGGTATATACAGGTTCCATCCCGTACCCTTTCAGGGTCGCCTTTAACCACGGCCACCTCACTGAGTCAAAGGCTTTCACCGCATCTAGTGACACGATGGCCATCTCACCCGAGTCTTCCTTAGTATGATTAATAATATGGTGCAGCCTCCTGTGGTTATCTGTGATGTTTCTACATGGCCAGTCTGGTCTGGGTGTATCAGCTTGCCGATAACCCTCTTTAGTCTGTTGGCTAGCACTGCTGTGAGTATTTTGCTATCCTGGTTAAGCATGGACAGGGGCCTATAGGACCTGCATTCCGTGTCCGGCTTACCTGGTTTCAGGAGCGGGACGATCACCGCCTCGCGGAGTGACTCCGGCAGTTTCCCCTGCTCATATGCTTCATTAAACATAGCCAGCAGCGGCTGGAGTAGCTCCTGCTTGTATGCTTTGTAAAATTCACTGGGTAGCCCATCCGACCCGGGCGCTTTACATGTGGGGAGGTGTTGGATCACCGCCTCCAGTTCGTCTACGGTAATGGGGGCGTCCAGATCTGCGCGTTCTAGGTCATCTAAGGTGGGCAGCCCCACCTCCTCTATTGTTTCCAGTATTTCCTGGCTCATGTCCTCTCCTGTATCCTCATATAAACGTCTGTAGTACTTGAGGAACTCCCCATTTACCCCCTCCTGGGTGTTATAGGTTCGACCTACCGCATCCCTAACCTCTCTGAACACTAAACGGGGAGTTTCCTTTTTATATAGCCAGGCCAGTAGCCTACCTGGCTTATCCCCCCTGCATGCAATCTCTCTGTATATTTCCTGTAGTTTAGTTTGCATAATCTATCCCAGAGTTCCATGCAAGCTAATTGTAAGTCTTTTATTTTAGCGCTGTTCTCGCGGTCGGTCCCCACACTACGAGTAAGGCCCTCCAGCTCTCTTTCTGTTTCCAGCAGTTCCCGTTCAATACCCCCTTGGAGCCCTTTGGATCTCGATATGGCTACCCCATCACCACCACCTTGAATGCCTCCCATAGTGTTCCCACCGAACGTACACTGCCCGTATTAATTTCAAAATATTCCTTGATAGCCTCCCTCAGGTCCTCTCGAAATTCTGCATCCTGTAGAGCCTCAGTTCTGAGCCTCCATGTCAGGATACGTGCCCTGGGGGGTTGATGCTGCCACTCTACCATTAAAGGCGAGTGGTCGGATAGTACCCTGGCCTTGTATTCGGCCCCTACCATTTCACCTGCTATCTCCGCCGCAGCAAACACATAATCCAACCTTGTGTGCAGGTCATGTGGCGCTGCGTAGTGCGAATACTGCCTATCCGTTGGGTGTAACCTTCTCCACACATCCTCCAGACCGAGGTCTATCAGTAGGGTCCGCAAAGCTTTAGCTGCTGGCGCTGGCTTCCCAGATTTGTCATCTGACCTATTAATCCTGGGGTTCAGGGTGCAATTGAAATCCCCCCCCCCACACCATCGCACCACCCGCCAGGGGGCTAATTGTACTGTATAGGGACCTAAAATACGCTGCTGTATCATGGTTAGGGGCATACAAATTTACAATGTTCACCTCCCTGTTTTCCAGGAGCCCCACCACCACCACCATCCTGCCCGCTGGGTCTATTGTCGAGCTAAGCAACCGAAACGGCACATGCGGTGCCACCCAGGTGATCACCCCCCTTGCAAATGCAGAGTATGTGGCACCTATGACATTCCCTTTCCATTTCCTTCTAACCACCTCCAGCTTCTCCTTGGTGAGGTGGGTCTCCTGTAGCAAGGCTATGTCGATGCGCATCCTCTTTAAATGCATCATCACTTTGTTGCGTTTCAGGTAGCTATTGAGGCCCCGCACATTCCAGGTCACCACTCTAAGATTACCCAACGCCATCTACTCTATGTACTCCCCCTCCGCCTTCCCCTCCCCTCCTATCTTCCCTGATGACTCTTGGCCCTCCCACCCTCAACAACCCCCCCTTCCCCAAAACTCCCCCCTTTCCCTTTCCCAAACTCTACCCCACTGCACACAACCCTTCCCCTCCCTCCACCCTTCCCAGCCCCAACAAGTGCCCACCTCCATCCCTGGATTTCAGGCACACCTGCGTCTGATCCTATCTCGTAACCGAAGACTAGGACACCGCGGGGCATCACCGATCTAACAGTGACCTAACTAAATATACCACTAAGGGGTTTTAGGGATTGTCTCCCGGAGCTCCCATTCAACTCATTAGGATAGTTGCATCCAACGGATCTTGCCAGCACATATTTGCCGCAACCCACTCCCGCATTCTTATTTAACACTATATTCAAGTCCCAATGTCTTCGTCCGATCAGGATTATACCATCTAACGGATCTTGCCATCATATATTACTGCGACACAGTCCCCAACAGCTGTATATAATGCCAAATTCTATTCCCAATGTCTTGTGTTATGACACCAGGGATGACCCCGCTGCGCGCTACTTATCTGCTGCTGCTCCCGTCTGGATTTCCGATTCCTGAGGGCGACCCTGCATGTCTAGGCAGTCCATAGCGTCCTCCGGCGTCTCGAAGAACAGAGTTTTATTCTTATAGAACACTTTCAGTTTGGCCGGGTAGAGCAACATATATCGGTAGCCGGCTTCTCTCAACTTCCTTTTCACCGCCCCGAAGTTCATCCTGCTATGCTGTACGTGCAAAGTATAGTCCGGGTACACAGTAATTTTCGCCGGCCCCCTTTCTATCGTCCCTCCCTTCCGGAAGAATTCGAGTATCCTCTCCCGGTAGTTCAAGATCTTAGCGATCAGCAGCCGCGGGGGGGCCCCCGGGGGCGGTCTCCTTGTCAAGGCCCTGTGCGCCCTTTCGACTGCAAACCCCTGGGTCAGTGCTCCGCCAGTTATTTCCTGCAAGAGCATGGATTCCACATATTCTGTTGGGTTAGGCCCCTCCATTCCTTCTGGCAGACCAACAATGCGAATATTATTGCGTCTAGCGCACCCTTCCGCCTCCTCCGCCCTGTTTTCCAAGTTGCCCACACGCTGCACGAGGGCATGGAGCTCCGATCCGTGGGCGGCGCATGCTGCCGTATTCGGGGCCATCTCCTTTTCCTGGTTTCCGGTGCGCTCCGCCAGTGTACGCACATCTTGTCTCAACAGATTGACTTCCTCCTGGACCGCTCCGATCTTTAGGTCCAGACCCACTTTCAGTTCATCCATTGCCAAGCCCAGTTTAGTCTCCCAGGCGACTTTCAAGTCTGCAATCGCTGCCAGCACTGCCTGGATCGTGCCCGGGGTCTCCGCTACTACAGCGGTAGTGTCTTTGCCCTTGCCCCCTTCCGCGCCCGGGGGCGACTTGGCATAAGCCTCCAACGTGGGCTGTTTGGTCTTGGGTCTGACAATTCTGTTAGACATCCTGCTAAACTGTTCAAGTGTGTGCCAGCAGCGCCTCCCCTCGTGCGAAAGTCCAAGTGCCGCCAGGCCACTCTATGCGAATCGGCGGCCGTTTCAACGGTGTACGGGTGTGTCTTTAGTGCTCTCCCCGCACCTGGAATGGGCTGCGTCCTCCCACGTATCTGTGCTCTCACAGTGTCGCTCCACCGGCCCTCTCTGCTTCTGGCCTGCTGGGTCCGATGTCCGTCGGAGTGTACACCGAATGGCAGGGCGAGGGTTCACCTGCGGGGGCCCCCGCATCCGTATCCCTGTGGTGTACCCGCTTACTTCTCAGCACCTCCGTCTGACTGATGCCGGCTTTGTGCGCCGCTCCTTCGGTGCTTGATCAGAATGCCCGCAGCCTGTGCCGGCCACAATGTATCCCGTACCCGATGCCCAGGGGATCCCGACGTATTGCTGCAGTAGCAGCCTCCACACTCAGGCGCTCCGTATGCCACAGCTCCTCTCTGCAGACATTGCGTTGGCATGGGTGAGCTTACATCATGAAAGTTTCTGTCACGTTCACCGCGGCCCCCAGCCTCAGCGCGAATTGCGGCTCTGTGACTCTATAGAGACAGGGCTGCAGGCACACAATGCGGCTTCACTCCAAACCGCACTTCGTAGTCACTGCTCCTCTCACGATCCGTACACAATCCGGGGCAATAAGTCATCACACCGGTGCTGTCTACGGCGGTGTTCCGTGGGTGGTCCGCAGTAAAGCGCTCGCTGTTTCCTTGGTCAGCTGTGCGTCTCTTGCTGTCCTCCTTTGTTCCCACAGCGGCTTCTTGATTTGAGGATTTCCGAATTTCGAATCCCCAGAAGTTGCTCGCAGCGTGTTAGATTTTCACGGGCGCTTCGCCGCTGTGTTCCACATCTGTTCATGTGTCCGTGGGTGCGGATTGAAGCTTCCTGGTTTTTTCCAAGTACTGTATTTTGCCAGGATTATGCTCGGATCAGCAGGAGCCCACGGGAACCGCTGCTTCCTACGTGGCCATGTAGCCACGCCCCCGGATCTCTGGAAACCTTATTGCCGAGTGTATCAATAGTGTTTTATGGGATTATGATGCTTCCTCTAATACAACTTTCCCTCATGGTTTGGATTCTAGAATTGGGGCCTCCAAAAGTGAACAAAGAAAGACACTGAAGGCTCTGGGTAAGAAAGATCTTCATAGAAAGGATAAAGCACCACAGAAATATGATGAAATCCTTAAAGCAGGATATTTACAATCAAGAAGTGCTGAGGTTTTTGATAAAATCGGACACTAGGCAATTTTTGGGGTGTATTTATAACGGGACCGGACCTCGGAGCTCTGCCATGGGTGACCGTATATCTGGAATAACTTGGGTAGGCTCCTTCAGCAAGAAATGTAATCTTTTCGGAAGACTTTATGTAGTGCAAAGATCCAACAGAAGGTCCCATAGAGGTAGGATCCTTCCCATGGGATCTGGAGGATATTATAAGGGCCACAGGTAAACTGAAATCTTCCAGAGCACCAAGGCCTGACAGACTTTCCACTCGTATGCCCAGAAATCCTGTTGCTCTACTTGAGGAGCCATATCATACCACCCTTGCTAGACTATTATACCCATTTATAAAAAAAAGGTGACTCATCTGATCCCATTAACTACAGGCTGATTGCCTTGACCGATGCAATAAGTACGATCTTGGCACTCCTTCTATTAAGAGATCCGAATACCATCTTGAATTAGCTTTCCATCCAGTCACCCCTTCAGGTGGGCTTCAGGAAAAACATGGGAACCCCCTCAATGCAACAATCTTGGCTCGTCTGCTACAGAATGTGAAACATGGTCAGCCAGGTGACATATATACATGGCCTTGACAGATATGTCTGAAGCTGTGGTATAAACTACTGCAGTACAAAGTCCAGTTAAAACTGGTTCAACTGATAGCACTCCTTCACAAGAACTAATCTCCGAGGATTCAGCTGAATCAAAAAGGGTCCCGGTCTAGATCCATTCCGGCTAATTTGGGTTATAATTTAACCGATACTGCCGCTATAGAAATGTGGCATTCTATATTGAAAGAGAAGCTTCCTCCCCTTTCATCACACATTAAGTGCTTGCACTGGAAATTATGCATATTTTCTATCGTCCCTATTCTCGAATCTTAATGTATGGATTGGACATGTCTCTCTTGGATCTTGGCCCATATCTTAACTCATTACAAGGCTTACCTAAGCCAGGTAAAGTTCCCAATGTTTTGGTCTTGGGGGATCAGGACACAGAGGGAACTAAATCAGAAGGAAAAATGTCTAAGGTGAGTCTGATTACCCCTCTTTCCATTGCCCAACAGTACGAGTGAAGAAGAATTTACAAACTAAACAAATACAGTTTGATGTTATGGCTACAATACATCATGGAACCCAACACAGAAAAAAGCTGGTCAGAAAACTAAATTTATTACATATTGTATATGACTAAAAGGCACAAAGTGCCACAAACACAAAGAAATTACATTATTACAAAAACGGTTTAAAAACCTTGTTTTTATCAAAAAGGAAGGTATATTATACATGGTACACACATAGTGAAGGGGTGTAGGCAAAACAAGATACACACATTCGTAACCACTTTGTTTGCATCAAAATACCACAAACAATTTGTATGGGTATCTCAGATAAATGTCAACATGTTTCGGCCTTTTTATATGTTTTAGACACTATCCCTAGTGTCTTTCGTTCTTTCTTTTGGGCCATCTTCAGGACACAATTTCTTCCAAAAAGGTCAGAATTGACTCTATACCCCATATTGTATTCAACGTGGTTATTTCTACAAAAACATATAAAACATATACAACGTGTGAGACCAGTCATTCTAATTGTTATGGGTTCAAAACATTTGTGCATCTATCACAATGGATATTGTATGGGTACTGGAGCACTGGGAAGGTGTCAGAGGCGACTTCTTGAAATTGAGGGAGAAGCCCAGCCTGTGGAGGGAGCGCAGTTGAGACCGAGGTGATCCAACGCTTGCTCGGGAGTAGGCACACGGATCAGAAAGTCGGTCAGGTAGGGGTAGACATAAATCCCTCCCCCCCTCTCCTGAGACACGCTACCACCACCACCATTAGCTTTGTGAAGATCCTCAGGGCGGAGGTCAATCCTAATGGCCCGAACCTGAAAGAGTCGCCAGCCGCAAACCTCAGGTACTTTCTGTGCTTGGGATGAATCGGCACATGAAAATAAGCATCCTGTCGGTCCAGAGACACCAACCAATCCTGAAGTTGAAGGGCCTGGAGGACTTGAGAAAGAGTGACCATCTTGAACGTGTCCTTCCTGAGATGTTAGTTCAAGCAACGCAAGTCCAGGATGGGTCACAATCCCCAGTCTTTCTTTGGAATCATAAAATAATTTGAATACCATCCCTTGTTCCTTTCCGCTACAGGCACCAGTTCTATAGCGCCTTTCTCTAGCAGGGTCAAGATTTCCTGAACAAGGAGCGGATCTGGAAGCTTCAAAGAGAAAGACCCCGGTGGATTGTCGCAAGGCCGCTTTAGGAAGGGAAGGCAGTAGCCGTGGGTTATGGTATCTAGAACCCACGCATCCGAAGTAATAGCTCGCCATTCTTCGAGATGCTGAGACAGTCTGCCCCCAAGCGGCGAACCATGGGACATGGCCTCATGACTGTTTTGGAGCGGCTGCGGCAGCGCCTGAAGGCAAAGAGGCAACTGCCTGCGCAGCTTTGGCACCTCTATTTACCCCATTGTTCGAGGCTACCAACTTTAATTATTTAATTCTCATAGCCTCGAACATACTGCCGGTTTATTTAATTAATATTAATTCACCGGTTGGTATTTTTCGCCAGGACTGGATTCTAAAATGGCGTTTGTGTTCTCTTCTGTGACTCCAACCCGAGTCGAGCCCTTTGTTCCACTTTTTGGCGGGCTTCTCCACAGAAGCCTCCAAAAGTGGTGCCACTCTGTCTGGGTAACACAGGAGGGGGGTGGGGTGTTGGAGGGGGTTTAGGCACCCTGGACTTTGTTACCCTGGTAACTCAAGTCGCACTCTTGTGTGATTGGCCCAAGTGGTAGCATGTTTGATTGACAGCTAGGCTGAGTGAATGGGGGTATGCTGCATAAAAGCAGGGCTTTGGGGACTGGAACTTCAGAAGTCGCCACAGGACCTGAAAATCCGACGAGGGAGAAGCTGAGCCGACCTACCGCGACGACACCACCGGTGGAGCCCTGCGGAACCGACTCACCACTTCCCGACGATAGAGAAGATCTCCCGGCTGGAGAGGCTTCTTCCCCTGACTGGTGGGCACAACCAATTTACCTTCTTCTCTTCGCACCCCAGACCGGCTTGTGGTCGAATTGCCCGTGCCAAACACCCCAGCAACCGGATAGCCACTTACCACTGGACCGCGAATTACAGGACCGCTCCTTTTACCTGAGAAACTCCGCGGCTGGTTTCTTCCCTGGCAGTGCAACGGACTCCTGTCTTCCTCCCCGACTAGATCTTCTCTTCCCCCGGACGAAGCACCGACTTGCATCCGCTGCCAAGAAGAACTGCCCCGCTGGAGTATTCTCACCACTTTAAGGTACCGTGTACGCCAGGCCTCTCTTTCTAAAGATTGCTACAAGGTAATAATAATCCCTTAACCTTCTGGACTGGGCTGGCCGCTTTGACCCTCTAACTGGTCCCTTTCTTTGGTCCAACTCCTTTTTGAACCGTTACAAGACTTCTGTGCACTGCAACCGTGTGACCTTGGACACATTTCGTTTTGATCCTCTTAAAGCGGATCCGGCCTACTGACTCTAAACTCACGGTGTTACTTTGCCTTGCTCTCTTGTTGTGTTTGTGAAAAAGTGTTGGGATCTGTTTCAAATTATTCTCTGCTTTTCTCTCCCTTTTTTTAAAACAAATTATTAGAGTGCCATCTACGTTAAGCGCTCACCGCTGTCTGAAAATAAGTGGGGCTTTACTTAAGACTTGTCTAATATTCTTTTAAGGGAGTGTATATCTTTCAGTGACCGTGTTTTTGAATTGCTTACTATTAGTGCCTGTGTGTTTTTCTAGATTTAGTTTTAAATAAATAATTATCTCTCTTTTACACCAAGCTCTGGTCAGTGTTTACTTATTCTATTGTGTTCTTTTGACCTATTGTGAATACTCTGTATACTGCCTAACTCTTCTTGAGGGAAGTCTGACTGCTCAGCCACAGCTACCAAGTGAATCAGTGTGGTACAGACTGCTACCAAGTGGGTTTACTGCCAAACGCCTATAGTCCTAAATCTTTTGCAGTGGTCCCAGAGGGAACTGCACAGGTTTCTGCCTATCAACCACCAAGGGTACTTTTAGGCTGACCCCTTTGACTGGCGGCTCCTCTCGTTCTACCAAAGGAGGAGTAGAAACGAAAAGAAGCCTCCCTCCACTGCTGTCCCCTAGGACGAAAAGGCAGAGGTTGACGCACAGCTGACCTTAAAGATTTTGCAACAGCTTTGGAGGTCTGCAACCTCTCAAGCCTCTAGTCAGCCTAGCTGCCAAACAAATGCGTGCCATTAAAGGGCATGTTCAAAAGACAGGCTTGCACACCCGGAGCAAAACCAAAATTTGCATGCAACGGTGCTCGCAGCCATAGGCCGGCTAACACTATCTGCCGTGTCCAAACCGACGGAAGGGATTCACACATGGCATCCTTGCCATCTTGCAAGAGAGCAAGGAACCCATCCCTCGCTTCTCCCTTAGGAATATGCTCAGCCGCAGGAGAAACAGTTCCACAGAGTGTGTGAAAATCTTGCCAAGGCACAAGAGGAGTTGGCCGATTTCAGCGCCATGCTCCCTACAGAAAACACCTTGCATGCCCAACCGTCGAAGTGGTTGTCGTCCCCGTCAGGAGGAATAGTAGGGTACGCTGCCTGCCTCGAGGTGGCCGTAGCCGCCTGAAACACCAAACTTTCGGGAGTGGGGTGAGTGGATAGGTAGCTGGGGTCGCTAACGGAAGGGCAGTATTTTTTTGGTTAACCATTTGTTAACAGCCGGAAGATATTCCGGTGACTGCCAAGCAGCCGCCAACCTTTTCTGTAAGGTTAGATGAAAAGGTAACACCGGGTCAGAGGACGGACCTTGATCTAAAATGTTTGTTAGATCATCTTGCACAAAAGCTTCAGAAAGACTGGACCAGCCAGATACTCTGGACCCTAGGCATGAGTCTCCTGTAAGAAGACTAAGCATGAGCCCCAGGCTCTGGCCTGCTAAAGTCCACTTCCGGAGAAGTGTCCATGCCACTAGCGTCATGAAGAGTTTGCCTCAACTCTTCCAGTTGGCTATTCCCTGAAAAGACAGGAGCCCCATCAGGTTCAACAGGGTCAAGATCAAAATCTGACCTCTCCTCCTCATAGATGTCATCCAGAGGGAGGTAAAAGTCCTGTCTCGGAACAGCCGAGGGTCTGGAGTCCATAACAGGCCTGACTGACTTGGAAGTAGCCTTCCTTGGAGAAACCCCAGTACCAGGGATCTCTGATGGCAAATTCCGGCCAAAAAGCCCCGAAGGCGTCGAGAGCATCGATGGCTTTGGCGCCGACAAGGGCACTGACAGCTGATACGAAGGAAAAGTTTCGACGTCCGTATCCGACGTAGCCCTTAGCAGGTTTCTGCGGTCTCGCTGGGAACGAGGACGGAGACCTGGAAGCACGTCTCTTGCGACTATCCTGAGTCTTGCCGAATGGGACCTCGAAGGTTCCCTATGAGGATCGTACCGATGACCCGAGCCCGAAGGCGTGAGAGCCACGGATCGAGACCGTTCCTTACCGGCTTCGTCAGAAGGCACGGACAGAACTGTGCCTTGCGATTGGAAAATCGCCAACATCTGCTCCCTAAAGGCAGCCCATTCCTCCGGAGTCGAGGACTTAGTTGGACAAGCCACTTTCCTCGTGTCGCCATCCTCCGAGGAGGACGGGGAAGGCGACCGGCGACAGCGCTTCCTAGAATGCTGAGACGAGGAGGACAAATGGCAGGAACCACTCCGGGACCGAGACCCCCGGGACTCCTTCCAACGTGAAGTCACCCCTCGAATCGCCGGTGGACATACCCTTGGACTGACGAGACTTACTGGGTTTCGAACCCCTACCTACCTGAAGCTTCCCCTTACGCTGCTGCAAGGCCTTAGCAGGCATTTGGAACAGTTGTCGGTGTCGTGACTCTCACGCAAGCACCACAAACAAATGCGATGCGGGTCGGTGATCAACATTTTAGACTTGCAGTCCTGGCAAGTCTTGAAGCCAGACCGCGGAGTCGGAGTGGTCGAAGAGGAAGACATATTCATGAAGAATACATGTGGCGTGCCAAGTTCTCGAAGCAAACACGTTTGCGGAAAAAACTGAACGGAGGCTACGGGCACCGTGCGTCCTATTTATAACATCTGGTGACCTCACCCTCGACAGAGGCCTTCGAGGGACATCAACCAGACGCCATAAACGCAGGACGCCCTCTGCCGAAAAAGTTTCCGAAGTACACAGCTGTGTACATTACATTTCAAAAATGTAGAATACGTTGGAGGACACAATCCATTTGAATTAATTGTACGAAGACATTGTGGTAATTTACCAACTCGAAGATCACAAAAATGTCATATCGAACTTATGTTTCACTTCTGAATGTACAATCGACTATATTTTATGCGATGAAGACGACCTCTTTAAACTGGGTTATTGCTGTAGCGACACTTCAATGAGTACTATCAAATACTACATCGAACCAAAAATCCCCTCAGTGTCCAATACAGAAGTTATACAACCGAACATAACAACTACCCCGGTTACCTTAAATGAAAAGGCACCGTTTTGCACAACAGCTATGGAATTAATTAAAACTAGCCGTGCCAAATCTCCCCAGGTTGACACCGATGGCTATTGGCAATGGCTACCAAAAGCCTTTAAATCGCACTTTGTGAACAATAGTCGGTAACTACAACATTGTTTGCTGTTGGAACACCACAGGATACTCCCACTACACTGATGAAGACGGCTTATTAGCAAACTTTGATCTCTTCAGCATTGTAGCTCTTCAAGAGATATGGCTAACGAGCGATTGTGATTTCGATGATCGCAGTACCCACCAAATTTTGGCCACTAAGAGCCCTAAAGGAGGGCTCTTGATTTCAGTTAAACATCCTTGGATCATTGAAAATGTGTTACATTCTACCTTAATGGTACAAGCAGTTAGCATTAAATGCAAGATGATTGACCATAAGGAGATTGTCTTGATCAATATATATGATCCTCCAAATCTTGCCGCACACTCAAATACTACAACCGTAAATAATAAAAAAATTATTTATATTTGGTTATCAAACCTTTACAAAAGAAAAATCAATATTGACATTACAAAATTCACTTATAATTACAAAGTTAATTTGTTCTTACTACAATTGTACTAAAAAAAAATAATCTATCTACTCCATACAACAACATAAAATAAAACCCAAATCATTGTTTCCCATTGTATCACTAAGTAAACATTTTCATAATCACTTTCAGAAAATTCTTTCATCCAATATAAACATTAAAACATAATCAATACATACCAGAATTGATCTTTGTATAGTATAAAACAACAGTCTCTACGTGGTTTTCAATACGAATTCTTCAACTCCCTCAAACACCCTTATCTAATCAAAAATGGATCAGACTTCCATCTTATCTTATTTGAACTTACCCCTGCGGCGGAATCAATTAACAGTAATTCTTTTGTGACAGGGCCTCTTCAATAACATTTAATAATTTAGCCAGTCGGATCAGTACCTTTTGGTGGCTACCCCACATACAACTTTCCCATAAACTTTCTCTAGTCAACCATGATGCCGAAGATATATAGGCTCCATAAATCCTACATCTAGCCAGCTCCTAAAACTCACAATATACGACCAGGTGCTCAAGGGTTTATAGTACCGTAATTTGGGCACAAAAGTGACATCTTCAGGTGTGGTATTCGCCACACCTTGCTTTCAATATTGCAGTGTTTCATTGGTCAGCAATTGATTCAACTTATACCGCAAGTAATTACATGGGAAAATCTCTAGATACCGGGCCCTTTCACCCCATTTTCTACTGAAATTTGCATATTTGTAATATGATTTACTACTGCCGATTTTATCTGACATCAAACACCAATAATAGGTCTGACATTTTCTTTTACAAGAAGGGAGTCCAATAATAAGATCTTACTTGTCTATAAATGTCTCCTCTAGAATCACTTCCATTTTGTTTTAAATTTCGAAATTGATGGCACCCGTAGTCAAATTACAGCAAAATAGTCATACAAGGATTGTTCCGGAGGAGCAAGCATTTTAGCGTAATTATTGAGCATGCGCCAATGCCATTTTACAGACGGGCAATATCCCAAGCTCAAACATAAAAAGGAATTTGGTAATGAAAGTGCAATACCCAATACCTGCTTCCACTGTCTACCTAGCATCATGTCAAGGAATCCCACCATATCAAAGGTGCAGATATCCAGTGGATAGAGCACTATAGGTTCTACTTTTAGGAGATAATATTGTATGCAGAGCAAGAGAGAAACCGACAGTGCTTGTTGAAGATGATCTTCATCTGAGAGGTGAGCGGCTTCAGTTAGCAAATCCTTCACACAGCACTATAGAATATGTCCTCGATAGGCAATAGCCCAACTATCGAATCGATGGAGTCAGGGGTATACATACTCCATTCAAAGACCAATTGAATCTAGCAATTTTCCTCTTACCATCCGCAAATGAAATAATTAATGATTTGGTTGGATTAATTTGGAAGATTATGCTTTGATGCAAAATTTAAATCTATTTCTAATTTAGTTTAGAGGCCAAATGGGGTACCGTCCAAAAACAGAAGGTCATCGGCAAAACCTATCCAATGTAAGACCAACCGACCCAATTTGACAGGATATATAACATTCTTGCTCCAGCTCGCATCAAAATCTATCAAATACAGATTGAACAGGACTGCAGCCAAAGTGTAGCCCTGTTTAAATCCAATCTCAGTTACAGTAGGGTTGGTTACGGCCCCCTCTTTGGTCAACCTTATTTGATAGTTGGTATTTTGATGCAGGAGTGCAATAATGGCAACCAAATCTAATGAAAACCCTAACTTAATCATTTTCTCCAACATCACATTTCTAATCACAGTATCAAATTCCGCTGTGAGAGCGAGGGCTGCCATATAGACGGGGCCCCGTTCTGGAGTGTTTGGTAAGTTTGTATAAATGAGCCATAATAGATGGATTTAAAGCACATCCCATATGCTTTCTAAAGCCTATTTGAAAGCGAGGCAACAGTTTTAGACGAGTGATTTGGGCCTGAATTAAATCTAAAACCAAAAAAGTAAATGTTTTAGCCGCAGCATCGATTAAGGCGATGGGCCTATAGTTATTAGGATCATCAGGTCTTCCTTTCTTATAAATGGGCACAATAATTGCAGAGCACCAAGATGGCGGAATTTCTCTTGACAGATAGATAGCATCGAATTTGATTTTTAAAATGTGGGCCCTTAAACTGGGATCTGCTTTAATTAGACATGGTGGGATGCCATCGGGCCCTGGTGCCCTAGAGGGCTTGATCTTAGAAATGGCGGAGAATATTTCAAGAACAAGGTCACAAATTTTCTATTTGGGATGGATACAAAACCAATGGGCAAGGAAAATGCCACCCATGAGGGGACAGAAATGGGAGCTTCTACGGGCAGAGTTGCCACCGGTTATCGCTCTAAACGCTGACCACACTTGTCTGGTATTATTCATTACGAGATGATGGAGCCTTCACTGTATTCCGATACAGCTGCGAGATATTGTGCTTAAGGTATTTCTAGTAGGTCCACTCGTGATTGGCTAGACGTTAAGTGTCTAAGTTGCCTTTGGGTTTCCTTGCAAAGATTCAGAATGGTTTCATTGAAACAATGGAGATGCCTGGAACCTTCAGGCTGCTTTTGTGCCATCCATTTCAAATGCTCCTGGAGGCGTCCACTGTTTAGACCTTCAACTATAACGCATACAGAGCCTAAATACATCGGTCCATAACAAATAAATGGGTCCTCTCTAATTCTTTGTATTAGCAGTAAACACGTTTTATGGTCCCATCTGAGAGAAATCCATGGGCGATCAATTTTCGTAAGTACCAGAGCAGGGAGAACTTCATATCTACATATCGATATATGCAATTTTATTCTAAGGGTCAAATGATCGCTCATGTGAGGATTACTAATAGACAATTGTTCTACAGAATGGATCATACTAGTAGATATAAATAAGTAATCGATCATTGAGCGAGCAGTCCCTCTACACCAAGTGTACTCATAACCATCCCGAGGAGGCGGGATAAGTTGTAAATCCCAGGACAAAGTACTCAACCCACTTAGTTCCATCAAATACCGAATTGCTTGCCTGGCCTTGCTGAGAGATCGTACTTTCGTGTCGCGGATTAAAGCAGATGGAATTAAAATCTTCTACAATGACCCTTAGGCATGGATTTCTGATAACTGCTTCTTCCAAGAACTGATTCAGCAGATTGCAAATGTCTGACATAGGACAAGTCAATCGATGCCAATATAGGCATACCAGCAGAATGCCTTCCTTAATGTCCCCAGGAAAATACAATTCCACCATTAGGAGAGAGTCATGCGCTAACACCAATTTGGAATCAATCCTACATGATTTATCAATCAATATAGCAAGGCCTCGTGAGGGGTGCCCCAGGGACCCCCGTTTTGCAACCTGACAGTAGTTATCATATCCATCTAAAGTGAACTGAGTTAAATGCATTGTCTCCCGAATCAGAATAAGTCTGGGGCGTGTCACTACGTCGAGGTGTGAGGCCCATGACAAAAAATGTCTAAGCCCACACAAGTTCCACGACATACAAGTCACCCCGACCAGATCATTCTAATTATTAGGATTCTGGATATGGGCCTGATGAGGGGCGGGGGGGGGGGGAATATATCCCGCCATCCCTGGCAATGCAGTGGCAAAACTCATAAATTGCCTAAGCACCTCGTCACTAAGCTGTGGATACATATGCCCACTAGATGATCCAATGTTGGCTTATAGGGGGCGTCTCAACAAATACTGTTGCTTCAGAGGAAAATATCAAGGGAATGAGTCCAATCAGCTCAAAATCCTCTTTTTGTTCCCAAATCAATTTCATGATGATATAAGAGTGGTATCCACAAATCATCCGATGTGAATTGAGGGAAGATAACCGGACCCAATCTATATCATACGTTCCAATTGTTCTCAAATAAGGAATGGCTTAAAAAGACCTAAGCATAGCGGAGCGATTAAGACTGGCTTTTCCATTAGGTACGGTCTTCGATTCCCACCCCATGATATATGGTATTTCAGGATTGAGGACTCCACGCTCCTCAATAGGATCAACCTCTTTTTGTCCCTCTTGCGAGTTGCCTTTAAGGGTACCCATTAGGCGATTAGGGCATACTTTTAAGTTTCCATCACACTCAGCTCCATCCTCATGCGTCCCTGAATACCTCCCCCCCCTTTCGAGGAACTGGGGTGGTCGCATTCTCAGGGTGTATACTCTCGACCCTAAGTTCACCTAATTTGGAGGTCAATTCCAGTCTTTTCTCTTTGGGTGCATGCATCCCACAAATACCAGGTTTCCCCAGTTGATTTTTCACACCTTGCGTCATTTGAGCAGGAGGAATTACTCCACCCATACCTTTGATTCTATTCGACACTTTATTGGTTACAAGAGCGGGGTAACATTTTAGTAGATCAGACTCATCCATTGTCGCCCCTACACAGTTATTACCAATGGATTCCTGTGGGCATACTTTTATCAGTATTTTTTTTTATTTGATTTTTTCCTTTTCAGAGGTTTGTCTGGTGAAGCCAGATTTGGGTGATCAGTATTTAGTAGGGCTTTAGACTATGAGTTACGCCGTTGTAAATCAATGGCAACGTCTTCATTAGATAGATTACATATATCCTTGATATGTGATGCATGATGTCATTTTTTTATTTTTTTTATTCATTCTTGGTTTTTTTAACGTTTGAATTCAGGGACTTATTTTCACGTGCCCTTCGTTTTTGTGCCCTTACTGTCATTTTCTTTTGTTTACGGGACAACACGACTACAGGACGCGCTGGGCTTGCCATATCCACTGGCACCACAGAAGCCTGTCCAGGATTACCATAAAGGTCATCTTCCAAATTGGTTAAGGCAGAGGGACTATCAATCGGTTCACAATAAGGAACCACCTCAGCGTTCACCAGACCCTCGTTACTTCAGTGGTCCTGGCTGCCATGCTTGCCTTGTGGAATTTCAACGATATACTGGGCAATTTTCTGAATCGCCAATGCATTGGAGGTAACAACTTGTGCAAGTTCCCTCACCGTCGTTGTTCGGCTGGATTCCACTTGAGTCATATTCCAACAGCCAGCTCGGCAAATGACTTAATGGGATTACCTAGCATTCTATGGTCAGCAGGTGTTTGGACGGCTCTATCAACTGTGACCAGCGTTGATTGATTTCTGGCGACCGTTAGAGCGGCAACCGTGTCATAGGCAAATAAGAGCCCTCCTATGCGATTTAATTTACATACTGTTTCTACAAGAGAACCTTTCACAACTCCAATTTCACAGTGTGTTTGTTCATGTCCTCGGTCCAACAGATTTAAAAAGTTGTGTCAACACTGGAAAATCAGTGCCAAATTCAGAACTAGTTTGCAAGTGCTGTCTGCCTATGTCACGGGTTTCCGGAGCGTTTGCCTCTATATGCGGAATGGAAATACCCAAGTCGGGATTTGAAAGCGTTAAAGCTGCCATTGGCTTTATGTTGCCCTGTCTATCGGTCTGGTGGCTGGATTTCGGATTACAGAATTCCCCCATAGAGTAATCCACTTTATGGCCCCCCCTCCCACCCCACGGATATCCCCCTCGGCCAAAGTATCGGACCCTTCTGGCAACTTGCTAAATATCTGTACGTTCTCAATGCCACAGCCACTTTGATGCACTGGGGTAGAAGGGGCCAGGGAAAATCTCATACGCCTTCCCAACTCCGTCTCAATAGCTGGCAGAAACATGGAGACATCAGAAAGTTTATTAAGAAACATCGCAATTCCCATTTTCATTAGAATGTCTGCACGTTCAGTCATTACAGCATTAGATAACTCAGAGTTTATTACCTCATTGCCTACTGATTGATCAAATGTATTAATCTCTTTGAATTTAAATATAACTGGGGACAAACCCATACAGGCTCCCTTCCCCATCTAGTTCACTTGAGCGACGGGGTTGCCAAGAGTTTCCGTACAGGCAGAAGTATTGGCGTTCTGGGAGCAGAATGAGGGTTGTTTCTCCTCACATATGGAGGATCCCACTTCGCTACTCTCTTCAAGCCCATTTTGGGACGCCGGAAACGCGATTTCAGCTTCAATAGTCCCCATCTGCGAACCCAGACGCAGTCCTACTGACGGCACAAAGTTTCCGTCCACTTGAGCCTGTTTACCCATTTTCCAAACCTCTGATGGGACACCAACTGCTCTGTGGTCAATACCTGCCCTACAATAATGGGAGGGCAAGGCACAAATAAAGACGCACTCGACACCATCATCAAATTAAAGATAACGATTATTGGCAGTGGAAATGTACAGTGCAAGGCTGAATATGACCAATCTGTACAATGCTCCAATCACAATGTGAACGCAATTATGCAACAAAAAGAACAACCCACGTTTATAGGTAGTTCAGTAAATAAAATACAACCGTAAATAAAATACGTCAATCAATTCCAAATGAGTAACTAATATTAGTGATGGGTGATTTCAAATGGTAAAATTGGCAGCAATATAGATACATCCTTGATTTCACAGATTACCCTGGCGAGCAGCCTGCCTGGGTGGTCACTCTCACCATATTTGCTCGCCTGATTAGGACAGTTCCCTGTCCGCATGCTTCCAGAAGAGATCCCGTTCCGTTTTTATCTACCTAAAATTTAGTTACCCGGGTTTGTCTCTAGTGTCTGCTCTAACCTACACAGTTGGGTCTCACTACGTTGTATGTCCCTGCATATGCATGTAATTATCCCAGTCTCAGACGCCAGGGTTGCCGCATGGATATATGCCTTAAAGGCTTCCCAGAGAGTTGCCTGTGTGTCCACTGTGATCCTGTTTAGCACAAAGTACTCATCTATACACTTTGTCATTTCAGTCTTGAAAATAGGATCCAATAGGGATTGCGGCTTAAGCTTCCACCCTCTACTCACAAAAGGTGCATCGCTCAATGAAAGCCGTATTGTTACAGGGGAGTGATCCAGTATGTTCTAGACAGTATTTCGGCTCCGTTCAAGCAATCGACCAGTATGTTAGAAATATGCCACATGTCTATTCGGGAATGTGAGTCGTGGACCGTTGAGTAGTACGAGTACTGCCGTAACCTTGGATTCAAATCCCTACAAGCATCTACCAGGCCCATTTCTTTAAGGTCTTCGTGCAGTACCTGAGCTGCTTTGGTCGGTGGCCGGGATCGAGAGCCAGATCTATCAAGGCTGTGGTCCATTATGGTATTAAAATCAACCCTCGCCCCCCAAGGGGTTTTGGGCGAGCAAGTCAAGTATATCTATATAAAAATCTGGATCGTCAATGTTGGGGCAGAGGTGTAGACAGGGTAGAGCCTGAGCGGGCAAGGCCCACCCAAAATGTGTAAATGCCCACACAGAGCAGCTGTGTGGGCATTTACAAACGTTAATGTCAGTGCTCTGGGCCCAACAGCATTAGATTCAGGCCCCTCTTGCAAGACAATCCTGGCTACACCTCTGTGTTGGGGCCGTATGTGTTTAGTAATATAACCTCCTGCCTCGTATCTTCATGTGCATCAAGATAGATCGTCCCGCCGGGTCCAGTTGGGCGCTTATGTGAGTGTAGTGAATGGACTTATGAATGAGGGTCGAATATGTGGTGTAGTAATGTTGCGGGCCCCAGGTCTTAGCAAATGCCTTGCAGCACTGTCAATGCATGCGTCTCCGCACTGTCAATGCATGCATCTCCAGTAGGAACAGGATCTGTGCTTCATGCCGTTCTAAATATAATTGTAGGCGCTTCCTCTTGATCAGGTTACCCAACCCCTGCACATTCCAGCTCACGAGGTGTATCGGATCAACTCCCATCTGGACTACTCTTAGTGCGACTATTGACTGCTGCTGTGCTATTCAATGAATAAGTACATCTTCCATATGTGTATTGTGGTTGCTATTGTTACATAAGAACATGTCAAACACACATTTAGCATAACTTTATCCCAACGCCCCTCTCCCTCCCCGATCCCTCCCCCAATCAGAGGGACGATTGCCCCATTGTGAACGTCCTGACAAAATTTGCAACACTGCATGAGGGGGCTGCGTGCCAACTGCTTCTGCTGCGGCGCAGCTGCCTTCGTTGCTTGTATTATCAAAAATTCTACTTCCAGTTATCTGGTAGCCTGGGTCGCAGTCGAACTTAGGGGCATGTTGAGTAGGCGGAATATTGTCACCCAGTACACAGCCAAATGGTTCCAGTATTTCAACTAGGGTTTGCTGGTAAGATTCACAGAGGTCACAGTGACCCCTGTCGATCATCCAGGGAAGTGCTCATCTACGAATCGCATGACCTACTCCGGTAAGGTGAAACAATACACCTTGCTATTGTGCACAATGCGTAGCTTGGCGGGATAGAGCATGGCATATTTCATGTTGTGCTCGTGCAGCCTCTTCTTGGTCACTGAGAATGATTTACGTTCTTGTTGCACTGATAAGTCCATATACAGGTGGACTCTGCTGGAGCCCAGTAGCAGCTCGCCCTTAGACCTTGCAGCGTGAAGCAAAGCATCTCTGTCGCAGTAAATTAGCACCCGGGCAATTATTGGGCATGGAGGGGTACTGGGCTTGGGCTTCGGGGCCAGTGTGCAGTGTGCCCGTTCAATGGCAAAATGTGGCAACACTTTTGGGTTATCTAGTAGCGTCATCAATGTTTGCTCCACATATTCTTCAATCGGTCTCTCTATAGTAGACTTGTCCGTGCCCTCTGCTCCCTCGATCACCTTGGGTGTAGTATTGGCACATGTTGATGGAACAGTGCTTCTTTCAGGCCCCCTCGGCATTGCGTTGTATTGCTGGCAACTATGTTGAGTGTCGATAAAGTCCCAATATAGGATTTGTGTGGCCAGGGTGTTGTATCCAGCCCAGTGATAGTAGCCAGAAATTTAGTGCGGGGAGCTTGCTTGTAGTAGCATTCAGCTGTGCTGCCGAGTTACGTGGTCACTCCATGCCTTATCGCCAGAGAGATGTCTATTGCAGAATAGTGAGGCGTGCTACCGCACACATGTCGTAGAACCTTCCACTTCCGTTATTCAAGGAGTTGGGGTCCTTCTGGTTGGTGACAGGCTCGATTAGCCAAAATGTTGTTGCCACGACCAATTGGGATCCGAACCATGCCACCTAGTATTGAGGATCTGTCAGGCCAAGTGTATCTGGGCCAGGGACGTGGCCGCCAGGGCACCCAGCGGAGGCCCGCCATAGCACCAGGGTGGCAGCTGTGGGCCCTCTGCATCGTCCCGTTTCAGCAAGGTTGAAACGGTGTACGTGTCGCACCACGGATCGATCCAGCAAGGTTTCAGTCCTGTAGGGGTGGAAGGGGTGGGCGCTTGGGGAGTCGTTTCCCACAGGGTCAGATTTCTGGCTACTGTCACAGACCCGTGCTGAGCTACCACAGTATTAAAATCGTCCACCCGGGTGGCACAGGTGCTTTGTGTATGTACTAGGGCATGTGGGCTTCCCTGCCACCAGTTACTACCAGTAGGACTGTTTAGTAGTGTAGCCCCCGTTGCCAAAGTCAATTTGCATATTGTCTCCAAGCCTTGGCGTAGGCACTATCAGGATAAATCAGTTCTATGGTTGAAGAATGCCCGTAGACAGGTCTCCAAGTGTATTACAGTCACACGGCACCAGCAGGATCCCACCAGACCATTGTTTTAGCTGGGGAGAGGTGTGCAGCACACAGATCATCTATAGGGAATCCTGGACAAAGGTTCAAAACTACATCCGGACATCCAGTGGTGGACCGATTGTAATCCAGGCCAGGGCACCCACTGCACGGAGTGCGCCCCCTCTATGGGCAAGGGGCACCAGTCTTGTTTCCAGCCAGCCAATGTTCCTCACTAGGCCGTCGGGGAAGCGAAGCAACCGAGTCTGGTGACCCTCCCATCACCGCGCAAGCAGTCAAACGGGGCGGGGGGCCTTGTCGAAGAAATGCTCTTAATGAGGGGCACATCAACGCAGCAGGTTTTGTCCGTTTGTACCAGATGAAAGGCTAGGAATAGGGACCCCACTCCTCCCGGGCAGCACAACCCTTGCGGGAACGGCACGCATCGCCAAAGGCAGGAGCACATCAAGTTCCCAGAGAATAGACTTGCAGTGTCCAAGAGTGTTCCCCTTACAAAAAGCTTTAATGCCACTGATGTGAAGCAATCTAAATGCAGAGCGTTATAATCTACTGCGCACCAGGGGCCTCCAATGACCCAGGGAACCTCAGCGCCAAGGTATGTAGTTAGCCTGCGGGTTACAAGCACTTCGCTGCATTTTTCACAACGCCAGGTAGCATGGAACTCACCACAGGGGATAGTTTGAAGTCGCTGAGCATTAACCTCTGGAGCCTTCACTATGAAATGCCCAAGGAGCTCCAACTGCTCATCGTGTTGCTGTCTGCAGCGCCGGCGCCCGTCCATATCACCACGGAGCAGCGGGCCAGAGGCAAAGAAGTACATTGCTGCAGCAACAGGCCAGAGCCAACGACCACAGATGAAGGGCCTCCTGCGCCCATGGGCAACCGCAGCCTTGTTCGCCGGCCGAGGACGCAGCCAGGCTGCTGCATTAGTCAGTCCCCGGCAGCGGGCGCTGTATGGGGGAGCCTTCTCCGGGGCCTCAGCAGTGTCGCCCCAATGAATAGAGCCACAGGGTATTTCACCGGAGCCTCACACGGGATCTGTAGTGTCTCTGCAGTGTTCAGGTCGCTGCAGGCGGCCACAATATATTAGGCGCGAAAAGTGCCAGCAGCAGGCCTGTAGTCGCAGGGGGCCGCCGCAGCCTCAGGAGTGACTCGTGTGTGGCAGTTTTTTCCGCCAGCATTGGAATTCTGTATGGATGTTTTTACTGCCCGGAATAGGCGTGTAGGAGCCAGGCTGTCGCACTAAGCACCGGGGCTTCTCTTCTAAGCCGCCATTTTCGTTGTGCGCAATAGCGCCCCCCACCTGAACAGTTTTTCAATTGACCTCTTGACTTGTACTAAAAATGGAGAGTATACGTGATTGTAACGCCCTTATAATGTGCACTCCCAAATATTCAGATGGTGGTTCTTCCATTGCTTGCAATCAACGGCACACTTCAACACATGTTTGTAACTTGAAGCTCTAATAGATCGTTCCTATTATGGGACACTGGATAACCAGGTTGGTAAATTCCTTGCTCACCCACTTAATATCCAGGTACGTAAACACGGCTGCTTTACAAGCAGCACTTATAGGGGTGATTCCCCTCATAGACCCATTCATTTTGAAGCCCAAGACTATGCTGAACCTGTCAAAGCATATCAAGCGAGAGCAAAGGAGCTTTTATAAAAAAACGAGGGTGGGTGGCGCTGGTGGGTGCGTTTGATTGTGAACACAATTACATGAAACGCTTCTTACGTCATACAGTGCGATTGTCCGTTGGACCACTTTGGCTGTACTCCCTTTAAACAACAGTCCAGAAGGTGATGATCTTACAATAATCTTACCATTAGTGAAAAAAGACAGTGTTGAGCCTTCAGCTTGGATCCCATCACCATCCTCTACACTCAGCCCCACCCCCATCCTAGTTTCATGGTGCCCAACATCCTAATTTGGGAGATATGATGGTGTTAAATCCTTCGCTTGAGACGGAATTGGTGGTCGGGAGATGGACTCGGCAATTGAGCAGAAGGACACAGTCTCTTCCCTCCCGCCCAATCAACCCTCTCCCTGGGGACTTCACCTGAAGATCCCCTATACCCGAAGAAAGGAAGGTGCATCGCTATAGACCTCCCATAGGGCATGAATTGGCAACATTGAGCGCTCTGTTGCAGGATCTTGGATGGGCTGCCCATGCCGAGCTTTGTGTTCTGCTCGGTTTGGATCAGATATGAGGTGCTCAGATTTGTTTTCTAGCTGTTGGAATCGAAATAATATTATACCTCCTATTGCATTATTTGAATGTGTGTTGGCCTACGCCAAGTTGTCTAAAACATTGTGTAAGTAGATTCCGCGGCAAGGTCTTGACCTTAATGAAAACTGTGTAAATCGCCATCTTAGATTTAGCTGCCATTTTAGGTTCTCTTGTAAATGTGGAAGTCACCCTGAACACCAGAATGAAGGCCGAATGACATTCCGAGTGAGATTCAGGCCGTTGTGACCGCCGCACACATGAATAAATAATATGCCTGCAGGCCACTTGTTGGGGTCGCGAACTGAGACCTTGTCCTATCCCTGACCTATGTGTAAATGAACAACTATCAGCTGAACTGATCAAAATGCATACATTATCGGATTGACCTGGCAAGGAACCCTAGGCCTGGTCCTAAGAATGGTTAACCCGCGAGGGGGTTGGCCAGAGCTGGATAAAAAGTATAAAAGCACTAGTATCCCAATGTACGGTCTCTCTCACTAACGCAGTGAACTCTCGTTGAAGTTTGTTCTGTTACTCTGAGAGCCGAATAGCTATCCGTTTGTCAATTGACTTTTTGGTAACTGTTGTAGCTTTTAAATAAAGCACTTTTAATGTTCTTTGTAACCTGTGTTGGTGCGTTTCCTTTGGGCTTCCCGGCCTCATATCAATTTCTTTGTTTTCACATAGCAAGTAAAAAATGACTAGTCACACATTATTAACAAATGTAATTAGCATAAACTCTTACCAGGCCGCACTATTACCAGCCGTGCCACAGCGCTTCCGACACAGAATCGAGGGTGCACCCTGCTGGGGTGTCGGAGCTGCACGCACTCCATGCTTCTCTTGCTTGGTACCCTATGCAGGAAGCTGCTGTGCACCTGCATCAGAAAACCAGGGATGAGAAAATGTTATTTTCCATTGGAAATATCTAACCATTCTTTGTTCAGCTCAAAAAGATATTGTATAGGTTTCCAACCCTAAAGGGAGGTATGGTAAGCACTAAATACAACCTCTCGCTGGTACTAAAAGCGGAATTGAAAGCAACACACTAAGACTCTTTCTAAAGTGACCTATGTGGTGGGGCAGATTTTTCATATGTTCATGTTAAACCAACTTGTGTAGGATACAACAACCTGATTTGAAAGAAAACCTCTAAATTCACACACAAAATGATTTTTCTTATTTCCTGAGGTATTGCTCATAAAGTGCAGTGTAAGACTACCTTTTAACTTGGAGCGTTCTAAAGTGCAATTGCAATGTAGACAGATATGCAAACAGCAATATAAGCTGACATGCATAACAATGGACAATAACAGCGAGTAAACACAATGCAAGGTAGGACAATCGTAATGCATATAACCTAGCACCATAATTCAATAAACAACATCAACACATGTGCAAAGGTTACAACTCATCGGTTCACGAGAAAAGAGTACAATTTATCGAATTTCATATGGTAGCCCCAATTAATATACAAATAACGGGACTATTATCAACAATTAGTGTGCAAATAAATGCCCAACTTGTGTACCAGTGGGTGTAGGAGCTTACGCTGCAGGTCTTAGGAGCCCAGGGTTGCAGGAGGTTGATGGATGTAGCATTGGAGGAGTTAGGCAAATTACTTCGGTCTTTAACAAATCAAGTATCAGTCACTGGAGGGCCCCTAGTGTAGATGGAAAGAGAAAGGTGGATATCCTTTCTGGGATATCACATGGAAAAGAGGAAAAACAGAAAACGATCTCTGACATCTGTAAAGGTGGTCCCTTGGCAAGAGAATCGGTATTAAGAGCGAAGTACAAAGAACAGAGCCTTGGGGGCTGCAACTCAGTGGGCATAGTGCCACAAGCACTTGCGTGGTCCGACTGGTCGGAGGTAATCCAGGTGAGGGCTGAAGTAGAGTGTGAGAAGGAGAGTCGGCTGACCAAAATGATCAAAGGCTTCTTGTGGTCCAGGAGGATGGGAATAGAGGCTAGTTTAGAGTGTTGTGCAGTGGTAAGTAAGTTGGAGATGTCAGCCAATGCCAGTTCGGCAGCTTGATTGGTGCAAAAAAACAGGTTTTGGGTGGGAGAGGGGCTTGGAAGTATTTATTGTCCTCCAGGTGAGCAATGATTTGGAATTTGAGTGGTGCAGGATGAGAGAAGACAGATCAGAAGTTGGTCAGCAGAGGAGGATTCAGAATGCCAACACAGCAGCTGTTTTGTAACAGGTGGGAAGTGTACAGGGGATGAGGAAGAGACTGAAGAAAGTAAAGAGATACTTACAGGTAATGGCTACAAGATATTTCATTGTCTGCAGTGCACGTAATTGCATGGAGGAACAAAGGACGGGTGACAATGCATAGAGGTGGTGGTGGACGCTGGAGAAAGGAAGTAAAAGTGGGAAGTAGGAGGAGGGAGAGGGAAGGGAAAGGCCATATCTTGGATACTGTAGATGGGGATTAGAGGAGTATTTGTATTTTGTATTTGTATTTTATTTATTTATATAGCGCAACGAGGCCCAAGGGCAACCGGGCGCATATCTTGGCACAGTGTGTAAATTTACAGTACAAGTTACATCATGGCATAGAAACAGTATAATGTACAAGATTATTTACAGTCACAGAGTATAAGTTGTTAATGCAAAGTGCACATTGCAATATTAACAGGTAGCGAGGAGATTTACAAGCAGAGGTAGAATATGAGCCTGCAATACATTGGTCGTTGAGACAACATTAGAGACTAACCATAATTTGGTTCTTTGTTTGAAAATGGTAGGGGAGTGTATGGATCTAATAGTTGCAGGAATGGAGTTCCAGAGTTTGGAGGCAAGGTCCGGGAAGCTGATTCCCCCAGCTTTCTGCAGTTTGTATCTGGGGATGGTCAGAGCGTGTGCTTGAGCCGATCTGAGTAGACGGGTAGGTGTGTAGTGCGAGAAGCGCAATGCGAGGTAGGTAGGGGCCTGGTTGTTCAGGCATTTGTGTGTGAGCGTGAGCGATTTCAGCGCAATTCTTTGTGTCACTGATAGCCAGTGTAAACTTCTCCTAGTCTCAGAGATGTGAGCGGATCTGGAGATGTTGAGGGCAGCTCTGATTGCATTATTCTGTGTAACCTGAAGCTTGTTCAGGTTATGTTGGCTGGTCCCAAGATATAGGGCATTACAATAATCTAGTTTGGACATAATCAGTGTCCTGGCTAGGATCGTACTGTTCTGTGTGGTGAGGAAGGGGCGACAAGCTGTGAAAAGCTTACATGTGTAGGCAGAAGCTGAGACAACTGAATTGGTTTGTCTGTTGAGGGATAGGGTGGAGTCAAGGTAAATTCCTAACGTTTTGGTGTCAGATGAGACTTTGATAGTGTTACCATCGATAATTAACTTCTTGAAAGTGGGGTCAAGTCTGTTCAGTCGTTGTTGGGATCCCAGGATGAGGAGCTCCGTCTTATCGTCGTTAAGACAAAGCTCATGCTGGGCCATCCAAGCTTGGATGACTTGATAAATGTCATTCAAGGCTTTTGTATCCGCTAAGTAGTCTCCTGTGATTGGGATGAGTATCTGGGTGTCATCGGCGTAGTTGGTGTAGGTGACACCCAGATAATCAAGGACATCAAACAGTGGTTTAGTGAAGACATTATATAAAGTAGGTGAGGTGCATGAGCCCTGGGGTACCCCGCAAGGGACCGAGGTAGGTTCTGCAACAGCTGTGGGTGAGAATACCCTCATTTGCCTGTTGTCCAAGAAGGAGATGATCCATTTGGTAGCTTTGGTGGAAAAGTGGACGGCAGACTTCAAGTGGCGACAGAGGATTTCATGGTTGACCAGGTCAAAAGCTGCCGAAAGGTCTAGGAGTAATAGTAGGGCTAATTTGCCATAATCTTTTAGGTCCTCAATTTGGGTTTTTAAATCTAGTAGTGCTGTTTCAGTCCCATGTTTGGGACGGAAACCAGATTGTCTTGTGCCAAGCAAGTTGTTGTTGTCTAAATATTTTTGAATTTGTAAGTATGCGGCCCTGTCCAGAATTTTCAACAAGAAGAGGACCGTGGTGATCGGTCTGTAATTGGTGGGGATACTAGGGTCCAGTGTAGGTTTTTTCAGCAGAGGGATGACCCAGGCGTCTTTAAGATTATCGGGAACAATGCCCGAGTGGAATGAGGAATTGATAAATTCAGTGATGAAAGGTGCGAGATCATGTGCAGATTCCTTGATGATAGGTGCGGGACAAGAGTCACCTTGACAATTGGAAGGTTTCATTTTGCTGATGATGCTTTCCACCTCGTTGATGGTGAGAGGGGTGAAGCTAAAAGGGGTGTGTGTGAATGGGGGGGTTTCTAGGTTTAGTGGAAGGCGAGTTGCTATTTTGTAGACAGTTTTGTTTAATAGTAATTTTGGCCTGTAATGTGAATATTTTATTAAGGAGGGCTTTTTGAATGTTTTCGCACCAGGTGCTTTCCTTATTGCAGTTATCCGGGGTGGAGGAAGGGTTGTCTAATTCCTTAAGAATTTTGAAACTCCTTGGTGTTGGATTCCGCCTGAGAGATGCGTTGATTGTAGGTCTCTTTTTTGGCTAGTAGGATTGCTTCCTTGTAATTAAGGGTTGCTAAAAAGAGGTTGTCTTTGTTTGTCTCGCTAGGTAGGCTTTTCCAAAGTGCTTCAGCGCTCCGCTTTGCTTTGCGAAGTGTTCTAAGGTAAGGCGTGAACCAAGAGTTGAGATGTGCACGCTGTTTTGGTTTCCTAGTTTTGAAGGGTGCTATAGTGTTGATAGCTTTGAGCATGGTTTGATTGAAGATGTCCACCATGACCGTTGTGTCGTCTGATGAAAGGGCAGGATTATTGAGAGTGGGCAGGATCAAGGGTATAAGTATGGCCTTGGTGATATCCTTTTTGTTTCTGGTAGGAATGGATGGCGCAATGATGGGTTTGATGTGGGAATCTATGGTAGGTATATCAAAAATGATTATGTGATGATGGTCGGACCAGGCGCACGGGTCATTGGAGATGATGTGCGTGTTACAGTTTAAGTCAGCAATCCAATCGAGCGTCCTCCCTTTGGAATGGGTAGGTTTGAGGATGCGATGAGAGAAACCTAGATTTGAGATATTGCTGGCGATCTCACTAGCATGAGAATCATTAGGATCTAGTAATCCGAGGTTGAGGTCACCCAGGAGTAGAACTTGGGAGTTAGGTTTGGTATTGTCTGAGTATGAGGCTAATGCAGCATGGCCTGGAAAGTAGAGGAAAAGATGTTGTGGGTGAGAGTGGAAGTTTCAAACGAGTTTTGTAAGGATCGTCTCGGGAGGATAGCTCAGAGGCCATGCGCTCGCCTTGTAAGCAAGACAACGCAGAGGAATACAAGTTCGATCCCCGGGTCCGCGCTTCGAAACCTCTGGGTATTAAGTGTGTTATAAATAACCAATTACAAAATAGCACGGAGGCATTATAATAATTCACAGAGTAAACATTATATAAAAAACTAAATCACAATAAGTCAAACGGAAGCTCGAATAATACAAAACACTAGTAAAGACTGGAATAAGCACAAAGTAAAAACGTGCCCCAAGCAATTCCAACACAATAGGTCATCACATCTCTGATTATTCAATCCACCCAAGGAACTTGTTTTCTGGAGCCTGCCCTGCTCGTGCTAGGCCGCCCATGGGTATTAGATGATTCTTATGATGTCCACATTTGACCTTGACATGGCCTTGTCAAAGGCGATTGGGAGCCCCGATTCACAGGAGGTTGAAGGGCAAAGGAGGCATGCAGAGCCAGCCCCAACTAGGCTGAACGGGCTCCTATTCCTGTTTCCGCCTGTGGTGTCAACATGTATCATTAGACTGCAGTTATCCCCAGCCAGGCCTCATGTCTCAAATGCTGACCTAGCGTCCAGAACCAGCCCGGTGCAGAAAGACAACCGCGAACGCCGACCAAGAAAACCAACTTCAGCGCCCCACACGCAGAGCGGAAGAAAGTGAGACCTGAAAGGTCTGGTACTGGCTGAAAGGAGGTCGAGTAGTAGGAGGGAGTAGCAGCAATATTTAGGTGGGAGTAGTAGTAAGTAGTGGGAGGAGTGAGGAGGATGGTGTAGTAGTGTGGAGGAGGGGAATAGGAGTGGTGTGGAGAAGGAAGGAATAGTAGTAGTGTGGAGGAGGGAGTAGTAACAAAAGGTGGATGCGAGAACTAGACCGCGACAGACATCAGAGGGGAGACCTAGGCCAGAGACGGTGAGGGAGAAGGAAGAGTTGAGACTGAATGTCACAAACACCTGAATCAGAAACAGCGTAATTGCAAGGCACCCTCCCACTTAGAGCCTTACCTTTGGATAGAGTGTGGACAGCTAGAAGTACCTAAGGGAGTTTATATAGGCAGCATTCAGGTAAACATCTCGAGAGCAAGCTGCATTTTTTACCGTATGAGTCAACGGAAGTAAGACTTATCTGTGGCCGGGCAGAGCGGTCTTTCTAAATCGAGCTGTCATCCCTTCCAACACACACAAGTGCATGCTTGGGCTGACAGGCACAGCGAGACCCAGAGGAGGAGCCGCAGGAGCGTCAGGTTCTGTGTGTGTGCATGGGTGAGAGAAAATAAATGTTTGAGAAGGGGAAGGGTGGGGGGAAATGAACGTGTATGTGCGTTCGTGTGTGTATGTGGTGGGGGAGCCAGGTAGCAAGTAGGAAAGGGGGGCTCAGGGGGATGAGGGCTGCACAAAATCGACTGAAATAAAATGGGTCTTCATGTGAAGTCTTCAAAAACCAGAAAAATGACATAGAACCGAGTCAACAACCAGTAGCTAACCAGGGGTTATGGATGCCTGGGTAAGGGAGGACGGTCTAAATTCAGAGCTCTGGATCTGGATCCATTTAAAGAGCAGTTTACCAAATATTCCTCCAGGAGCATGAAATGGGGATATGGGATTTTCATTTCCTGGGGGTCGCTTACTTGCTCCTTTCTTATTGAAATCACTGGAATGATCAGTGCTTATTTCCAGGACCAGGGCTTCTTTTGGTCATGGAAAAACAAGAATTACCCTCACTAGAGCCCAGAGTTCCTCAATGTGACTGAACAGGTTGGCTGGGCTTAAGAGAGAGCAGAGAGGGAGTTTATATTCATGGTGAGGTGCACAGGGGAGATGGGTGCAACACATTCATGTCTTTCCATTGCTGCAATTTTCGCCACGGCTGTTTTTACTGTGGTGTTTTTTGGTAATGTTTTTAAAATAATGGGTGGGCCTCCTAACCCCCTCCCCAATTATAGCCCATTCCCACCACCACACCTACACACTATACATTTATAGAAAAAATTAAAAAAATTAAAATAAAAGAAGAGTCACCGAAACGTCTGGGGTGAAAATGCTATGGTGAAAACAGCTGCAGCTAAAATTGCAGTGAGGAAAACACGGTAACCGTCTTGCACCAGTGGCACTGGTAGCTTTCGGGATGCCTTGACCCGGTGAGTCGTGAAACGGGCAAGGAGTAAAAAACTCAAGTAGGGCAGTGATGCTGAAAGTGAGTGCTGGGAGCAGACTGGAAGTTAAGGAAACTTGACTGAAAGAAGAGACATTGTTTACAGCGACCTCAAGGCTGGAAATCTGGCATTTAGATAGTGATGCGTTGTAAGCACGGGAGGAAGGAATTAGAGCATGCGGAAGCATGGAGACACTAATGTGCAGGAATGAGCTGTAAGAACCCCAGGGAGAAGATGAAACTACAAGAGAGTTTCCATTCACTGGAGTGGCGCCCAGTCTTTCGAGGACAAATTGACGGACAAGATTTTAACGTGAAAGCAGCTGGTTGGTTTATGAAGGTGTGGGTCGATTGTTTTTTTAATAATCAAGATGGACAAGAACCTTGTTTACCAGAAGAGGTTCTTGTTTGCCCCAAAGCATCACTAAGCTACACTTAGTGTAAGGAATGGGGGTGGATAATATTAATGTCAGCCCTCTCAGTCTCCAGCATCAGCGTCCTCCACCCCGAAATGTTTAAACAATGAACCCTACCTTCTGCCTAAGTAGGGGCCACAAACGTTTGCCAATGAGGTCTCAGGGAATTATTGACTTCAGAATGACATCACGCCAGCATGTGCAACCAACACATTTAAACAATACAACGTTTTTAATGAAAATCTGGGACACTGCCTTGACTCCTCGCCTTTGATGTATCCTAGAGCATGAATAGCCAGTCAGAGACTCACGTGGGACCATGAATCGCCAGGTGCCTCTGCCAATTAATCTTTAAGGTCTTTGGACGGATCGTTCACATCGTGAGACAAGGTTCAGAATTCACCATTGAAGGAGGCTAAGACCCTCTCTAGGGATAACCCTCACCTCCATCTTCGCGGCAGAATTGAATTTGAAAACAGCAAATCCCACCTATATTGCCATTGTTAAGATAGCCAGATTATATGAGGATGAGATGGGACAGCTGGCTTAATTTACTATTTTTGCAAGGTGGCAAAGTTGTTTCATTAGAATGTCTCTTAGCATAGCCCAGGGGTCTTTCTTGGTCTCCCAATTCCATGCAGTCGCCCCAGGATTAAGGAAGATGATGCTTTTCATGTACTTCTTGATCTGAACTCCCAAATCCTTTTTTGATGGGTTTGATGCATATGTTCTCTGTGTGCAAATGTTTTTCACGATGTCCACATCCACACCATCTAACTGCATCATACATAGCGTCACAATGTGAGGGCCCTGTTGGAACCTGATCCTGTAGTTCCATCTTCTCATTTTCTCAGGGATCAATTCTACTGCCCAGGAAGTCGGACTCTGTGGCCTGTGTCAGATCAGAGTTCCTCAAACCTCTTCCTAATTCCCTGTTCTGCATTGAAAGCAAGAGCATACACATCTCTCTGGTAGGCCAGAAGACCATAATAGTCATCAGAGCAGGCAGGCTTCTTAAGGGTAAAGAGAAACCCAGAAGAAACAAACAGCAGCGATGTCAGTTCAGGCAATTAAAGTGAGAAAAGCAGCATTATATTCAGAGGCGTTGCTAGGGGGGGGCTAAGGGGGCTATAGCCCCTGGTCTTTTGGTTGTAGCCCCTGATAGAATCTCAGGAGCTACAGCCAAAAGACTAGCTAGCCCCCAGTCCCGACACTTCCGACATCAGCGTAGCCCCGGGTCTTTTCCAGACCTAGCAACACCCCTGATTATATTATTACAAAAATGAATGAACATAAAATCACTGATACCTCCTATAAATACACTCATTGTCCAGAAAGCTCAAATGTCATAAGAGAAGAGGAGGGCAGGGCCTGAGAAAATATCAGGGTTCAGGCAAGTACCTATTGCACTCACTTTAGTACCAATACACCTAACACAGTTAGGGTGCCAACAAAGGTAACTATATCTTACAGCCCAAATACGCAGCAGGACAGGCAAACAGCAGAAACCTCCACAGATAAGATCCAGCCGAAGGGTTGAGTGCCAGTATGCCAGGGAGAGCTGGCTAGCTGGTATACAAGCTGACAGGTGCGTAATATGATTCTGGTGGGGGGTGGACAGAGAACCAGCACTGCACCCAGAGCCAGGTGCCCAGGAGAGGGTGACCAACCACATTTGTGTGTCTAATGAGCCAGAGTAGAGTCCTCGGAGTGCTGGCTGTGGAGGAAATGGCCCAGTAACAGGGTGCACAAGGGAGTATGACTTGAACCCCAGTTGCAGGCAGGACACACATAAGCTGTTCCCGGTGATAATGACACTTGTGGAGATATGACTCACGATGCAGCAGAAGCACTCAGGCACACCCCGAAAGCAGGTCAGGGCAGCTAAGGAGAGAATAAAGGGTCAGGCCTTCCAGCAGTAAGACAATCCCACAACTAGCCAATGGCTGGAGGCGAACCAAACCATCCCACGAAGAACTGAGGCAGAAAAGCAGGCAGCAAATCCCAGGCCAGGGAACTCCCGCACTTAGGCACCAGAGCAAAAGGAGACAAAGGCGAGGAGCGATCCAGCATGGGCAGTCCGACCATCCAACCAGAAAGGTATGGATTGCACCCAGCATGAATGGCAGAGATAAAGAGCACAACGGGCCACAGGCACAGCCAATAGACCACACCAGGGCCCTTAGCAGCGGCCTTCAAGTGAGTGTAGGAAGAGGCACAGCCAATAGACCACACCAGGGCCCTTAGCAGCAGCCTTCAAGTGAGTGTAGGAACAGGCAAATCCAATATGACCACACCAGGGTCCTTAGCAGCAGCCTTCAAGTGAGTGTAGGAACAGGCACAGCCAATAGACCACACCAGGGCCCTTAGCAGCGGCCTTCAAGTGAGTGTAGGAACAGGCACAGCCAATAGACCACACCAGGGCCCTTAGCAGCGGCCTTCAAGTGAGTGTAGGAACAGGCACAGCCAATAGACCACACCAGGGCCCTTAGCAGCGGCCTTCAAGTGAGTGTAGGAATAGGCAAAGCCAATAGACCACACCAGGGCCCTTAGCAGCGGCCTTCAAGTCAGTGTAGGAACAGGCACAGCCAATAGACCACACCAGGGCCCTTAGCAGCAGCCTTCAAGTGAGTTTAGGAACAGGTCTGAGGAGGAATGATTAGGTTCCCACTAATAAGCACATTCACACAGGGCTGTGGCAAGTCCAGCAATGCACACTCATGCAGCACACTCAGGCAGCACACTAATGTTTGGAGGGGAGCTGGCCAGCGCCAACCAGACAAAGGCGCCCCCACACACGCTGTTGATTGGAATGTCAGTTTACGCTGCCTGGAAACCAAACCGAGATTACGTTTGTTGACTCAGGATGAGCCTACATGAGGAAAACAACCATTTTGGCCATGCCTTATGATCTATTCGGAGAAGGAATGGGCACAAAACAAAATGGACAGGGGTAGGACTTTAATAAAAACAAGTATTAATGCCAACAGTTCAGGTTTATGTGTAGGCTTTGGAAAGGCACTGCCGTAGTGGTATTAACTGGCCATTGATGGAAGCAGGTGCAAAATGGTGCGATTACCTGGGCATCTAATAACAGTGCTTAGCAAATGCCTAATACTTATACAGAAGCCAAAACTGTTGGCACAGGACTTCAGTGAAGGACACGCATAGGGCTTATAAATGCAGTGGCTGAAGGCAGACCTGGTAATAAATGGTTACTACACCAGTAGTGCATTTACAACTAAAACTAAGTCAAACTCTCAGAAGACTGCTTTGAAAAAAAACTGGAAGGCACTTTGAGTACACAGTTTGATGGTAAAGCGAGCTGAAAGAGATCCCATGAGGCAGTGTTTTGAGCAGGGCGGGGAGGAACTGGGTGGGAATGGCCATAGGGATTAGCATGGCTATGGGCAGTCAATAGGTGGGTTAATAACCAAACACCTACAAACTGTGTGTCTCTCCTCATATGCCATTTCACCCTATCTGTACTATAATGTAATAGTTTTGGCTTATAGGTGTCAAAGGCAACACTATTGTGGGAACTATACAAGTACAGCTACCACAAACTTACTTCCCAACCCACTGCCATGATGATAGAATCACCATGGGGCCAGAACGGGGTTCCTCTCCCACTAGGTATGAGGGCTAGCAATACAGCACATCAGAACAAAAGTAGCTGCAGTGGCAGGGGAGCTTCTGTAGTACGGAACTTTGTCAAGAATAGTATCTGTAATACAATTAAAACTAAAATATTGGAAATTCACTGCCAGGAACTCCATGCAGAGACAAGACATCCTAACACAATCATCAGAAATTGGTCAGATTCACAAAAAATCTAAGAGGGAGCAACAGGCCATTAAACGCATTCTCAATAAAGGATATGAAAAAAAGACAATATGATGTGTTTTCTAAACTAAGTATGCAAAATGGATAGAGATCAATTACTTTTTTTGTGTTTTTGGTTTGCTTTAAATCGTATGAAAATATTTAAATTAAAACAGTTTTTGTAAAAAATGTAGCTACAAGAAGCAAAATGATACATAATCTTAATAAGATGGAATATGATATGATATGGCATTTGTAACGCGCCTATACACAAGTGCTTCAAGGCGCGACGAGGCAAGGAGGAGGAACATAGGGAAGACAGACAACGATCCTACTAGGCCAGGTGTCATTCAGATCGCGCAAGTGCAAGGGTAGAGTGGAAGGGAAAAGTGCAAGGGGGGGAAAGGTAGAGGGAAAAGTGCAGTAGAGGGAATAATACAAAGTCAAAATATTAAATAAAACCATCAGTTGCATAAACACTACCAAGTTCAAGATTAATTCATTAAAACCACTGAGTACGTGAAACAGCCCCAATAAGTCACCAATGAAAAAATGTTAATATCTCACTCCAACTGAGATCCTTGGTTATTAGTTATATTAGGGCAGCCAAAACTAAAGACAGCCATTTACCTGCACACATTCAAGGCCATAAATTAATTCTAGACAACTCAATATCCTCGATAAAAAAAATGTTTAAACTCAAGGCTTCAAAGTTTCTACTCTGGAGAGCAGGGCAATCTACTACATGTGTTAACGTTTCCCTTGCAACTGTGTTCAGACAGAACCAACCGTTCACCTCAGGTGGGAAAGAGGTTCAGTCTGAATCGCAAAAAAAGATTTCTCCATTTAGAACTTATTAGAATTATAACAAGGGATTTTTTTCAAATATGCCTGCACCATATTGTATGGCTTCTCCTCTCTGCAATAATAAAGAAAAGGTGATATTTACACCAATCATGGTGATGGCGTATTCTTTAAATGGCTAGAAGATTTTCTACTAGAGTTAGTGTTCTAGTATTAATAGAGGCTAATGCTTTGCATTTTAGATACCCTCAGCCAACAATAAATTCAAGTCTGAAAACAAAGAGGAATTCTGTATAACATTAAAGATTTCCATTCAACAGTTGTGGCCAAAGACAACAGGCCCAGCTCATACCATAGGACCGAAATAGGCTGAGAATTGAGCAAGAGAGAAGTCGCCTCCAATTTGGAGCATAACGATAGTCTTGGTTAGCTAAAAGTTCAGATAGATATGTTAGATTAGGAACGACCTTATTTGTGTAATAGGTTAGGGCAGTAGTAAGCGAAAGCGTCAAATCATAAATCCATTTTCCTCATCAGTGCTGCAAACATAATAGATTTTTGCCGGAATCTTGATGACGTATAATTCGGAAAAGGTTTTTTGAACAACATTTATTTATTTTTGGATTTATAGTGTGCACTACAGCCCACAGGCATCGAGGCGCTATAAAGGATACCTAAGAAGGCTTGCTTGAGGGTTACAATAAGCGGCCCAAGGATAGCGCTTAGATACTGTTTGTTAGGTTACTATTGTTTACTCAGTTTTTGTTACATAGTACTGTGGACAGCATAGAAAAGTGTGACCTATTCATGCAAAGTGTGGTCTGATCTATGCTGGGAGGTTGTTCCACATGGTTGCAGCCATTGTTGGGAAGCTCGCGCCTCCCGCACGCACTCTGCGCGTGTGAGGAACCGTGATACGGTTGACATAGACGGACCTAGAAGGTCTGGATGCTGTTTGTTTGGTGATCCTCTGTGCTAGGTACCTAGGTGCCAGACCGTGAAGACATTTATGTGTTAGGGCAAGTGTTTTAAAGACAACCCTTACCTTGATGGAAGACAGTGTACCTGCCTCCTGACACCAGAAATGTGCTCCCTGCGTGAGATGCCTGCTGCATGCCCTTAAGGCATTATTTTGGGAAATCTGGAATTTTACCAGGTTTTTTTGCGAAGTTCCGACAAAGAGGGCATTGCAATAGTCCAGTCTGGAGCCGATGATGGCTCTAGCTATGGTGATGCAGTAAACATGAAACCTAAATACACATGCTGGTCACCAACTTCCAGTTTTGAACTGGCTACTCAGAAAATAAAATGTCTGCTTTCTGGAAACAGAGTTCAAAATAAGATTTTATCCTCATCACAATTGATTTTTAAGTCATTGACAGACATGTAAGCATCAGGTGAGCTGAGAATAGGTTGAACGCATATGAGAGCTCCATCTAGGATAAGGTCATCTGTGCAAGCCAAATAGTGAATTGTCATCTGTCCTTAATTAGGAAGGAATGCCTTTGTTTCCCCAAAAGCCTTCCACAGTTCAGACAGGTACAAATTTAAAAGTATTGGTGCCAACATGTAGCCTTGACTCAGGCCTCAAAATGTTTTTATAGGCTCACACATCTTTCCTGAACCATCCAATATAACTCTAATCTGTGCGTCGACGTCCAAGGATTCTAAGACAGGCATGGTATCAAGAGAGACGACACAGACAACAGATATGCAGCTCTAAGCAAACCTGTATTAATGATCAGGATGGTGTAGCGCCTAACTTTCCCTATACTATAGTGTGATTTTCCCTACCTAAAGAAACTAAGGAAAGTTGGTGTCTTCAAGTTCAAAATAAACGTCTATCTGTGTCAAAACCTATGCTTGTCCTCACAACTATAACAAAACATGGTGTGGGAATACTCTCGACAAAATAGAAGTGTAGTGAAAAGTAAAGGTTAAGCTACTTTCAGCTGGAGTTCTTCTTATGTGCCCCATCTTAAGTTCAATAAAGTTCCAATAGAGGTTCACTTAAATAGTGTTTGGTCAAGTTCTGAAATTACCTTCTCTGAGTTCAAATGTCAGATTGGCCGATTGAGGAAAAGAGGTGGTATACGTTGAGAGAGGCAATCCAAAGACCTAGGGAACACGCTTTGAAAGAAGCCATCCATATTGATGATCCAGAACATATGGGGGTGGTGGCATTATCGGTTTCAGCCCAAAATACAATCATTCAAACTGCTCTACCGGCTTATAAAAAATCAGGTCATCATGACATTGCTGGTGGGGATGACAGGTAAATTAACGGATGAAGTGGTAGATGTTATTCGACAGTTAGAGATTTGGAATGGAGACCTGAGAAATGTATTTTTGTATAAAATGTGAGGGCTTGAAGGGAAAGAACGGTACAAACAAGTGAACTTGCAAGATGTAACCAAGCACAATGGGGATACTTCCGCGCCACCTGAAGAGGAGACAGATGAGGGATCCATGGGAATGCCTTTACCAGATCACCCGACTTATGCTGATCTGCGGAAAGTGTGGAGTGCGATGTTGGAAACAGAGTACAAATACACAGAAACTACATATAGGATTGTGGTCAAACTGGTAGCGCCTGCCGGGATTAAGGTAGACAAATGGCTTCATGTGAATGTGAAACTTTTTTGGCAATCAGGGAATGCGCAAGATGTTCGAGCTTTGTTAGATACCGGGGCGGAGGCCTCATTGATTCCTGGTAATCCTTTGAGATTTCATTGTAGACATTTTAAGATTACTAAAAAAGGAAAAAATATGAAGTGTTAATTGTTCCCATACGCAAATATATTATTGGCTTTGATATATTGGAAGGATTGACTTTAGGACTAGGAGGTAAGACTTATCAGTTTGGGGTGAGTGCATTAACATGTACCCCCCAGTCATTGTGGGAAAATTGAAAATGCCCTTTAGCCAGGAAACGTGTGTCGAAGCAATGTCGCATTCCAGGGGGGCATAGGAAATCCCAGACACAATGTAGGGATATGTTGAAGCGGGCATGTTACGTCCTGCGACTACAACTTGGAACAATCCGGTCTGGCTGGTTACAGAATGACTGTGGATTATCGCGAGTTGGATAAGTACACTCCTCTGTTAATACCTGCAGTCCAAGATGCCGTTACTCCAAAAGAGAATGTACACACATTTGAAGGGACCTGGTATGCGGCGATAGATTTGGCAAATTCATGTTTTACTGTGCCGATTGCAGAAGAATGTTAAGAGCAGTTTGCAGCTTCGTGGAATGGACGGCAGTATACGTTTCAACGTTTGCCTATGGGATACATGCACAGTCCGACTATTTGTCACTGGCTGGTGGCAGAGCATTTAGATAAGATACTGTGTAAACCTGATGTACAGATTATGCACTATATTGATGATATTTTGATTCAAGGAAAGGATGAGCAAAGTGTGCGGACGCACCTAGAGGTTATCATTCAAGGGCTGAGACAGGAAGGATGGGAAATTAATGAGTCTAAAATTCAGGGTCCATCGGAGACCATTATTTTTCTGGCAATTCAGTGGCATAATGGGCATCAGAGAGACGGTGCGAAGGCTAAACAAAAGATTCTTGAGTTTACTACACCTGTGCATAAGAAACAAGCTCAGTAGTTCATTGGGTTATTTGAGTTTTGGAGACGGCATATACTGCATTTAGGACAGAATTTGGTTTCAGTTTACAAAGTGACACGAAAGAAATGTGACTTCGATGGGGTGATGAGCAAGAGAAAGCTTTTCAGCTAGTGAAAGATACCATTCAGAGAGTGCTCGACTTATGGCCAGTGAGGACAGGGAAGGTTGAATTAAATGGGTCTGTACATGAGAATTAAACCAATTGGAGTTTGTGGCAAAAACAGGACAGGAAATGTGTGCCTTTAGGATTTTGGAGTTGAAAGCTACCTGAAGCTGGTGATAGATACACTCCGTCTGAAAAGCAATTATTGGCATGCTATGTAGGGACTGAGCGATACTGGCAGGCATTGTCATATAACCCTAAAACAAAGAGAATTCTGACATCAGGAAGGGCAAAAAAGCAGTCAGTTTGCAGAAGCGCCTGGTCAGTGTCATGTGTATACAGACGTATGGTCTGTGGCCAATGGGCCAGCTGTCCGGCTGCCGACATGAAAGACAAATGGGTGCAAGATTCATACAAAAGAACTGTGGTAAGATAATGCAGACATCTTGGTGCACAGTGAAGTGACCGTGTATCATGGAGACGCGCATTGTGCGACAGACTCATTGGACCATTGGTTCAATGCTGTCGCAGATGAACATGCCAAGATCTCACCTATGGACGCAAGGGCTGAGGAAGATGATCTGGAAGGGCTTGCAAAATGGGCACACCAGAAGAGTGGGCATCTTGGAGAAAAAGCTACTATCACGTGGGCAGACGCACAAGGGATTAGTGTTCCTTTGGAGATAGTGAAAACTGTGATTTTGCAGTGTCCGATGTGTCAGCATCAGAAACATAGATAATATAATCGATGTGAGTATTAGGGAGAGGGTGATTTCGGATCAGGCTCCTGTGGATTTGCGAGTGGTTGTGGATAGGGAGGTGCCTACTTTTGTGAGGTGGCGTCTTAGAGTGGGGGTTTTGGATGAGGAAGGGGCTAGGGAGGGCATTCAAACTTCCATGGAGAGATATTTTGCAGAAAATGAAGGATCTGCAGAGTTCAAAATGGTGTGGGATGGTTTTAAGGCCGTGATGAGGGGGGAACTTATAAGTAAAACTGCTTATTTGAAAAATAAATATTTGGGGGAATTTAAATGAATGGAGGATAGGCTGTCGTGTTTGCAACAAAAATATACTCGGTCAGGTAGGGTCAAGGATAGGTTGGAAATGTCGCAAGCCCAAAAATTATTGGCGAATAAGACAGATTTGATGGCGGGGAGGGATCTTTTTTTACGAAACAAATATTTTGGGAAAAAGGAGATAAGAGTGGGAAGCTGCTTGCTAGTAGACTGAATGGAATGACGGAGAAATAGCTTGTTCGAAGTATTATAAATGAACATGGGGATATGGTAATGAGGAATGTTGATAAATGTGCGAGTTTCAAAAGATTCTTTGAGGAATTATATACTGAGGTGTTTCCTTCTGAGAGGGAATTGAATGATTTTTTACAGCCATAGACATCCCTAGGTTGACATCGGAGGAAAGAGATAAATTGGATATGGAGGTTGATGCAGATGAGGTTTTATTGGCAATTGAGCAGCTTGGGACTGGTAAATCTCCAAGAACGGGTGGCATACCTGTGGAGTTTTATAGGAAATTTAAGACTTACTTGGCACCCATTTTGTGTAAATTGTTCAATGTGCTTGTGCAAGAAGGGGATTTATGTCAAACAATGAGGGAGGCGATGATTACCCTAATACCAAAGGAGGGCAGGGATCTTAACTGTTGTAGCAATTATAGGCCCATCTCATTGCTAAATGTAGATGTGAAAATACTAGCGAACATTATGGCGAATCGGTTGGAATCATGTATGGGGAAGCTGGTTCATGAATCGCAGGTGGGATCTATGAAAAACAGATTTGGGTATGACAATATTAGAACTATAGTTGATATACTAAGTTTGCAACAAAATGAGTTGTCAAACGTGGCCCTTGTCTTTATGGATGCGGAAAAAGCGTTTGATAGGGTGAGTTGGAAGTGCTTGAGATTTACGATGAAGAAAATGGGGTTTGGGAACAGGTTTTTGAGGGTGATCAGTTGTTTACAGGGAGGAGCGAAAGCAAGGATTTGGTTGAATAATGTGTTGTCTGTGGCTTTTGAACTTACTCGGGGGACAAGGCAGGGCTGTCCTTTGTCACCCTTTCTATTCAATATCGCGTTGGAACCTTTATTAGCTTGCATACGTGGGGAGCTGAATGTCAAGGGTTTGAAGTTTTGGCATAAGGAAATTAAAGTTCTGTCGTATGCAGACGATATGGTGGTTGTTCTTACAAATCCAGAGGGGGGTAGTGCTGACCTGAAGAATATTTTTGATAGGGTGGGAACTCTCTCGGGACATAAGATTAATTGGGATAAGACTGAAGTATTTCCGCTTGCTAGGACCTGCTTAAGGGTTTCTTTTCGGATTGGAATTGTAGGTGGACTGAGTCACATGTGAAGTATTTGGGGGTTTGACTAGGGATGTTAGAGGTCAATGTGAGGAAGATAGTGGCTACATTAGGAAAGGATACTAGGAAATGGGAGCGCTTGCCTATGGGGGTTTGGGCAAAAGTTAATGCTATCAAAATGACTCTTACCAAAAGTGCTTTATGTTAAGCACTCCTTGCCTTTGAAGTTTTCGAAAAAAATGTTGATCAGTATTGATCGTGTTTTTCAAAAATTCTTATGGGGGGGGGGGGAGTAATAGGCTGAAAATTCCGAAATTCATTTTGATGCGCAGTACTAAAAACGCGGGGGTTTTGGGTATCCGGATTTGTAGCAATATTATAGAGGATTTATTTTGAAGAGGATATCATACTATTTGGCGATGAGGAATGAATCAGAGCCCTTATGGATGTTGATTGAAAGGAATAAAATGTTTGGATTTCAATTGAATGCGATCGCTTCGTTGGGGAGGCTACCTGGGAGTGGTAGTAAGTTGCCAGCTATCGTTGCGGCTAAAGATGTGCTTGTTTGGTGGTTGAGACTTTTTAATGGGAACTTGCATTTTAATTATGGGGCTTCAATTTGGCTTAACCCGGGTTTGCAGATTGCCAATAAGCTCATATATTGGAGGAGTTGGGTTTTAAAGGGGGTTTTGTGCATTGGGGATGCAATACGAGATTGTCGTATTGATTAACATTTGAGGAGTTGCAGGAGACATTTCACCTGGCTAAGATGGAAAAGAGTAGATTTGTAATGTTGCAAGCACTTTTGCATGAGAGGTTATGTATGTTAGCGAGTCCGTTGGAGAAGGGACCTGTTAAGCTCACCTGGCTCCCACAGGGGCGTCGGTCGGACCCGGACTGCTGCGGCCTCCACCCACGTGATGCGTAGTGCAGCGATGACTGACTGGATCTGCCCTCCTAATCTTGTCTGCTTGGCTTGTAGAAATATTCTCCTACAAGTGGAGAGATGGGTTTAGCCACTTGTGGATTCACGTGATAGCACCCCAACTGTCCTCCCCACTAATCAACTCTGAAGTGCCCTCTCAGCAATCTCACCTTATATTCTTGAAGGATGAGTCCTCCATCCTGCGAAGAACGCAGGGGCACGTTGAAGACCAGTTACTTCACTGGCTTGAAGATATTGGAAGAGTTGTAGACAAATCCTGACTCCAAAAGATCCTGGCGAAGAGCCGTGAGTATATAGTTCGTAAGAGTTCAAAATGTCTAGAATTCACTCCTGTCCAATTCCTCTTTTATCTTGCAGCTTTGACCCAATAAGAAGATTGACAGCTGAAAGCGCTCCGGTAAAAGTCTGTGTTACCCAACACTGTCCGGTGAATAATGCCAAGGGTTAAACTTGCTGCTTTCTCCTTATCTTACAGGTGCAGCATAAGATGTGGCGTGCCGATGAATTATACCTCCGGCGGTAAAATCAGGTAAGCATTTAGCGGCTAAAGAGATTGTCTCCGTCTGTTCCCTCTGCTCACCTTGTTGTTTCTTGTCCCCCTTAGGTGCCGGGATTCGCCGATGTAAAGATAGAGAGAGCGCCGGATTGAAGAGCTGCTGCGTGGAACGGTGAGTTTGGTGCGGCGCTGCTCTGGCGATGCGACGCGTTTAAAACAAAGTCTTTCCTCTGGTTTGAAGATGCGATGAATCCGGAATCAGGTAAGAAATCAGGTAATACTCTTGTTCTAATCTTTGCTTCTTTCCTTCTTTCTAGGTGCTCCAGGTTCGAGGCGGGCGTTGCAGAACGCTGGATGCTGCTGCTGGCACAGTGAGCGTTACGCTGCTGGATGCAGAATAATGCGAAGCATGTGCTGCTCTTCGGGCATGGTTTAAATAGCCTCCAAAGTAGTTCCAGGTAGGTATTCCACCCGGAGTAACAAAATAGTCCCTAAGGTAAAGTAGTCCCTTCCAGGCCTCTCACGGGCTTGGATCTTCTTGCAGCATGGTCTGCATCAGGTAAGTGTGCACTATGAGGCTGGCGCCTATGGCGCCAGGACAGATGTCCCATATGAGCCTGGTGCCATAGGCGCCAGGACTGAACCCAGACAGCCCCTAGCAGGGGTTGCTGGGTTTTCTCAAGGCGACATGATGCCTGCTCCCGGGGCTGATGGACGTGGTCTGGATGCCTGGCGGTATGCATCATGACAGGACCGTTGGGTTACAAGGTTTCAGTCATCGCCGCGAATGGTGAGCACATACACCAATTTGATGCTGGTGAATTCTGTGTGATCATGGGAAGAGAGTATTAGAGAAGTGGATAGAGGATCTGGGGTGCGAGATTACAGAGCAAGAGTGGGAAAATATGTGGTGGGTAGGGTATGGGAGCAAATTGGATCTCAAGTTGCGGCTTATTCACCAGAAAATATTAGGACGCTTGTATTGGACGCCGGTGTGTATGTGTAAATTAGGTTTGCTTGATAGTGATTTATGTTGGGGATGTAATAGAGAGAAGGGGACACTCATTCACATGTTGTGGTACTGTTCTCGTGTGCTGGACTTCTGAACGGAGGTATTGGACAGACTAGATGCGATTCTGTCCATGAGTTTTCCTAGGACGCCAGTACAGGTATTGCTGTTGTCTAGTAGTGGAAGGTGTGCGATTGCTCGGCAATGTGGCCAGTGGATTGGTAAAGTGCTTATGGTTGCAGTAAAACATGTGTTGATGGTATGGAAGTCAAGGAAGAAGCCTCGGGTTGCAAATTGGATTAATGATGTATTGATGTTATCAGGGCTTGAGAAGGTGATGTTCCAAAGGCAGGACAGGGGAGATAAATATCTAGCTCTCTGGACACCATTCCATGATTTTTATGGTGAATGAGGGCTTGAGGGTTGTCTGTAATTGCTCTACTTGTTGGATTGGTCATGAGGATTGTGATATTGTGGTGTTGTTCTGGGATCTTTATGTCTGTTTGTTTCTGTGTTCCGTTTGTCCTGTCTGTAGGAGTGTTTTTGTCTCTGTGTGTTAGGGGTGTTTTGTGTGCAGAGGATTTCTGTTTAGGTTACTATGCATAGGGGGGAGGAATTTGTATCGCCTGGGAGTGTTATTGATGTTTTTGATGTATTTTATTGGCAGCGACATGTTTCCCTATGCACTCTTGAGCATTGGAAAGCACGTCTTGTTAAATTACTCATAACTCTTTATCTTTATTGTATGTGAAATCATTAAATAAAAATGTAAAAAAAGAACATTTTAAAAAAGAAACATAGATCTACTCCATGTGTAACTCAGGGCACACTGAAATGAGGTAAATTACCAGGGCAAATATGGCAGATCGATTATATTGGTCCCATGCCAATTAGCAAAGGATGTCAGTACTATTGTGGACACACATTCAGGATACTTGATGGTGTTACCATGCAAAAGAGCTACGCAATTGAATACCATTAAATTGTTAGGTCAAGTGGCAGTGTACTATGGAGTACCTATACAGGTTCAAAGCGACAATGGATTGCATTTTAAAGGTAAATTGATTCAAGAGTATTGTGAAGAGAAGCGCAGTGAGTGGATATTTCATGTCCCTTATCATTCCAAGGCTTTGGGATTGATTGAGAGAATTAATGGATTGTTGAAAGAACAATTGCGAAAAACTGGAGACAGCAATTTGAAAGGGTGGCATGAACGCATTTTTGATGCAGTACATACTTTCATGTTTATGGAGTATGAATACAGGGCCATTAAAGAGCCAATCATATTCGAACTGATGGTCCAAGTGTGTATTATTGCCTTCCTGAGTCCAAGAACTTTCATTCCGTATAATAAGTTGAGTACTTCTGAAGGTTTTACAAGTGTCTGGAAAGCAGTACACCAGCTTATTGTCTCCAGTGTCCATATCATGGGTGCACCAATCTGCGAGACCAGGAGTCAGAAAACAGACCGGCAGACTGTCCCAGTAACCAGCAAAAGTCTCATTTGCTGTTCAGACAGGTCGGTTGCAAGGTGGACACCTTCAACTGACCCATCTGTGGCTTCAGTGTGCAAGATGTCTGGGAGGGGAGCAGTCTCCTCCTCAGTCTCTCTGTCAGTCACTAATAGAATGACCAAGTCATCCCGGCTATAATTGGGTTTTAGCCGGTTAACGTGAAAGACCCTGCACATCTGTTTAGGTCCTTTCACGTCAATTAGATAATTCACATCACTGACCTTTTCCAGCACACAGTAAGGCCAGTACAATTGTCCTGACGGGGAATGGGTTTGACAGGCTCCATAAGCCACAGCCACTGGCCTGGAGAGTAGACGGTCACTGTGGCCTTTCGGTCGTGCCAGTGGTTCATCAGCAACTATTTCGGGATCAGGAAGATCATTACCAAACAGGCATGGGACAGGGATGGAGTCTTTCACCGCTACACAGCGCTGGGTCGTTTCACTTCGCCAGCTGAACTCTACTATCGAAAAGGGGCACTTACTCTTACCATCAAATCCACTTTGGCACAAATCGGGCACAGCAATATACTCGCCTGGCTGTACCCACTGCCGGGTGACAGTGGTGACGCTAGCTGCTGTGTCTAAGACCGCAGGTGTTTTGTATCCATTGATGTACACGTGCTCTAGATAGTATGGAATATTATTGGGAACTTGGGTCTCTTCTGGCGATCTGGTACCGTTCCCACTCAGTATAACCGATCCACATTTTGCCACACTCTGACCTAGTGGGAAATCCTCCTCGGAGAGGCCTACACTAATGATGGCCTCTTCCACGAGTCCAACATTAACTATGACTTGCTTGGGTAAGCCCTTGCAAGCAGGATCCCCTTTCCTATTGCCCAGCTCCTTACACACAAAACAACCTATGTGCTTTTCTTTTCAGTGTGCACGGCTAAACTAGAGTTTGAGGGTTTTGCTTCGTTCTTTTGGGGACCTGATTTTGAAGAGGATTGAGTCGGACCTTTGTCCTTCCCATCCTGGTTTACTTTATTGTCAGCCGATTTTTCTTCCGGGTTGGGTGGGCTCACCTGAGCCTTTTTCTGGACTTCAGTACTCACAAACCTGTCTGCAGCCTTTGCAAGCTCCCTATGATCTGCGATAGTCTAGTCCACAAGATACTGATGTAGGTCAACCTCACAATTTCTCAACACATGCTCACACGCAATCAAATTGTACATCCCTTTGATACCAGTCACCAGCCCGCTCACATATTTGAACGATAAGTGTGTGAACGCTTCAAATGTCTGCCCACTTTTCTTTTCAAGCTCTCTGAAGCTCTTGAGATACTGTTCTGGGGTTTTACAGAACTTCCTGAGGAGGGCTGCCTTAATGCCCTCAAACGGGCGTTTCCTCAGGAGTTAACTGAAAAATTGCATCAGTCCCTGGTGTCGGTAAGCGACTCATCAGGGATACACCCCACAGGACCTCACCCGCCCCCTGCAGCTGGAATGCCAGCTTGAGTGCTTCAAACCAGTCAAAAATACCCTTCCCACTTCATAAGCTTGTACTTAATCTTTGGGGATGTGCCGTCGGGAGTTATCCCAGGCACTCTGGTCTGGGACCCTAATGCCGTTCTCTCTAGAGGCGGACCTGTTGGCTTCTTTCTGCTCTTCAAGCGCCAGCTTGCGCAGCTCTATGGTGACCTTATTTAATTTTATTTATGTATTTATAAAGCACCGAAAGTCCGTAGTTATCGGGCGCTGGGACAAAAAACACAGAAAACAATCCTTAAAACACAGTACAATGAGGTCAGAGGTTTAGCAAGGGATGAGAATCGGGGTCAGGTTGTGAAATAGAATCATTCACCTGAAAAGGTGAGAATTTTCTGAAAGGTTTTCAGATTGCTGTCTTCTGTCAGTGATGTGGGCAGAATTCCATGATTTGACTGCTTTGACGCTAAAAGTATTTCCAAAGCCCTTTTCCCGTTTGTATCTGGGGAATCTGATCAACCTTTTCCCTGCCGATCGCATATCCCTGCTCGCTTCGTATTGTGGAATACAGTTTTTTCGATATCGTGGGGCAGTGCATGGTCTTAAAGAGAATTCTGTTGTGCACAACCAGCCAGTGTATGTTTTTTCTGTGCTGTGTAACGTGTTCATGTTTCTGAAGTTTATTCACAATGCGCATTGCATTGTTTTGTGTCACCTGGCATTTGTTTAAATTAGTTTCCGAACCTCCCACCAGTAGGCAGTTATCCAACTTAGATAGTATAGTTACACGGGCAATAGTTGCTGTATTCTTCTGTGACACACAGGGTTGAATGTTTCTCGTGGAGGGCATAGTTGCAGCTTCTTAGATTTGATTAACATTGGCATTGGATGCTAATGATGCCTCCAGGTAAATTCAGAAACATTTTTCTTTCTCCTAGACAGGAATTCTTGTTGTACCGATTTGGAATTTGGAGTAGGCCGTGTTTAGCTTGGGAGCCAAAAATGTCCCGCTGTTTCCGTTCCTTTAGCGCTAGTCTCTCCTCGAGCAGGAGCCTTCTAGCCGCTACCTCATTAAGAGCCTGAACAATTACTGGGCCACTTAGAGTTCTAGCACACTACAAAATACAACCCACCCTGTAAAGGAACACAGAGGACAGACAGTTTCACGAAGGAAAGGGAAGCATTCTGGATACTCACAGGTGGTTAGTTGGTAAAGTATTTTAGTTTTACGGTTCAAGATTATTTTGTTTCAGCACCAAGGGGGCAAAGGGTTGTAACTGTCTTTAGGGACCTTCGGAGGACCAGGGGGGCAGAACCACAATGTATGTGGTGCTAAAGAGGATCTTGGTGCTCAACAGCGTTGAAGTGGTTCTGGGGCGCTTCGCAGCCCTTGAGATAGAGTTAGTGGCGGGAGACAGCTGCGTGTACCAGCCGTCAGGTAGTTCGGCAAGCGAGGGTGGACGGACGTCTGCAGGCTGTCCAGCATGTCGGCTCAGGGCCAAGAATTGTCATCTCTGTGCTGGTTGGCGGATCTGGAATGATGGTTGAGACGTCTCATATGGCTCTGGTGACTGCGGCGTGACAAGTCAGCGGTGCAGCCGGAAGCGGTTCGAGGACTCGGCTGTCTCAAAAATGTCTTTAAAAGATGGACGGATGATGCTTGCGTGGCACTCCACCTAGCTTCTTCGCAGAGCTCATGTCGTTACAAGGCAGACGGCCCAAAGCTCAGGAGAGCGATTGCAGGCAACAGCCTTGCCCTTAGTCCAGATACTCTTCAGCACTCCCCACCTAGGAGGCTTGCTGGCAGAACCTAGCAGGGCACGCTGTGTGCTGGCTGGGTACCCGTTCTGGAGCTGCTAGACAGGTGCTCTGAGTCTGATATCTTCCTGTGTTACCTGGGAGATGTTTAGGCGAGGGACCTTGCTTCCCTCTTGGAACTCTTGGCCTTCCTTCATTGGCGGAAAATGCAAGGCAGACTGTTCCTTCAGCTCGGGGCCAAATGAGTCCTCCTCCTTACTCCTTTCAAAGTCTTCAGATGATCTGCTAAGTGAGGGGTTCCGCCCTATTTTAAAGACAAATGGGCACCAGTGATTGGTGCACGCCAAGCCCACCTTAATAAACCAATCCAGGGTCCCCACCAACAATCTTCTGTTATGCATGAGGCCGGGACCAGAGAGCTCTGCAACAGGACAGACAAGGGGGTGACAACATATATCTAAGTCCACCCATCTCCCTGTCTGTCGTATATCAAAGTGTCTCTCTGGTTAACTGAGCCCCCTGTGACTCTTGATTAAAGCGCAGGGTTCCCTTGAAGTTTGTGCTGGGAGTAGACTTTCTGTCTCCCCCAAACCACATACTTCTCCCCGCTGAAAGGGGTCAGCTATGCAGGGGTTTTCCTATGGTAAATAGTAGACCCAGACATGCATTTCACTGCCTTTCATACAGAGGGGTGGGAACTAGCTTCAAGTTGACACATTGCATACCAAAGGGGTATTAGCTCCGCCTTTCCTGTTGTCTATTCTGGCAACCAAGCCCATGCTCTAGGCTTGGTACAACGATTTTGTTCGTATGCACTGCCACAAGCCGGAGTCCACTAAATGCGTTCTACTTAACATCAGCTCTTCATATACCAACAACCCCAGCAACGGGCTGACTGTTGTACGCCCCGTCAGGCGGTGTTTGCAGGAAAGCACGAGTTGTGGCTTTCTTGGGATTCTTCGTCTCATCACGTGCAAGGCTCGTCTCATTATTCTTTGTATTTATAAGACTATTTTCCTTTTACGCACCACAGGGGATGCAATTGCGAATGGTCTAGACCCAACTGCGTCAGGCTCCTCAGAATGATTAATCAGAATTTTATTATGCAGGGACCTTAGAAATGTACGTGAACCTTCACTCTTCATTGTAGGCACTTTTAACGCTGTTAGATTTCTTCTCTCTTGACAGGGGCACCTTTTTTTCCCTTTTGCCTTTATTTACCTCTACCTGAGCGGGTTCACTATTTTAGTTTAGTTCATTTCATTTATTTGTATAGTGCGCCTAGCCCAGAGACACTGACAAAGTTTAGAGCTGCAATGGTGTTCGTGTCATGATTTGACAGGTGGAGCATAGGGTCCGGCTCATGTACGCGATCACTATCATGAAAAATGTCCTCACCTCTAGATGTTGGAAGTTCAGTCAATGGGAGGACCGAAACAAGCAGGGCTATTTAGGATACAAATGGGTGTATAAATACATGATTGTGTTATTATTGTGTGAATGTCAGCTCAGCTGAGTCTTGTAAGCAGTCTTTCCACCGTGTCTACGAGTTTTCGCATTTCATTCCTTCAAGAGCAGCATTCACTACATGGTGCATTGCGGAGTGCTCCGACTGTGTTGCCTGGTTCTTCCGGGTGTCAGAACGCCCATTTCAAAGAAGTAAGCGCTGTGACGACCTCGTGCGAGGCAGGACTGGTGAGTGTATCGAATTAATCCGCAGGAGCAGTCAATCTCGGCTTCTTCATCAAACTACGATGGTAAAGAATCGGACGGTTGATATTGCCAATATAGACTTCCCCCAGACTCCAAGAAGGTATGTGCCTAACACCCTGCCCTCAGCTCAATCTGATCACTATCATCCGGGGGTCTCTGATGAGATACAATTTCCTTTCTGCAAGGAGGGGGCGGTGGGCTCTGACCCCATTAGAACTCCTCTACCTTCTGAGAAATTAATGGGAAATTATTTATTCAAAAGGTGGCCCTGATTTTCTTCCCCTGGGGGGGGACCAAGGGTCCGCAGGAAACGGCACCAGGGCTCGCCCCCATTTTCATACCGCATTCTCAAAGTAACATTAAAAGGCCTCTAGTACCCAAACCAACCATGATTGGAAGAAAAGGTGTTGTTACAAAGCGCAACGACCTTCAACAAGCTGATTCAGCGTGTAAGAAAATAATTACGCTGGTGAGGAACTGCACGCAGGTCAACAGGGCCGGAGAACTTTCAGATTCCGATCTATAGGCCGGAGCCAGCATGGAACCAGAAACGGATGGCAAAGGGAGGAGGCCAATCCCCAACCACTCTCCAAAAGATGGCATCTCAAATAAAGAAGCCGCCACAAAAAAGGTTCAGCGTAAAGATGGGAACATGAGAGATGCAAATTCATCCCTTATTAGCAATAGTGGGGATAAGGGACAAGTGCGAAAAGCGAGTAAGGAAAAGGGGAAACACCCCATCATACTATCACCTGGCCAAATGGACTCGTACCCTCTCTGCGTAGCTCAGCCTATCTTCCAAACCGGTCTGGGACAACTCTGGCGAGATAAGCTAGGTGACAGGAGAAGTGGTGGACAAAATGACACAAAGTGAGTCTACGCAGGACACGAAATTTTCAGTATTTGCACCTTGGAGAAAGGGTTTGAAACAGTACGACTGCCAGAGCGGGAGTTCCATAAACCCACCTCAGTCGTTGGAACTGGCCACTGAACTGCGAAACATTTCTCCCAAAAAGGGACCTGAAAAAACTAATCAGAAAAAAGTAAGTCCCAATAGACGTGACAGGGCTGGCCTGAATTCCGATATTCAAACAAATATATTTTTTAATTTTATTGTTGGTTTTAATCAAAATAATTGATTTTTACAACTTGGTCATCCAGGTCAAGTCTATATAAATATAAATAGTTTCACCGTCAGCTGCAGTGATCTTTGGCTGGCCGACTCGTACGTGATATTTCAGGCCACCTGAAATGCAATGTAACCCTATTTCGGAGGAAGTTTGGGTCCAGCACTATGGACAATTATTTAGTGCACCAGGTGCTGTGAAACGGGTCGGTCTTCATGGAACCTGCAAGTCGAAAGAGATGAGCTACTGACACATAAAAAATGCAAGTTATTTGCGAGCATCTGGACCCGACTGCCTGACTAACTATATGCTAAAAGCAAATCCGGATCTTTGGTTCTGTTGCATCCTTTTTAAATGCATATTGAAGGACGCGAAAATCCCACCTACTTGGAAATATGCCATTGTGGTTCCAATATTTAAGAAAGGAGACCGCCTCGACCCCTTCCAACTTCCGGCCAATTGCCCTGCTGGATTTGCTAGGGAAATTCATTGCTTCGATGCTGCTGTAAAGATTAACAGGCTTTCGACAGTGTGGATCGGAACCGCCTTTGGCAAAAAATAAGAACCTGGAAATGCCCATAAGATCTTTTGTGGCTGATAATATCCTCACATGAAGATACAAGGGTCCAAGTAAGACTAAATAATGCAGGGCATTATCTTCAAAGATTCCGACAAGCAAAGGCCTGAAGCAAGGCTGTCCTTTGGCACCGACTCTTTTTGGACTTTTTATCTCAGATATGAAAGAGTCCTTAAATATCGCAACAACCTGCCCTCCAAGGATCAATGGAGTATCGTTGGGCTGGATGGTCTATGCAGATGCTCTAGTGATTCTAGACCAAACGCCAAAAGGCCGTCAAAGAAGCTTGGAATATCTACAAACGTTCATCAAACATCAAAATGGCCTAGAAATAAATATCGAGAAATCAGAACTTGTAGTGCTACAGAACCTTGGAGGAAAGAAAAGGAAAGATTTCGGCTGGAGTTTGAGAAGAGAGTCCATGAGAATCGTGACCGCTACAAAATATCTCGGAATGTTTATTAATGCAAATACCGATGATAAACCATGGACACTGGAATTCAGAAGGAAGACAAAGAATCTGAGGGCACAGGCTCAAACGATCCATAGGAGATCCATAGGAGATCTGGAACGTTTTCACTACTCTCCATTATTCGATTTTATCAGCAGAAGGTGATACCAGAGCTGACCTATGGGGCTGAAAGTGCCCTTACTATTTCATGGGAAATTCTTGAAGGTCTCTATTGGAAATAGATCCTGGGTTTATTAGTTACCCATGGCAGCAAAAAGATGGGAGTTGGGCCTCCTTTCAATGTACGCTAGGATAAGGTGGAATTCGCTCTTCCTCTATCAGAAAATAATTATGGAAGATCACCCGCCCCAATATGAAATCTTCAAGGAAAAATCCGGGTTTTCACAAGATGAGGTTCTGAGTGCCTCGTTTGCAAACTGTAAACAAATATTGAATGATATGGATTCCAGTGAATGGTTGTTTAAGATAAACCTGGGCAAGACGAAACAAAAAAAAAAACTTGTGCAGACTGGAACCAAACCGGGAAGAATGGTAGCTTCAAAATTGGGAAGCATGACGAAAAACAATGATAGGTGGAATCCTAAAATATCAAAGTTTCATATCGAATACACCAGAATGTATTTCTTAGGTTTAGACTTAATATCTTGCACACTAAATCAGTCCTCTTCGCTAGAAGCCAAAAAGGAAACACTGATCCGTTTTGTAGATATTGCAAGAAGAAAAAGGAAAGCCTGCAACATCTATTATTGCAATGTACAAATGTTAAGGCCACAAAGCTCAAGTCACCTGGGAAGCACAATTGAAAATTCGCCATTTCTTTTATACAGATGATTGGTGGGAAAAATGTTATGGTGGAAATTATTTCAAGTTAATCTTTGCATTGACAACATTGTTTAAAGACATTTTGCCTCACTAGTGGTTTTATTCAGATATTTAAAGGGGGAACGACAGATAATTCTGGAAATAGAAGTTGGAGGTTCAAATCAGATGGTCCGGAATTGGACCTGTGGTCTGGAGGTCATAAATCTACTCGGATCTCTCTGTATGAACTGGCTGCAAGAAAGCTCCTCTGTTTTGTACCGCGAGAATTTTTTTATTTTGATCTTTTGTTTGATTTTTTTATTTTTACTCCACCTATTTTCTTTTTTTTCTTTATTCTCTTGTTCCCTTTTTTAATGGTTTTCCTGTTTGCAAAGGGTGTAAATTATGTAGAGGTTTGTAATATACACAAAATAAAAAAAATATTTTTATGTGTTACATTGTATGTTTTGTTTAATGTGATCATGGACCAAATATTGATTTGCACACTATACATCCTACACAGTTGTATAACTTTATAATGAATTAATAAAAAGACTCATATTTTTGTACTAAATATCGCGTTGGGTCATTTTTTCAGGACTCAATGTTTTTGAATGTATAGAAAACACACAGTGATTATTTAAAAGAAGGTTGTTTCTTCCCTTTGCATTGTACAAAACTGATGTAGTACCTAGACAGTTTGAAAGGAGCTCACCCTAAAACATTACCTATAGTATGAACCAAATGTTCATTCAAGATGATCTCTTGGCAGGAGAGGGACTGTATTAGTGGGGGCAGAAGAGGCTCTATGACTTGAGCCATCATGCAACAATAAAACTTTTTACTTATTTTATACACCATTTATAGTTACAATAATACAAAATTACCACAATTTCAAACAATGAAGCAAGATAAAAGTACAGATATCATATCATCAACTGAAGTTACTCCACAGAACACTGTGGAGCCATAATAAATTCACAAAACTAGTAACAGGATGAAAAATAAAAGCACACACAAACAACTGCGCAAAACACACAACCAAAAATGGAGCATTCCAACCGCCATGTAAAAACTACCCATAGAAATCATACGAGGGTGACCAGCCCTCATCATACATATCTGCGTAAAAATAAATGGTACGGATAATACAACTAAATCATTAACAGACTCATCTATCCGAGGCTTTTCCTGGTTTTTAATATCTGCTTTTGAGCAACCTCCAGCGCCCTTATTAACCACATATTCAAGGAACAAGTTACTTCTTTTCTACAGCCACTCAACCACAACAATGTGTTCTTTGGACCAATGTTTATTTTTTCTCCAAGCGCAGAAATGTTTGGTTTTCGTGCACACAATATTTTCCATGTGCGCAACTGACTACCAAGCTAAGCCACTTTGTGTGAGCATGTGCATTTAGTGAACCATCATCTCTGAAGAGAGTTTGGAGGGGGAATTTCCCTTTCTCGACCACTGACTTCTTTGCAAATTAGTGTAAAAGGTGCATCTCACAGCACTTTTTCTAAAGATATAGGATAATAAAACAAATATTTTATATGTGGTTATGCAGAGTGCTCTGCAACCAGTCCAAGACTTCAAGATGTGCCACATTACCCATCAAAAGTCCTCCTGCGCAGAGAATAATAATATGTATATGCACACAAACAGTGTGTGCTCAGTTTAAAACAGGTTTAGTTGTAGTTATTCATTTGACAACAATGCTCAGAGACCATGCAGAAAGTGGTTGATGCCCCTGGAAAAAACACTAAAGTTTATTTCTAAAATCAAATATCAATTGCTGATGCGGTTGGCAAACAATTCAGACAGGATTAAATATTTGCAGGTGGAATAAATGCAACTGAATGAGGCAGAAAACATGCCAATAAGAATTCATGTGCCACTTTCATGAAGGAATGCAAGAGCCAGTAGGACATGTCGCTCCGATGATCATCATGTGCCACTTTCATGAAGGAATGCAAGAGCCAGTAGGACATGTCGCGCTGATGATCATCATGTGCCACTGTCATGAAGGAATGCAAGAGCCAGTAGGACATGTCGCTCCGATGATCATCATGTGCCACTTTCATGAAGTAATGCAAGAGCCAGTAGGACATGTCGCTCTGATGATCATCATGTGCCACTTTCATGAAGGAATGCAAGAGCCAGTAGGACATGTCGCTCATGATGAGATGGCATCAGAATCACTGATGCTCATCATGTGCCACTTTCATGAAGGAATGCAAGAGCCAGTAGGACATGTCGCTCTGATGATCATCATGTGCCACTTTCATGAAGGAATGCAAGAGCCAGTAGGACATGTCGCTCTGATGATCATCATGTGCCACTTTCATGAAGGAATGCAAGAGCCAGTAGGACATGGCGCTCTGATGATCATCATGTGCCACTTTCATGAAGGAATGCAAGAGCCAGGACATGTCGCTCCGATGATCATCATGTGCCACTTTCATGAAGGAATGCAAGAGCCAGTAGGACATGTCGCTCTGATGATCATCATGTGCCACTTTCATGAAGGAATGCAAGAGCCAGTAGGACATGTCGCTCCGATGATCATCATGTGCCACTTTCATCAAGGAATGCAAGAGCCAGTAGGACATGTCGCTCATGATGAGATGGCATCAGAATCACTGATGCTCATCATGTGCCACTTTCATCAAGGAATGCAAGAGCCAGTAGGACATGTCGCTCATGATGAGATGGCATCAGAATCACTGATGCTCGTCATGTGCCACTTTCATGAAGGAATGCAAGAGCCAGTAGGACATGTCGCTCTGATGATCATCATGTGCCACTTTCATGAAGGAATGCAAGAGCCAGTAGGACATGTCGCTCATGATGAGATGGCATCAGAATCACTGATGCTCATCATGTGCCTCTTTCATGAAGGAATGCAAGAGCCAGTAGGACATGTCGCTCCGATGATCATCATGTGCCAATTTCATGAAGTAATGAAAGAGCCAGTAGGACATGTCGCTCATGATGAGATGGCATCAGAATCACTGATGCTCATCATGTGCCACTTTCATCAAGGAATGCAAGAGCCAGTAGGACATGTCGCTCATGATGAGATGGCATCAGAATCACTGATGCTCATCATGTGCCACTTTCATCAAGGAATGCAAGAGCCAGTAGGACATGTCGCTCATGATGAGATGGCATCAGAATCACTGATGCTCATCATGTGCCACTTTCATCAAGGAATGCAAGAGCCAGTAGGACATGTCGCTCATGATGAGATGGCATCAGAATCACTGATGCTCATCATGTGCCACTTTCATCAAGGAATGCAAGAGCCAGTAGGACATGTCGCTCTGATGATCATCATGTGCCACTTTCATGAAGGAATGCAAGAGCCAGTAGGACATGTCGCTCTGATGATCATCATGTGCCACTTTCATGAAGGAATGCAAGAGCCAGTAGGACATGTCGCTCCGATGATCATCATGTGCCACTGTCATGAAGGAATGCAAGAGCCAGTAGGACATGTCGCTCCGATGCTCATCATGTGCCACTTTCATGAAGGAATGCAAGAGCCAGTAGGACATGTCGCTCCGATGATCATCATGTGCCACTTTCATCAAGGAATGCAAGAGCCAGTAGGACATGTCGCTCCGATGATCATCATGCGCCAATTTCATGAAGGAATGCAAGAGCCAGTAGGACATGTCGCTCCGATGATCATCATGTGCCACTGTCATGAAGGAATGCAAGAGCCAGTAGGACATGTCGCTCCGATGCTCATCATGTGCCACTTTCATGAAGGAATGCAAGAGCCAGTAGGACATGTCGCTCCGATGATCATCATGTGCCACTTTCATGAAGGAATGCAAGAGCCAGTAGGACATGTCGCTCCGATGATCATCATGTGCCACTGTCATGAAGGAATGCAAGAGCCAGTAGGACATGTCGCTCCGATGATCATCATGTGCCACTTTCATCAAGGAATGCAAGAGCCAGTAGGACATGTCGCTCCGATGATCATCATGCGCCAATTTCATGAAGGAATGCAAGGGCCAGTAGGACATGTCGCTCATGATGAGATGGCATCAGAATCACTGATGCTCATCATGTGCCACTTTCATGAAGGAATGCAAGAGCCAGTAGGACATGTCGCTCCGATGATCATCATGTGCCAATTTCATGAAGGAATGCAAGAGCCAGTAGGACATGTCGCTCATGATGAGATGGCATCAGAATCACTGATGCTCATCATGTGCCACTTTCATGAAGGAATGCAAGAGCCAGTAGGACATGTCGCTCCGATGCTCATCATGTGCCACTTTCATGAAGGAATGCAAGAGCCAGTAGGACATGTCGCTCATGATGAGATGGCATCAGAATCACTGATGCTCATCATGTGCCACTTTCATGAAGGAATGCAAGAGCCAGTAGGACATGTCGCTCCGATGCTCATCATGTGCCACTGTCATGAAGGAATGCAAGAGCCAGTAGGACATGTCGCTCCGATGATCATCATGTGCCACTGTCATGAAGGAATGCAAGAGCCAGTAGGACATGTCGCTCATGATGAGATGGCATCAGAATCACTGATGCTCATCATGTGCCACTTTCATGAAGTAATGCAAGAGTCAGTAGGACATGTCGCTCTGATGATCATCATGTGCCACTGTCATGAAGGAATGCAAGACCCAGTAGGACATGTCGCTCATGATGAGATGGCATCAGAATCACTGATGCTCATCATGTGCCACTTTCATGAAGGAATGCAAGAGCCAGTAGGACATGTCGCTCATGATGAGATGGCATCAGAATCACTGATGCTCATCATGTGCCACTTTCATGAAGTAATGCAAGAGCCAGTAGGACATGTCGCTCCGATGATCATCATGTGCCACTTTCATGACGTAATGCAAGAGCCAGTAGGACATGTCGCTCCGATGATCATCATGTGCCACTTTCATGAAGGAATGCAAGAGCCAGTAGGACATGTCGCTCATGAGATGGCATCAGAATCACTGATGCTCATCATGTGCCTCTTTCATGAAGGAATGCAAGAGCCAGTAGGACATGTCGCTCCGATGCTCATCATGTGCCACTTTCATGAAGGAATGCAAGAGCCAGTAGGACATGTCGCTCCGATGATCATCATGTGCCACTTTCATGAAGGAATGCAAGAGCCAGTAGGACATGTCGCTCATGATGAGATGGCATCAGAATCACTGATGCTCATCATGTGCCACTTTCATCAAGGAATGCAAGAGCCAGTAGGACATGTCGCTCCGATGATCATCATGTGCCACTTTCATGAAGTAATGCAAGAGCCAGGACATGTCGCTCCGATGATCATCATGTGCCACTGTCATGAAGGAATGCAAGAGCCAGTAGGACATGTCGCTCTGATGATCATCATGTGCCACTGTCATGAAGGAATGCAAGAGCCAGTAGGACATGTCGCTCATGATGAGATGGCATCAGAATCACTGATGCTCATCATGTGCCACTGTCATGAAGGAATGCAAGAGCCAGTAGGACATGTCGCTCCGATGCTCATCATGTGCCACTTTGATGAAGGAATGCAAGAGCCAGTAGGACATGTCGCTCCGATGATCATCATGTGCCACTTTCATGAAGGAATGCAAGAGCCAGTAGGACATGTCGCTCATGATGAGATGGCATCAGAATCACTGATGCTCATCATGTGCCACTTTCATGAAGGAATGCAAGAGCCAGTAGGACATGTCGCTCTGATGATCATCATGTGCCACTTTCATGAAGTAATGCAAGAGCCAGGACATGTCGCTCCGATGATCATCATGTGCCACTTTCATGAAGGAATGCAAGAGCCAGTAGGACATGTCGCTCATGATGAGATGGCATCAGAATCACTGATGCTCATCATGTGCCACTTTTATGAAGTAATGCAAGAGCCAGTAGGACATGTCGCTCCGATGCTCATCATGTGCCACTTTCATGAAGGAATGCAAGAGCCAGTAGGACATGTCGCTCCGATGCTCATCATGTGCCACTTTTATGAAGGAATGCAAGAGCCAGTAGGACATGTCGCTCTGATGATCATCATGTGCCACTTTCATGAAGGAATGCAAGAGCCAGTAGGACATGTCGCTCCGATGATCATCATGTGCCACTTTCATGAAGGAATGCAAGAGCCAGTAGGACATGTCGCTCTGATGATCATCATGTGCCACTGTCATGAAGGAATGCAAGAGCCAGTAGGACATGTCGCTCATGATGAGATGGCATCAGAATCACTGATGCTCATCATGTGCCACTTTCATGAAGGAATGCAAGAGCCAGTAGGACATGTCGCTCCGATGATCATCATGTGCCACTTTCATGAAGGAATGCAAGAGCCAGTAGGACATGTCGCTCATGATGAGATGGCATCAGAATCACTGATGATCATCATGTGCCACTGTCATGAAGGAATGCAAGAGCCAGTAGGACATGTCGCTCATGATGAGATGGCATCAGAATCACTGATGCTCATCATGTGCCACTTTCATGAAGTAATGCAAGAGCCAGTAGGACATGTCGCTCCGATGCTCATCATGTGCCACTTTCATGAAGGAATGCAAGAGCCAGTAGGACATGTCGCTCCGATGATCATCATGTGCCACTTTCATGAAGGAATGCAAGAGCCAGTAGGACATGTCGCTCCGATGATCATCATGCGCCAATTTCATGAAGGAATGCAAGGGCCAGTAGGACATGTCGCCCATGATGAGATGGCATCAGAATCACTGATGCTCATCATGTGCCACTTTCATGAAGGAATGCAAGGGCCAGTAGGACATGTCGCTCATGATGAGATGGCATCAGAATCACTGATGCTCATCATGTGCCACTTTCATGAAGGAATGCAAGAGCCAGTAGGACATGTCGCTCATGATGAGATGACATCAGAATCACTGATGCTCATCATGTGCCACTTTCATGAAGGAATGCAAGAGCCAGTAGGACATGTCGCTCCGATGCTCATCATGTGCCACTTTCATGAAGGAATGCAAGAGCCAGTAGGACATGTCGCTCCGATGATCATCATGTGCCACTTTCATGAAGTAATGCAAGAGCCGGTAGGACATGTCGCTCTGATGACCATCATGTGCAACTTTCATGAAGGAATGCAAGAGCCGGGAGGACATGTCGCTCATGATGAGATGGCATCAGAATCACTGATGCTCATCATGTGCCACTTTCATGAAGGAATGCAAGAGCCAGTAGGACATGTCGCTCCGATGCTCATCATGTGCCACTTTCATGAAGGAATGCAAGAGCCAGTAGGACATGTCGCTCCGATGATCATCATGTGCCACTTTCATGAAGGAATGCAAGGGCCAGTAGGACATGTCGCTCATGATGAGATGGCATCAGAATCACTGATGATCATCATTCTTGGGCCTCTGCTTACTACCCACATTACATTGCCCTGTGAACGGAGCTTTGACAACAATTACTCGAAATCAGCTGTATAGCCAAAAGGCAAATGCACCACCCAGGTTTACTCCTTTAAAAACATGAAAAGGTGCCCAACAAAAATGGGAAACAATGAGCTCTGCTTCTACCCACAAAAGGTCCACTGATATTTTGGAATCAGGTGACCAGCAGAGCAGTCGCACAGGAAAGATCTCCAATATTACTGCCCAATCTCAAGTCGAATTGTAAGGGGAATCAGAGCTAATAATGTTTACTCCCTGAAAAATCATTTGATTTCAAGTAGAGAGTAACATCTTAGCAGTGCCCTTATGGTAAACCCAACGTAGGAAGTGAAATGAAAGGACACACAATGCAGCCTACAGTTTTGCCCACCCTTCCTCGGCACAGCATAGACAAAATTCAACAAGAGCCTTCTTGAGGTTGCTTATGGAGACCAGTTGAAGAAAATCAGACATTTGCTTTTTAAGTTAGTAGCAGTAATGCTCAGAGGTACAACAGATTGAGTGCCTGCTTCTTTAACGAGGGACCTCGCTTCTGCAATTCTCTGTTACCAGTTAAACAAGATGCACAGGGATGCTGGAGGCTAGAACATTAGAACACATATTGAAAAGCCCTCAACAGCTGAGCAGGGCAAGGAAAAGCGGGGACAGTTTTCTGTTACTGTAGTTTTCTCTCCTTTATCAAACAAATAAACACATTTACTTAACTGTAGAGTACTGCAAAAATGCTTGACTTTGTTTTTGAAAGTTGCTCATTTAATTTCTTCACTCTCAAGGAGTGGACTCCTGTGTGAGCCTCCAATACTAGTCAACAGGTTGCTATAAAAAGTGACGGATTATAGCAGTAAAATATTAACTGGAAGATTTGCATACCACAATACACTGCAATCAAACCATATTTAAAGCCTGACCATGATACTAAGGGCAGTTTAAGAAATGTCCATGAACCTGCATGTACGCAATTATTTTGCAGTGCATTTAAGTCTTTGCAACATACCTCACCCTAATATTTTTGGGAAGGATTATACAAGTGCACAGTGAAAACGTTTGTGTGTAGCGGGAGATATCATATAAATTGTTACGGTCTATGCACAATGGCACTCTGAAAACCTGGAAAGGAGGCGGCAGATTGTGTGAAGAGCATTGTAGCTGTCTGAATATCTGGTGCCCTAATACCATATATGAATAATACCAGGCATAGTCCTTACCCATTATCAGTTGCACAGTAAGCAAATGATATTGCAATGCTGCTCTCCATTGATAGGGTAATGTTAGCAATGCTAAAGTATGACATGTACCTACTCAAAATCCTTACTGGGCAAATGCAAAATTGAATTGTATAATGCTTTGTTTCAAGGGTACTGCTTGTGTGACATATGTACAGCGAATAGGAAGCATGAGATGAGGTTTCCATTTCAAGTACTCTGCTTAGTTACAGTCAGTATCCGATATCTGAGCGGACAGTTGGGTTGCAGAGTGTGAGAGAAGATTTTGCTTAGGCAACATGAGTAACAGACATTCTGGTGCTTGAATGTTATTCATATTAAAGCAAACGTAAAACAAGCATATGTAGGTACAAGTCTAGAAACCTTGGCAGAGCCAAGGTAGGCACAGTCAAGGGTCTATCTAAATGTGCTATGGTGCTGAAGTTAGAATCACAATGCATACGAGAGGTAGAGCCAAGTATAGGAGTCATGGATGGGGAGGGAAGCTTATTTGGGTAATGTGTGCAGGTATAGCTTAGTTAGATATTCTGTTCATGGAGGAACATTTTCATATTCGTTTTCAAACTCTCAAGGTTGTCTTCTGTTTTCAGAGTGTTTAGGATTTTATGATCTCCCTTGCATAGTAGGGTAATGTAAATAGGCTAGACCAGAATATCAAAACTAGTTCATATAATTTAGCTTGATTAGGAGAGAAAACAAATGTCAGGCAACTGCTGTGGATTGTGCCTTATTCATTCTTGAGAAGTTGGGAATTGTCTGTGTGCGTTTCTAAAACTCTGCTGAGCGACACCCAGAATGAAGCTGGGCAAGCACACATGCGCACGTCTTAGAGGGAACATTGCTTTGGACATCTTGAAAGACCTGTTCTCTAAAAGGCTCTCATCTGTCTAGTAGTGGTGGGAAACGGGATACAATGGAGGACTTCAACTTTATCAGTCTGTGGTTGAACCGTACCATTGCCGACTTGGTACCCTAAGTATTTGGTCAGGAAGGCAGCCACTGTGGTCTTTTTAGGATGGACATGTAGACCTGCAGATTGTAGTGTGGCCGAGACCAACTCCAGATGACAAAGATGCTCATTCCATGAGATGCTGTGCACAACTATATCGTCCAAATATGCAGCTGCGTAGGAGCTATGTCCACATAAAAGGTTTGTCCATCAGTCTCTTAAATGTTGATGGCTGCTCCGTGCAAGCCACAGGGTAATACAGTAAATTGGTAAAAGCCTGCTAGTGGTGGCAAAGACGTTTTTCTCTTGGTCTTCCTTCCTTAATGGCATCTGCCAATACCCTTTGTTCAGGTCAATGGTTGTGAGAAACCAGGCTCGACCCAATCGTTCTAAGAGATCATCGATATGTTGCATCAAAGCGAGATATGCTAGTCAGACATCCGAAATCCATGCAAAAGTGTATAGAGCCGTCAAGTTTAGAAACAGTAACTATGGTGGAAAAACAGTTACTGGTGGATGGCTCCATTACCCCCAATTTTAACAAGGATGGCACCTCGTCCTCCGCAGCCTGCATCTGTGCCTCAGGGATACGGTACGACCGCTGTTGAATGACCTGATTGCATATGGTCTGTATCACATGATGTGCTTCGATTGTTCACCCAGGTATTGACGAGAAACCTTCGTTATACTTGGACAACAATTGATGTAAGTCATCCTGTTTCCTATCCGCCAGTAGGGGGTTTATCTGCAATTCTTCGACACCTTCAGAGATTAAACAGGGGCTGCACCTTGGCCTGGTCTGTGGGAGAAATCATGAATTGGTTCCCTTTTGTATTTTCAGCCAGTACCAAGAGGGGAGGCAGGGGGCAGGGAGCTGTTCCTTCAATTTTTCGCAGGGTTTAAAACATACTACCCTAGGATATGTGCACACTCTGTCATAGTTATCTTTTGGGCTGGCTGGTCTTCTCATTCTTCATTGAGTAGGTTGGGCAGAGACCAGGGTCGTCTCCCAAACACAAGTTTGAATGGGGAGAACCGTGTGGATGATTGAGGGGTATTCCATGAGGTTATTAGGATCAAGGGTACTACTCTGTCCCAATCTCAGCAGGAATCATTCGGTTTTTTTCGCAACATTTGTTTGATGGTCTGGTTAGATCTCTCCACAAGTCTATCTGTTTGCGGGTGATAAACGACGGTCTTTCAGTGTGAGATTTCATGAGATTTCATCGAGTATTCCTGGTCAATAAAATCTCTGTGGAACTTTTGAGACAGTCTTTTCGGTTCCTTGCTGTCCTTCTCCTATTCGATTGTGAGCAGCCTCTACTACTGTAGGCTCTATACTTCAGGGGTACAAAGGGTTGTTTCATCGGTTCCTTGTTGTCTTGTATTACCCCCATAAAAAGGTAATTTTCTTTCCAAATGTGTGCTCCCTGGTCTCGTGGCCAGCGAGCACTGATGGCTTCCCGAGCATGTCTCAATGTTGAATCTTGTTTTGAGCTATTCAAAAAGGTATCTCCTAAGCTGTCGATCCTCGAGTCTACGGCCGCAGTACACATGGTTTTGCAGTTACATTGAGTTTTGCAGTTACATTGATGCTTCTGCCTTTTTTTGCCGTTTCTGGTTTTCCCCTTATTTGACCATCTGGCGGTTTATATCCTCTTGGGAAAACAGAGGCCTGTTTTCCCAATCTTCTTCCATCTCTTCAATGATTTCCTGAAAGCCCGGGGCCTCTGACCAGAGTACCAGGGGTTCTGGAAGAGAGGGTAGAACAGCGGCTTTTATACGCATATTTCTCCTTTACTTTTACGTGAACCCTCTTAAGGGATACGGTTTAATATCGCTGTGAATACATCTTATACGCACCGCCTGTTCCTCTGTGTTCGTTGATCCGACCAGCTTGCTGCTTATGGCAGTTTGTAGACTTCTGGAATCTATCATGGCGCAGAAAGGCAGTCCGTTCACTTTTGCTTCACAGACGTCTGGATATTTTTCTTCCCTGGCCCTCGCCATACACTCGGCACGTTTGTCTAGAGGGGCATCATAAAAGCCTATGTCCATGGGTTCCGGTTTCATCGTCTTCTTACAATTCTGAGCTATGTGTCCCCATTTTCCACATTCATAGCCCTGGGGTGACCATGGAGTGGGTGATGGAAATATTCAAGACGGTGCCGTCACATTCTCTGTGGGCTTCAATTTCCATGCCTCCCCTTTGGGTCTGTGGGCCTAGGACCCGGTAGGACAGCTTGGCACAGATCTGGAGTTATGGAGGCGACTGGAGCTTAAATCCTATTGGTGGTCATGAGCATTGTTCTCCCCATGCCTGCCTTTTAATACGCTGAAGCAATGTTAACAGCCTCCATTGAGCTGGGTTGGTGCTGCTGCTTAACCCTGCGCTGTATGCCTCCAGAATGATCCTATCAGCAATGTCTGCTTTGGATGAAGTGGCAGTTTGTAACCAACATTCTGCTGTATCCTTTACTCTTTAAAAGTGTTGCCCAAGAGTTGCCGAGACTCAGCCAGGCCTCTCTGAACTCGATTAGATATGTCTCTACATCGTGACCCATGCGCTCCAACACCACTTTCTTTATATCGTTATATGGAGGAGCCCTGTTAAGGTTCGCAGGTTGATATGTATTCTGCATTTCTCTAGTCATAGGAGGGCGATATATATTTCCCCCATGTTTCTGCTGGCCACGCAGCATTGCAAACATCACTTTCAAAATTCACAAAAAAATGCGAGGTGTCTTCCCTTACAACATACTTCTGGAACACGGTTGCAGGATCATGCAGGGTCCGTTGGGCTTGTTGTACTTAGATGGCCCGTTGAAATGCCTGGCGGTCCGCTTCAGCCTGTTGGCGCTGCATATGCAAGCAAGGCTAATATGTCCTATGTAAAGCGCTTTAGATTAAAGCGCTACATAAAAAACACGTTATATTATTGTTGAAGCTGCTGTTGGCCTTCTGTCAAAGCCTTCAGTAGGTTTTCCATGGTGTTAGTTGTTTATCGCATGCGTAGGCATCATGAGTCAGACACAGACAACAGGTTCAAAAGTTGTATTTAACTTAAAAGGCCGGGTGGATGAATGCCTAACTTGTCCTATGCTAAGGTAGAATTTCACTACCTAAAGAAAACTAAGGATAGTCTAAGTCAGGAAATCCAAAGGATAGCTCAACGGCAACGTGCTTGCCCTGGAAGCAAGACGACACGAAGCAACACAGGTTCGCTCCCCGGGTCCGCGCTTAGAAACCTCTTGGTATTTAAGCGCGTTATAAATACGCAACTAAGACAACAAAAAAAAATCAAAACCTATACTTGCCCTCACAAATAACTGCATACAATGTGTAGGGATGTCAGCATCAAGAAAAGGAATAGCGTTCAAAGTAAAGTTCAGAGCTTCTTCTAGCTCTTTGGCTTGTAATCAGCTCCCATTCCCAAAGTTCAAAGTAGTTCCCTTCGGCAAGAGTTCAAATCTTAAATATCACAACAAGGTCTTTGCACAACAGAAGCTTCTTTATAGGTGTTTTCAGTGGATTTTCCATTCAGGGACGCGCAGTTGTTGGACCACACGGTCCACCCACTACAGGTCACGCAACTGGTGCCCTTCCTTGACTGCTTCTCTGTGGACATAAATCCACTGTTTCTCCCGAGTAGGGAGGTTTGGCTCAGTCACATGTGTCGCACTCTCCAGACACTGTATTGTGGCTTAACCACCTTGCACTTGTTACGCCTCCTGATCTTTCCTTGGCTCTTACAAATGCTGGCTTCCTTATAGTGCACAGTTCTTTGCACTTTCTTGGCTGTCACCAGTGTTGGATTTCTTATATCCTGCAAAGAACTCATCGTGCTCTCTTGGCTTTGCTAGCACTTGCTTCAATTAATGCAGTTCATCATTTCAATGTAGTTCACAACTTTCCTTTTCATGGGTTCCTGTTTCTCAGTGCGGTCGCTCGCATCTTCTCACAGCTATCTACTTGTGGCATGCGCGCACCCAGCAGTACCTCCACAGCAAAACAAGATACATACAACCACTTCCCTCGGTCCTGCCTGGCTCTGCTTTCCACTGCATGCACTCTGCACTGCTTCACGGGTCTCCACCACCCCCTCCTGCCACGCCGCCACACCAGAGTTCTCCCTGCACACAGCTGAGCATGCTCCTGCAGCTGAGAACATTTGTTCAGGGCTTCCAGCTTTTAAAGCTCCTGCCTCCATGTCCATTACAAAAAGGACTGGACAGCTCACCAGCAAAGCGGTGACCCTGCTTTGCTCTTGAAGTCCTCCTGCTCGTCCCAGTACTTGGTTGGGGTTGATAATTGTTTGCTTTCACAAAATGAGGTGGTGTTGGTCTAGTTCTCCTCTTCTTCGTCTCAGTAACACATTGATGCAATTTAGGGAATACTTTAGGACAATCACAGGGAAAGGGCTGACAAATGCCTATGAACGCTTGAGGGATGGAGGGTTTGTGGTGAAAGGGATATGGGGGATACCATGTCTCACCTAAGGACATCCTCTTCCCACTTCACAAGTGTCCTCCACCCAGGTGATCCTCCCTCGCACATCCACCCCCATAGTCAGCATACAAAAGCAATGGCCTTTCCCTGGCCACCTGAGAAGCGGATACCGGAGGAAAAGAAGTGAGGACGCCCTCAGGTTCCTCACACCCACCGCTGCCACCACTTGTGAGATTGTGGTTTCACAAATACTCGAGTCAGCCAAATAGGTAGAAGAATGGCCTTTATTTCTTGTTCTTTTCAAAAACTACAATTAACTTATTTGCTGTATTTTTTTTAGGTTGAACTTCTCCTCAACCATTCTTCCTCAAATTCCTTTGTTACTTCTTAATTTGGCTAGGTGAAATGTTGCTCTTCCCACACCACCTCTTCCGTCAAAGGCTGGGAAAGGAATGAATGCATCCACAATTACTTGCTGCTACTTTAAAACCCCTACCCTGCCCTGACTGGAATATAACCCAGGAAGTTCCCATCCTCCTCCCCATGTAGAAAAGGAGCAGTTCCTTATCCTCTCCTCTCTTTACAAGCTGGCTGTCTAGTTTCGTTGTATGGCTTGTCCTGGCAAGTACCTCTTTCTCTATATTCTCCTTACTACGTTGCATGTTATTGAGGTAGCTCGTGCAATCCTTATCCCGTTTCATGAGGACTTGGTATACCTTTAAGTAGGGTTGGGCCAGCCCAATGTGGTGTCCCTGCTGCAGAGCTCCGCAGTGTTTGCCCCTTAACATGTGCTTTGCTATCGTGGACTCCATGGAAGCCTTCCGAGGATCTCTGAGCCGCTACTGCAGCATTACCGGTGGCGTGAGCCTCCCTGAGCTCTGTCCCCCGCTACCTCTGCTGTTGCTGCGATGATGTCGGCATCCCCTCTGATGGCCGTCATGGGGAAAGCCATGAAGGATGCCGCCCTGTCCCCTCTGCTGGCCGCCATGGGGAAAGCCGTGGAGGATGCTGCTCTGACTGCTCTAGCCCAGTCAGCTGCGGGAGCGGGAGACGGCTCATTGTTGACCTGTCATGTTTATGTCAAAGATATTCATTAAATGAAAATGAGTTGGGAAAATGCCTCTCTGACCCTATGCTAAAGTGGGGTGTCCCTGCCTAAAAACCAAAGCTAAGGAGTCTCGTCTGCATCAGTACGTGAATAACTGAAAAGCCATACTTGTGTCCAAAACATCCTACCCTGACCCTCACACTGCAAACAAAAACAATAAAAAAGTGCAAGGAATTATCTTCAACTTGATACTGGCAAAAAGTGTATCTGAAGGGGCTGTAACTGTAACCCTACAGCCTCTTGTCTCCTTGCACTGCCCAGACCGGCGCTGCCCTGATTGCACTTACTCAAAGCACTGCTGCCCTGTTTTCCTCTCCCTTCTCCTCCCCCCTCCCAGTCCCCTTGTACTCTGCATTTGCCTTCTTGTACGATCTGAATGACACAAGGCATAGTAAGATTGATTGTCTTGTCCTCCCTCTGTCTTCCCTCCCCTGTCTTGTCACGCCTAGAAACACTTGTGTAGAGGTGCGTTATAAATGACATATATCCATATCAATAGGAAGCCCTTTAACTAAGATGCAGTGATCACGCTGCATCTCTTAGTAAAAGGTACCTGGCTCTTTACTGAAGTGTAAGGCCCGAGTAGGGAGGGCTGGCCTTAGCTGTGGCAGTGCCTGGGTCCAAGAAACAAAATGTGCCCCTCCCACCCTCTCAGATAAAATGGGGTAAGGGTCCAAATTTGGGGTTACTCTGCTAAATAGAGTGTTGCTGTCAAAGCAGCATGGGGTGCAGCATCAACACCCTATTTATGTTATGAACTTCCCACTCCCGTGCTGGAGCTGGGGAGTTAATCAGTTAAATAGAGCATCACTGCTAAAGAAAAATGGGGCAGCAGTAGTGCCATATTGAAATGAAAAGTGCCCCACTCCCGTGCTGGAGCATCAGTTATCAGCAGCACGAGAGAGGGGTGCATTTCAATTAGGGCTGTAACGGTATAACGGTATACCGTCAAAGATACCGTGAACCAATCAATTGAACAATAATAACCGTCACACTGTGTATACCGTTATACCGTTATACCGTTTATACCGTTAAGTGTGCTTTTCAATCTGATTTGGAAAGGTTGCAGTAAGCAAGTGCTGCGCAGTCTTGGTCTTGCACTGTTGATGTGCCATCTGCCAAGTAGTTTCAGTTGGAGCAGTTTTTAATGCCATTCCATAAACCACACGTGCCTGACACAAAATCAATATGTTAGCAATAGGAAGAATAAATACAGTACCAAGAAGGAAAAGGGTTTACCTTGGTTTGGCGGCTTTGGGGTTTATATATTTATAATGGATAATATTTGCTAAACATATGACAATGGGGGATTTCCCTGGTTCCATCAGTAAATTTACATATATCACCCTGCGTAATTCACTCATCTCTGTGGGTATTCCCTGCTGCCATACCAAAGGGTAACATGTCCGTGATTACTGAACACCTTTTGGCCCACAAGTAAACTAAAAGCTATAACGTAAAGAGAGCGTGTGTGTGTATGCGCACAAGCGTATACTACCATCAGCCTCCATTGATCTGTGGCGTGCAGGTCATAAATCTCTCCTCTTATCTCTCCTCACTTTCTATAATCCCTCACGCTCCCTTATCTCTCCTCTCGCCTCTCTTTCTATAATCCCTCACGCTCCCTCCGTTCAGCCGACCACTTCCTTCTCACCATTCCCCCTCCCCCATGTGCCTCCTCCCGTTTCTGCTCCTTTCAGCTCCTAGCCCCCCCTCCACTGGAAATCCTTACCTCTCTGAATCCGCTCTGTACCTACCCTTTCCTCCTTTCGCACTTCCCTGAAATCTCTCCTTCTCCATTCCCAGCCTTGAAACCTTCCCCACCTCTAATCCTCTCACCTTCCCTCGAATCTTCCCTATGATCCTCTCCTCCCTCCCCACTTATCCTCCCTCACTTCACCCTTATATCCCTTCCGTTTCTCCTCTCCTCCTTCCCTTCCTCTCCCCTCGCAGATTAATTGCTCTATTTACTGTTTTTATTGGTTCGATTAATTGTAAATTGCTTCTTCTGTTATAATATTCTATGGATTCCATTTTTATAATGTAAAGCGCTTTTGATGAAAGTGCTATATAAACATAATAAATACAAATAAAGATGGCAACATGTTCATCTTCACCAGTAGCCAGTGGGGAAAAGTATGTTGAAAAGCACAATTCGGGCCCTGGGTGCCTGGTTTTGTTTGTGATGATAAATCTGACAATTTATGACCTTTTAGAAAATAGTTGTTAAGATTGGTTAACTCCACCTGCTATACCGCGATAACCATGATATACCGCCATTTGGCAAGAAGGTTATCGTACTGTCAGAAAACTAATACCGTGACACCCCTAATTTCAATAGGGTGCCTTCACCCACCACACCGGGAGCCCTTGAAAGATTCCCTGGATGAGGCACCCCGGGCAACCAGCCATGCCTGAGAAGGCCCGGCGAGCAGGCGCTTTAGCCTCTACTCAGCCTTGTGCTGCTGTAGGTCAGAGGTCCATTTGCCACACATTGGCAATCAGGGATTGGTTGCTGTGGCAGTTAGACTAAATTGTATACATGCCCCATATCTTGATTTTTTATTTGCATGCTGGGACTTGCAGGCATGTGTGCATAACCAGAAAAGAAAAAAACTGCAAGTCCCAGCATGCTTAGAAAAAAACAAAACTAGTACCAGCTAGGCATTGGCAGTAATGGCTGCATGGTCCATGTATGGTGCCCTTGCTCTTGCTTACCTACTTCTTGGCTCGTCTTCGTGTGTCGGGGGTGCACAGAGTCCACATCCAGGAGTTGTTTACCTCCTGCAGCTGCAGGCCGCAGAGAGCGCGCGCAAAAATAAAAAAAAGCATAAAAAAGCATCGGTGCCTCGCAGCAGCACGCTCACATTCTGCAACTTTGTATCATTCGCGAGCTGTTCCCATTAGAGGAAGGCACCTAGCGACGCGTGCTGCACGCACCGTAGGCTCTCCACCGCCGACACATCGCCGTGCAGCCAACGTCCTGCGTTACTCCCTCGTGACCATGCGCGCACGGGAGGGAGGGAGGCTAGCATCCACCTGAGGCCGCGAGCCCGGGCGTTGACGTACGCATGCGCACAGAGCCCGGGGATGCATGGCAACACTGAGCGGACGCGGCACGCCCCAGTAGCCCAAGCAAGCCTCGAGTCACGCACAAGGGCGGTTACATGGCTCCTGAAAGCAGACCGTGAAAACGTTGCCACGTTTCTATCCCTCCCACGTTATTTCATAAATGGACCTAATTTCAGGAGAAATTGGGTGGTTACTTTCAGAATATGGTAATCTTGGACGTGTTGTTCACTGGTGCCATATTTAGAATCAGGGCTATGCGCAGAGCGCGCGAGATCACCACACAGGTGTCCCTCGAGCACCTTCTCAAGCGAGTGTTGACACTTGAACCATGCGCAAAGCCATGCAGCTGGGTGCATCATTTCAACCAGCGCGTGGACACACGTCACGTGACGTTTAGCCTGACTCTGACACGGTATCTGAAGGATGGAGGCGTGACCCAACCCCAGACATGCGCGGTTCAGCACTAGAAGTCTCAATTCACGTGACGCTGGATGTCGTGACGTTCCGCCTGACTCTGACATGGTATCTGAAGGATGGAGGCGTGACCCAACCCGAGACATGCGCGGTTCAGCACTAGAAGTCTCCATTCGCGTGACGCTGGATGTCGTGACGTTTCGCCTGACTCTGACATGGTATCTGAAGGGTGGAGGCGTGACCCAACCCCAGACATGCGCGGTTCAGCCTTAGAAGCCTCCATGGCTCTATCGGCGGTGCCGGCCGGAGCCGGGATGTCGGCGCAGGGGGATTGCGAATTCCTGGTGCGGAGGGCGCGGGAGCTGGTGAAAGATGACGTCTGGGCGGCCAAGGCCTGGCTCATCACCGCCCGCAGCCTCTACCCGGCTGACTTCAACATCCAGGTGTGTACAGCAGGGGAGGAACAGCGCATGCGCAGTTGGGTCAGAAGTGTAGCACACGCACTAGTTCCCTTAAAAAGAAGCCTCAGAACTATTGCAAGCGCTGCAGACAGACAGCCTGTGCACACAAGGACGCCGATGGGTTACTAAAACGAGCAACCAGCCTACGTTTATTCTGAATCTCTTGAATCTTAAAAAATAAAGCCTTCACAATAAAACTCAACGCATCTCTGGGTTTCTTCATGCGCCTGCAGGTCCAAGATTTGAGTGATCGCCTTGGAGGCAGGTGTATGTGTAGAATCTATGAGTTATGAAGCAGTAACATGACACAAACACCTTTTCAATAAAGCTAGTAACCCAAAAAAGAACAGTGCTCATGCTTGGCCCTCTTTACTCCTTCATTATGCCCCATTTCATCTTTGCTGGTCGTGTGCCAGCCACTCTCCCCTCATTCTGCATCCTAGGAAAGAGGGTGGCGCATGATGATTGGGATGTGTGTCTTTACTTCTGCATTCACTTCCCACATTGACCTCTTCATACCTTTTCTACTTCTGTCTTTCACTTCCCCCTTCTTTTCTCACCCATATTCGTATAGCTCTCAACCATTTGTGTCGCAAAGGCAGGTGAAAACACCTGATTTTATTTTTGGCGGGTGAGAGGCCCATTGAAACGAATGGGTGTGCAGGATGCTTTGCGGGTGAGTCCGCTGTTTGCAAGGTGGGTGACACTTGGCAAAAGCGGGTGAGTTGAGAGGTATGTATTTGGAAAGCTCTGAAAACGTATCGGTTTTAATCTTCTCCTCTGTTTCCTATAGAGGTTTCTTCTCTCCCTGGTTGCTTAGCACCTGGATGCCTTCGGGCCTTAGGTTAACGCTTTATAAATACTGACACCAATGACTGTTATTATACAACTGGGTTTGAAATTGAGGGGAGCAGGAGCTATTTTGTTCCTGCTTCTAGCATAGTAGAGCTTGGGTAGCTTGTAACCAAGAGCTACCAGGAGCTACTTTTGGCTCCTAGGGCCAACTGGTGCCTTCTAATCATGTAAATGTGACATTAACTTTAAGTATTCGAGAATGTTAATAAAGAATTAGAACTATCGAATACACCATGATTCATACAAAATGGACAAAAAGTTAAAGGAGCATTTCTGGTAGCTTCTGGCTCCCCTGTGGTAGCTCCTGCCTACAGGGTGATGCCGACACCCAGGAGCTGGTTTTAGCTCCTGCTCATCGAATTTCCATTTCAAATTATTACAACGAAAACAAACGGGGATCAGTACACAGAAGTGGAGTCCAGGTACATTTCGGAGAGCTCTTCTTCGCAGGCTGTTGTGTTTTTACACTGTGTCTTCCCTTAACCTGTGTGTGTGCATTGAGTGTTAATCTGAATGTGGAATGTTCTGATGCAAGGTTTCTGGAGATTCCACCTGAGTCAGTTGAGAACTGGAGCTTGAGAGAGTGGGGGACCGTTGGATGTCTCCCTACTTAAGAACTTAACTCATATGTAATGTACCTGTTTCCTGATGCACTTACCTGCTGTCCGTGAACCCAGTCAAGTTCTGACTGTCACATGAGTCTCGGAGTGATCCGCCACACACCAAAGGCACATCTCAACATTGGCGACAAGGATTTTTGGATCTCGAAAGAAGAAGCAGACAACAAAATAAGTATTTGGAGAGACAAGGCAAAGCAGTTGACTGTTTTAAAGTGTGACATCCGCTGAAAGAAACGGAAAGGGGCATCCACAGGTCCCCCCCCCCCGGCCCTAGGGTGACCGCGTACCTTGCCCTGTGCTAACTTTGAGCATGGTCTTAGTAAAGAGATTTGGGGGCAGCGCACCTTTTTAAAGGAACTGTCGCAGGCAACTGAGAAAATGTCTCTCCCATAGTGGGCCATAACGAGCTCTGAAAAGTAAAGTTTGGGGACTGTGGCACATCGAAGGATGAACGCTTTGGCAGTGCAGATTATAGCGACAGCACATATATATTTGGGGCCGGGGTAACATGTGGTCAGTGGCGTGCTGTCCAGCGCGTAACACAAAGAGACAGTCTGAGCCGTGGAAAACCTTATTAATATTTGTTTGTTTATTTAGAATAGCGCGCAAAACCCAGAGGTAACAGGGCGCAACAAAGAACTGGAAAATAAGATTACATAAAACTTGGTTGCAGGATAAGGCACATGGGAATTTAAGGCATAACATTGCATTACGTTGAGGCTGGAGGGTATATCTATATATATATATATATTTGCAAACAGGGTAAAAGAATTTCCAATTCTCCCAGGGAGGGATGGCACTCGCGGCAATACAAAGAACGCTAGTGACAGTCACTTCCTCAAATCAAAACCAATGCAGTGTAGAGTTGAATTCATTATCCAGTTTTATTGGGCATCTGCCAGATTTAAAAGCGCACGGTACAACGCGTTTCGCTGCCGACTCGCAGCTTGTTCACGTACAAGTGAAACCCACAACCATCTGTGTTAATATAGGTTTAGAAACAATCAACCAGTCTCTATGGTTCTTAGTGTTATTTGTCCTTTGTCACTTTCTAGTACTGGCTATATGTATAGCTTTATATATACACAGTTAATTATATTGCAGTGAGGACATATTTATATATATATAATTTCCAAACGAAAATTATGCCCCTAGACAGGGCAAATCCAGCGGGTTGCACTCCCAAGAGCAGCTGAGAGAAGGAAGTCCGTCCCAGCAAGGAAAAAGGCTTGACAGCAAAACCAGGCAGCACAAAGTATTCTTTTATTAGTAAAAGTGCATGAAAAAGGGGGAAAAGCCCGAATAACAAATGACGCGTTTCGCGGTGCTCCAACCGCTTGTTCACATAGGTAGGGGATGACACAGAAAAAGGACTCCTTAAAAAAGCTAAACGAACTCTATGGTAGCAGTGCATAGAATGTCCCTAAACACAATTCAGTACCATGTAATAGACACTTGGCGGCCATGTCGTAGCATTAAAAAGCACCACATTATTGCCTGTACCATATAAATAAAGTACATTCCATAGTCAACAAACCATTAAATAATTGCTTAGTAATTGAACATACTTCAACAAGTGCCCTAGAAATCAAAAATGCAGGAACTGAAGAGGAGACGGCGAACGATGCGAGGAAATGTAAAAGGGAGAAAAGAATACAGTGAATTCGCCGCTCTGTGAGAAAAGACACAATATGTCAGATGTCTCAGAACACCAAAGATATAACAAGATAAAAATATGGTGTTAGTCACAACTAATATCTGTGAGTGGCAACAGAAAAATAAAAATAAATGTAAAAAACTCCCACTATTGGTGCAATGCACTGGAGGCAAACAGAGTATAACATGCCTCTAAACGATGCAAAATATTAATAAGTAAGAAGTCTAGTCCGTAAATGCCTTCCATGTAAGTAAACATTGCATCTACACAAAAAAGTCTGCGCCCACGTCGTTATACAACCATCTCCTCAGTTCAGTCCCTCAATCTGAATATCATACGTGCCATTTACTGACTAACGTGTAGGCATGCTCCATAATTATCCCAAGTCTCAAGAATGCATAAAAACATGGTCTACATCATGCCAATACAAAAATGCAAATGGGACATATCAAGCATGATAATATAGTGTGTAAGCAGTGTAAAGTGCAAAAGTGCTTAGCAGCAAAATAAGGGAGTGAGGGAATGGAGGGAAGGGGCTGAAGGTTGGAATCTCTACAGTAGTAATAATATGCACAGCGCTCTACGTCCATGGATGCACTGATGTATTCCTTGATATGCTGGTAATGAACATCATAAAACCATACAATGAACTACCAGAGAAGAATAAAAGGATCACGGAATATTAAAATGACAGGGTATCTAAAACATTCAAAAATACTCTTCTCTCTGTAAAAGGATACGTGACAGAAAAACCGTGCAAACATGGACAACTGTAGAATAATCAACACATTCATCCACCATAAAGTGCAAAGTGCATACAACCATAAAAAAGCCCAATATTTACGGCTAACTAACTTACTAGTAAACCCTCTACTGCAAAAAAATAATAATACACATGGGCTAGAGCGTCCCAATAAAAATATTAGGCAGGGTGGACCCACAAAGGAATATACCATGACTGGGTAATCCCTACGAAATAAACATCTGCATCTAAAACGATGTAAAATATCCTTCAATATGGAAAGAAGGAAAAAAAGGGGGGGAGCGAGACAAAATAAAGGGCAGAGGAAGAAAGCATAAGGAATCCAAAAGACATTCTGTGTAAAAATATTCATCGCAATGATCAATATTAAAAACAAACCCTACTACTGGTCAAGTTAAAAACAATGTTGTACAAGATACACAGCACAGTATCATGAAAAAACAACCTGAAAGAAACGTCAGAGCAAAAGTCAATGAACATGGTAGCTAGAATCAGGAGAGAATACTCTAGGACAAGAATGGACGTTTAAGGGGTCATACAAAAAATTTAAAGGTACCTGTAACATCAAAGTAATTCATCAAAGATAAAAACCAAGTGTATACTATTAAGTGGCTAAAAACGTGTATAACTCCTCGTCAAGATTATGACCGCTAGATTTCTTGGTCTCAACGTCCAAAATGGACTTCGTCTCCAATTGCCTCAACAGTAACTCCCGATTGCCGCCTCTGGGTGATTTTGGCACGGTCCGAATACCAAAGAAGGAGAAACCCTCCAATCTGCTGTCATGTTGTGACTGTAAGTGCAGAGCCATCAGATATATCGGATATATATATGCAGTTGATTACATTGCAGTGGGTCAGTTAGGAATGTAGGTAAGTATGGTCAGGTTGGCGTGGTTCAGTCGGGGGAATCATTGGATCGTAGCCAGGAGAGGGTGTTTGGCCTGAAGCTATAGTAGGATTGGTCTATTCTGATGTTGAGCGGGAGAGTGTTCCAATGTTGTGCAGCCATGACTGGGAAGCTGCTGCTGCTGGGTACCTGGAGACAGTGAGAGGTGATCATTCTGGTGGGGCGGGTAGAATTGAACTATTCTGGCTGCGAGGTAGGGGGTTGCTGCATTGTTTAAGCATTTGAAAGTGAATGATGTTGTTTTGAGTGAGATGCGGTCATAGATTTTGAGCCATTTGTGTTCTATCTTTTATTGGGGATGTGTTCCTTGGAGGGTAGGATAAGGGCTGTTCTAAGTGTGTTGTATGCAGTGTTTGAAGTTTGTCGGTTATGCATTTGTTGGCTCCTAGGTACATAGCATTACAATAGTCAAGTCTGGATAATATTAAGGCATTGGCGATGATGATGCAGCTAGCTTGGGAGAGGAAGGCTCTACTTGCCCTCATTAGCTTGAATGTGTAGGAGGTAGAGGAAGCTAGTGAGTTTACTTGTTTTTTCAGTGATAATGCTGAGTCAAGGTGAAAGCCTAGAGTTTTTACTGTTTTGGCGACTGTGATGGGGTTGCCATCGATATTGAATGCCTCATATTTGGGACTGAGTTTTTTTAGATTGGTGTTAGAGCCGAGGAGCAGGATTTCGGTTTTGTCACCATTCAGGCATAGACCATGTGTGGCCATCCATGCCTGAATGATGAGGTATATTTTGTTTACCAAGGCCGTATCTGAGTCAAAGTTGCCTGAAAGGGGTATGAGAATCTGGGTGTCATCTGCATAGTTGGTATATGTGACACCCAGTCTGTCCAATTTGTCAAATCGGGGCTTGGTAAAGATGTTGTAGAGGGTGGGGGAGACGCAGGAGCCCTGGGGTACACCGGAGGTTATTTTGATAGGGTCTGCCGAGACTAGTGACGAGAAGACTCTCATGTTTTGATTGTCCAAGAAAGATTGGATCCAGGTTATGGCATCATTTGAAAAGTGAGCAGCCGAGGCCAAGTGCTCGCACAGGACTGTGTGATCTACAAGGTCGAAGGCCGCTGATAGGTCGAGGAGGAGTAACATGGCGATGTCTTCTTTGTCATTGAACTCGTTAATTTGGGTTTTCAGATCGATTAAGGCTGTCTCAGTGCCATGCTACTGTCTGAATCCAGATTGTTGGGTGCCTAGTAGTTTGTGAGTTTCTAGATATTGCTGGATTTGTGGGTATGCTACTCTGTCTATGATTTTTTAATAGGAAGGGTACCGTGGTGATAGGCCTGTAATTGGTGGGGATCACAGAGTGTAGAGTTTGCTTCTTGAGGAGAGGCAGACCCCAAGATTCTTTGAGATTACTTGGTATGGTGTTGGAGGAGAAGGATGCGTTGACCAGTTTCGTTATAAAGGGAGCTAAGTCCCTGGCAGCATCCTTGATTATCTGGGGTGGACAGTTGTCCCCTTTGCAGTTGGATGGATGGTTAAAGTGAGGCGATTACTTTTTCTGTTTCTGGGATGGAGATTTTAGTGAATCTGAAAGGGTTTGGGACAGCACGGTTGGTTGTTTTGGGATGGTGGTTGCTAAGAGGTGATTCATTGGTAGTTAGGGAGTCCTTTTTCTGTTTCTGGGATGGAGATTTTAGTGAATCTGAAAGGGTTTGGGACAGCAGGGTTGGTTGTTTTGGGATGGTGGTTGCTAGGAGGTGATTCATTGGTGGTTAGGGAGTCCTTTTTCTGTTTCTGGGATGGAGATTTTAGTGAATCTGAAAGGGTTTGGGACAGCAGGGTTGGTTGTTTTGGGATGGTGGTTGCTAAGAGGTGATTCATTGGTGGTTAGGGAGTCCTTTTTCTGTTTCTGGGATGGAGATTTTAGTGAATCTGAAAGGGTTTGGAACAGCAGGGTTGATTATTTTGGGATGCTGGTTGCTAGGAGGCGATTCATTGGTGGTTAGGGAGTCCTCTTTCTGGGACGGAGATTTTAGTGAATCTGAAAGGGTTTGGGACAGCAGGGTTGGTTGTTTTGGGATGGTGGTTGCTAGGAGGCGATTCATTGGTGGTTAGGGACTCCTTTTTCTGTTTCTGGGATGGAGATTTTAGTGAATCTGAAAGGGTTTGGGACAGCAGGGTTGGTTGTTTTGGGATGGTGGTTGCTAGGAGGCGATTCATTGGTGGTTAGGGAGTCCTTTTTCTGTTTCTGGGATGGAGATTTTAGTGAATCTGAAAGGGTTTGGGACAGCAGGGTTGGTTGTTTTGGGATGGTGGTTGCTAGGAGGTGATTCATTGGTGGTTAGGAAGTCCTTTTTCTGTTTCTGGGATGGAGATTTTAGTGAATCTGAAAGGGTTTGGGACAGCAGGGTTGGTTGTTTTGGGATGGTGGTTGCTAGGAGGTGATTCATTGGTGGTTAGGGAGTCCTTTTTCTGTTTCTGGGATGGAGATTTTAGTGAATCTGAAAGGGTTTGGGACAGCAGGGTTGGTTGTTTTGGGATGGTGGTTGCTAGGAGGTGATTCATTGGTGGTTAGGGAGTCCTTTTTCTGTTTCTGGGATGGAGATTTTAGTGAATCTGAAAGGGTTTGGGACAGCAGGGTTGGTTGTTTTGGGATGGTGGTTGCTAGGAGGTGATTCATTGGTGATTAGGGAGTCCTTTTTCTGTGCGATTTAGATTGGAGAGTTTTGATTTTATTGGTTAGAGCGTTTTGGACGCTGGTATACCATTGTTTGTCTTTCGTTATGTTCTCTGGTGGGGGTATCAGGGATTCTAGTTCATTTAGTATAGTAAATAGTTCCCTGCTGTTGGAGCTGGATTTTTTGATTCTTTCATTGAATAGGTTCTTTTTGTGAGCAAGATTTATTTTTTGTAATTGCTAGCAAAAAGTTTGAGCTGTAGTTTATTTTCTTCTGTGGGGTTATTGCGCCATTGGGTTTCTAGTTTCCTTTTGTGCAGTCTTAGTTATTTCAGGTGGAGGGTGAACCAGGTGTTCAGGTGTGCTTGTTGTTTGCTTTTTTTGTGTTTTTAGTGGGGCAATGATGCCTAGTCCTTTTTTCATGCCCTTGTTGTAACTTTCTACTAGGCATTCTGTATTTAGGTTGCCGGGAAGAGCATTGAGGGTTGGCAGTATAAGTGGTAGGAGGTTTTCAGGAGTTATATATTATTTTTTTCTCTAGTGGGTAGTGGGGGTGCCATGATCTTTTCTTTGTTGAGAGATAGTGTGAAGTCAATGAGGTAGTGGTCTGTCCAGTGCTGAGGAGTGGTTAAGGTGCGGCAGTTGGAAATGGGTATTTTGGCTGTGAGGAGCTTGCATGATTGAGAGGTGATTGAGTGAATGGTCTTATCTGGAGATTGGTTTTTGCTATAATGGCCAGACCGCCTCCTCTATTGTTGGGTCTGTCCATTCTGATTATTTGGTAGTTTTCAGGGATGGCAATTGAGAGTGCTGGGCCTGCTGCTTCGTGTAACCAAGATTCGGTGATAGCTGGTAGGTCGAGGTTGTTAGTGGATAAGGTGTCTGCTATTTCTGTGGCGTGGGCTACTAAGGATCTAGCGTTGATCAAGGCTCCGGATAGGATGGTTGTTTTGGGTGAGTCCTGGATAGTGATAGGTTTGGGTTGGATGGAGTTGTTACAGAGTGCGGTTGGGTTGGGACCTACTTTAGGATGTCGTTTGGAAGATCTCAATGTCTTTAAAGATGATAAAAGTTGTCGGCAGCCTTACCGCAGTGCGGGCACTGGAGTGGGGGAATGTGCGTTTTGAGGCTGGCAATGCTGTTATTTCAAGATATCACGGCTGGCGTGGACAGGATGACGGTTGGAGCTGGGAGCTCTGTTCATGGCGTGGCCTCACACTGCAATGGTGACGTCACTCAACCTGCGTAGGGAGATGGCGGAAGAGTGATCAAATGTTCCAAAGCAGTTGGAACAACCTGACGAGCAGGAACTGCCGAGTGTTTTCACAACGTAAGAGCAAAGAACCTTGGAGTGTTCTCCAGACGTCAGGACATGGAGTGTATCCGGTGTGAGCACGTTCACATTGATGGAGTGATCAGCGTTTTGGGACTTTACTCTACATCGTATCATCTGTTGGTGCTGTTGACTGCGGCGCGGCCTAAGCTTCTTTAATGCTGTTGGAAGTTTTTTTCCGGTAACACGAGTGGTGCATCTATTGGGTTGGCATCATTGAGGTTGTCATGTTCCGAGTCGGTAGACGTCTCTGGAACCGCTGGCGATTAAGCTACCATGGTAGTACTGTTTAGTTCTCAGAATCACGCCTAACGGTCTAGTTGTTCTGACGTTGTCCACCGGCAGGGTTATCTTCCCTCCCCTTCCGGCGGACAGTGCGTTGCAACCCTTGGCTGGCATTTTGTCCTTTCCGGGAGGCATCGCTTAGTTTCCTCTGCTTCCGTACACACGGTAATCTTTGATTCTCTTTCCTTCCCCCGCTTCGGCTGCCCTTCTCTTTCTATCTGTTCGCTTTCTTTTCTGTTTACCTTTTCCTCTCTTGTCTTCCGGTTTCTCTTTCCGGACCCTCCGGTCCTTATCCCGCTTTCGTTTATGCTTCCCTCCTTGTTGTTCCTCCTTCCGGCTTCGCTTACTCCTGTTTCTCTTCTCATTACTCCACCTTTGGCTTCTTCCGTTCCCCTTCCCATTTTTCCACCTTTAGCTCTTCGATTTCGGCGGCTCCAGATTTCCTGTCCTTTCCGTTCGTTTGGTTCCGATCGATCTGCATTCTACCAAGGGTTTTTTGTGCCAACAGGCTTTTTCCACTTTTTACCGGCTGTTCCGGAAGGGGGCCCCTGGGTTGTTGGTTCCAACTCCCACGGTGGCTTCATTCCGTGACGGGCCACACCTGCAAATAAAAAAAAAAAGGAGCATATGGGAAGGAAGATTACAGAAGCTACAGCAGAGCACTCGGAGTCAGATGAGGAGGAGGGTGATTCTGCTCAAACCATCAATAAGGCCGACAGCGCTGACAGAGGTACTGTTGAAGTTATGTTCACGTTAAAGTGTCGGAGGTCATTTGGAGAGTGATGGGGTTGGTTCCGGCACCAACTATGAACGTGTTACTGCAACGTTCATTATTCTGTGTTGGAGCGGTGCTGCAATGATCGAAACAAGTTATGTAGTTATTGTCATGAGAGGTACGACATTTTCGAGAGCTATATGCAGAATGTCATTGTGTATTGTGTTGTGGGAGCTGTTTGGTCCCAGAGTGCGGGACATTGTTGAGAGTCTCTGATAGTGTGGATGATGACTACACTGTGTATATATGATGTGGCCTCGTGGAGTTTATGGAATTTTGCACTGTTTAGTGAACAGAATGTTTTTTCCCAAAGATTAAATCATCCATGAGGGACTTTGCAACTTAAAAATGTTGGCAACCGCAACTCTTGTTTGAAAAAATTGGATGCTCAAATTGCCTCGGTGGGGTGATGAGATTGTGGTTTGAAAGTGGCTGTGTCCAAGTGATTGGGAGTCCCGGCGTGATGGTATGCATTTCTGAGAAAAATGAGTAAAATGTGAAGTTTAGAAATTTTGCACCGTTTTTGCTAACAAATTGTTACCTCCACAGGAAAACACTACAAAGGACTTTGTAACCTTAATGTATTGAACTCAATGGAAGTGTATCACCCTTTTGCCAAATTTTTTATGCTCAAATTGCCTAGTGTTGAGTTTGCTGTGTGTTTGTGGGTATGTGCAAGCTTTGTGGGGGTTGAAGATTCCTGACATGGTGCGTCAAATTTTGTGGCGGATGTAGATTCTCTGCATTGTGTGCCACATTTTGTGGGGGGCGTGGTATTCTGGCTTTAGGCCGCTAGTGGGGTTAGGAACCTTGAATGGTGTTTTTGCACATTTCGTCGATGGTGGACGGAGGAGGATGGTGTGTATGTGTGGTGCTTGAGTGGTTTTGGTTGTCGTTGGATAGTGGGCTGGTTCCCTTGTGTTGAGTTCTATAGTAGGCCAGCTATAGAATAGTTCAGGTAGGCAAGGCACTCTTCTGTTTAATGGCTTTCTCAAAAAGGGCAGCGCCTTTGCCTCTTCCGTCTGTCTAACTACCACAAGAACATTCTGATTCTGCCTGTAAGACTCAATTCTTTCTGGCTGCAGCAGTCTTTAGCATCACAGGTTGTTTTTTACGTCAAAATATTCTTCACAAGCAATCAGCCCCCCTTCCGCAGCTACACTCACACCGTTCTACCAGTTCAGCCCAGCAATTATACAGAAGCTTTGACGCCACTCTCTGAGCTCTCTGAACTTCAGGTAACAATGGCATACTTGTATTTTAGGCGACTTGAGTTTGAACAACTTCTCAGGACGATTGGATGACTCTTAGCAAGACTGGTTTCACTATGAAGAGGTGATGCTTGGGCAATATTTGTTCTTCTCTTCAATACTTTTGACTCTTTACTTCTTAAAGTGTAAAACCTTTAGGTACTCTCACTTCCTCTCCCGAGGGATCTTCTGTTCAGGTGCCAAGGGAAGGGCCATTGCTTTTGGATCCCAACCTTGGGGGTGGACAAGTGAGGGAGGATCACATTGGCAGGAGGTCCTTGGGGACAAGAAGAGTGCAAGAAGGCGAGACATGGTACCCCCCATTTCCTAACTGTGATTAATCTTACCTTCCCTCAGCCTTTATTTATTTGCATTTGTAAAGCGCACAACTGCCCTTGGGCATCGTGGCGCTGTTGAGAAGGCTTACTTGGTTACATAAGAGCTTGTAAAAAACAGACTTTGTGACAATAAGTGCAGACAATAGTTATACAGTTTGTCCGTACCATCTGTGGGGGCTGAGGGGTGGAAACAGTAGCATATAATGCCTACGGACAATGTAGGTGGCACAGACAAGCTGCAGAGCCCATCTAAAAAGGCAGCATAATGCATTGCAGAGTCATTTAAGGTTTGTTGTACAGACATGAAGCACAACCCCAGTCTAGGAGGGTGGCAATATTATATCATGTACTGTCATTATAGGTTGGGTGGCAGAGACATGATACACAAACCCCATCTTAAAAGGGTGGAAACATAATACAATGCAGAGTCATTATAGGTTGGGTGGCAGAGACATTATACACAACCCCCATCTTAAAACGGTGGAAACGTAATGCAATGCAGAGTCATTATAGGTTGGGTGGCAGAGACATTATACACAACCCCCATCTTAAAAGGGTGGAAACATAATACAATGCAAAGTCATTATAGGTTGGGTGGCAGAGACATTATACACAACCCCCATCTTAAAAGGGTGGAAACATAATACAATGCAGAGTCATTATAGGTTGGGTGGCAGATACATGATGATGATAGTCCTTTGTTGACTATTGCTACTCATCTTACTTCTTCCCCTAAAGTCAGACTAAGTACTGAGAAGCAGAAACTAACCCCACGAGTAATGAAGATTACCTACAGGAGAAGCCCCTATATTACTGAGACCAAGAAGAGGGAGCATGAAGGCTATAGAGCTGAAGGTCAGGCATGTACTAATGGACTAATTGTGGTCATGCAATTGAGCCTGGGACTTTACACCTGTAGCATTTTAAAGACTCCCAGGTATATAAAAGGTGGAGTCCACGAACAGCACAAAGAAGCCTGGGAAGAGCGAGAAGCCTATGGGGAAGAGGAGCAGGAAGGCCAGTACAGCCCACGAGAAACCCAAAGAAGAACGGAACGCTGAGACGCTGGAGCAGGGCACAGCAAAGCAGAGTGTCATTGCGTGGTGAGGGTGTGAAAGCTCACTACAAATCTACCATGGTCTAGCCTCGCGTGGGCGACCATGTCAAACCTTAGACAAATCTGCTAGGGGGGTGTGGATCACTATGTCCCCCCTGATCTTGTATCTCAGGGCCTTTGTGCACTGTGTTACTGCTAGATTACTCCTATTTTACTCCTATGGACACATTAACATAAAACACAAAGAAAACACATGAATCGATTCAACAACAGAAACACTTTTATTCATACATAGCAATGCATAATGCAAACACTACTATAATGCAAATCTCGAATTTGCACCTTTTATGCTTTTGGTGTAAATCTACCATGCAATGCAATAACTGTAAGCCTTGCAGTCTTCTAATGCCAGCAGTCTAATAGCCACTCCATTCCACACCATTCCTCTCCATTCCACACCATACTTCACACTCTCTCTCTAAGACAAACCCTGTCTGATTACACCATCTATCATGTCAGCCAAAGCTTTGTGTGAGTGTCTGTTCTAATTCTCCATGCAAGTGTCTTATTCAGATTGATACGCCCCTTTTTGTCTGTGTTGCTCTGTCTCTCCTCTCCCTCTAACTCTGAAACCAGCCAGTCAGTCGGGGCCAGGCCTCTCTCTGCCAGATCCCTGCCAGATCGATCTCTGCTCTCAACAGAATGCTTCCCAAAGCTTCCGAACTCCCAAAGCCATTGGATTCTGCTGCACCAAAAACACTTCTCCCTCAATGGCAACTTCCTTTCATTCGCCTCTCGATCTCATGCCAACCAAACGTCTCTCTCCTTGTCCTCTCCATCTACATCTAAAAACTCCAATCTCTATGGTTACACTCGTCTCTCTAAGCTCAAATGCCTCTCTTTCTGTCTGTCAGCATTTCTAAATGGGAGCAGTGCCTAAATGTCTGTGATGCATGCCTTGTACTTTTCAATCACTACGTGTTCTGGTCATCATGACATTTCCTACATATCTATACCATGGCCTTCTTCTGTCTGCGGTACCATCCTACCATCTCCTCATTTCTCCATTCAAATCCCTCTCTCCTTCTGCATGTCTCTCCCTGCAGAGCTCTCCCTCTCCATAGTGCTGCCTGCCCCCACCTTCTCTCCATCTGCGAAGCACCAGCCAGGGGCTGATAAGACCTCCTTCTCTGTGTCTCTACTAAGGCAAAGGCGACCTCTTATCAACCAAACTGTTTACGCATACTTTGTACACTGTACCTCTAACATCTTCCCGCACTCCGCAGCGCTTCTGTGTCTCATTCAGAATGGCTTAGGAGCCAGCTACATGCATTCTCTATAGTGCTTAGCACATTCACTCACTCAAACCAAGCGCTATCTATAATGCCTCAATGCATATGCTAAGTGCACACTCATACGTGTCTCTACAATTCATACATAATACATAACAACATATCTCTACATGTGTCTACAAATATAACCTGTCTCTACATGGCACTTCAAATATAACAGGCCTCATTCTATAGCGAATACAAATGGCTACATATATGTGGATAATCTAATGATGTCACTACTTCATGTCACTACTAATCATCAGTACTAATCAGAATGAATGATGGATAACTGGATCCCTAAATGGGTAATGATTCTCTAACAATGGCTAATGATTATGTAATGATAACAAACCAGGCTTCTCCATACTATCAGGTTTCACAAGGGAGCCATGTAGCTAAACCAGCAATCAATCCTAAATGATGGTTATAAAGTGCTTGGGTACGGGCAACTGGTTGCACAATCTGTAGTGGGTGGTAAGGGAGCTGTGTCTTCAAGGAGTAGGGTAGCACGAGAGAAAGAGGCCATGGAAGTAGGCAGTCCCTTTGCTGTGGCCAAGAGGTGCTTGTTCCCTGACTGGAGGCAGCAGTCTAGGGATGTCTGCAGACAGCGAGATCCTGACTATGTGAACTTAGAAGCTAAGAAAGAACTGTTACATGACCGGTGAGTGTCAATGAACGAGAGAAACCCGGCAGTGTGCGTTTGAAAGTTAGTGAAGCAAAATTGTATCAGGAGTGCTCGCATGCAGGCAGCACTTCTCAAAAGCCTCTGAATGATGGAATACATGAATGCAAAGCCAAAGCAGCCGAGGTGAGCATTGAAGTGTGGGCAAAATACTGGATTGAACAATGTGAGCTAGTGAAAGTATGGGAGAGACGTTTTTGCATGTGAGCAGCCGAAGGGGCAATGAAGTGTGAGCAAAATGCTGAATTGAAAGTTTAAACTGCGTTTGAATCTTCTGAGTGTGGCTAATCCAGCAATCCTAAATTATGGGGATGAAGTGCTTGGGTAAGGGCAACTGGTTGTGCAACCTGTAGTGGGTGGACGGTGCAATCTGTGTGTTAGGCAGAATGCTGTGAAGTTCTCTTGGGGAGCACTACAGAAGATTAAGACTACATGTATATGCAAGAAATCCCCTTTGGTATCAGTCCGTACCACAAAGATTTAGTTGGTAGCTGTGACTGAGCAGTCAGACGTATCTCAAGAGGGAGATGAGCAGTATTCAGGGTTTACACAATAGGACTACAGTACTATGGAACAAGGAAACACTGACAAAAGCGTTGTATCAAAAATAATATATATATTTATTTTACACTCTGATGTTCACACACATCACTCTTATTAAAGCAAGTTAAATCAGTCATGAAAAGTATACACAACTCACTATTTAAATTGTAGATAAGTTTGAGCAAGAGTAAAAACTGAGCAAAACGGCACCGTGAAAACCAAGCAGAAATGGCACTCTACAATTTCTCAAAAGGGAGGGAAAGGACAAGTTACACAGGGTTAGACTCTTTAACACACCAGCAACGCTTCCCAAGTAGATTGTGAACAAGTTAGGCAAGGCAGTACTTTTTAGCATATGCAATACTGAGGTGAAAATCGAGAAAAATGGCACTTCATAAGTTTGAAAAGGTTAAGGAAAAAGGTTGTTATAAGAGTTAGGTGCACCAACACATTTCTAGGTGAGAAGCAATCTAGAGAAGGCAGTTGTAACAGATTTAGCCAGAGTCAATAGGCCTGTGCCAGAGTCAATGGTACAAGGCAAGATGGCCAGGATTAAATTGTTCTAGTAGCTGCACTGCCGTCAAGTCTTTGTTTAACGATTGGAAAAGGTGGTTGCAGAAGGTAGAAAGATAATGTTAGATGATAGGGGCGGCCAACCCAGTAGGTAAGTAAAGGATTTAAACACCTTTATCAATACCCATCGAAACGGGAGGCCTGGCAGAGCAATGTACATTTAAAGTGGAAGAGGCTCCTGCGGTGGCGGTAGTTCCTAGCAGTTCCTGCAGTTCGGGAGATCCAGCAGAGGAAGAGAGGCTCTCGTCGTGGAGGAAGGTTCGAGTTACTGCACAGCACAGTGATGAAACCAGCAATAAAAGGTACGCTCCTTCAAATTACGTTCGTGGTGGAGGGGTGCCTGGCTATCCGGTCTCCAAGTGCAGGGCACTGGCGATTCGACCAAGGCAGGTCCTGGAAGGCGATTGGCGAACTGGTTGGCCCCACCAGCTCAAGGGAAGCAGACTGTTGCAGAGGAAGATCTCTCTTCGTTGGAGAAAAGTGGTGAGGATCTGCAGCAGGGCTTCACCGGTGGTTCAGTCGTTGCAGACGTCTTCAGCTTCTCTCCTCTTTGGTTTCTTAGTTCCAGTGGCGACGTCTTGTCCTCCAGTCCTCTGGCCCCTGCATTTATGCAGCAAGACCCCCATTCATACAGCCTAGCTGTCACTCACACATTGGGGTGGCTCTCCTGGCGGGACAACCCCCCCCCCAGCCTATCACGGCAGAGTGCGACTTGGGTTGCGTAGGCAACCCTGTCCAGGGTGCCTATTACCCCTCCCACACATCCTGTCTACCCCAGACTCGGTGGCGGCGAAAGGAGGGCTTCTGTGCAGAAGCCCACCAAAAAGACGAACAAAGGATCCCTGACCTGGGTTAGGATTTCAGAGAAAGACACGAGAAAGAATTATTATTAAAGTTCTGGCAATAAAAACCTACCGGAGTAAAGTTGATATTACAATAAACCGGCGGTATGTCAGAGGCTGTCAGTAAAAGTGGTAGCCTCGAACAATGGGAAAATCCGATAGGGAAATATTTGCGGTCGAATATTTACGGTAGTAACCACTGCCACCAGCCCGAAACTTTTGAGAGAGGGACTGTACGGTACCTCCTCAAAAATGAACATTAGGGAAAAACTATTAACCCTTTCCAGTACTTCCATAGTAAGATGGGTTGTACTCGTTTAGTTACTATTGACTAGTAAAGTCAATGGGGACTTTACATGCCCTGGGAGAGACAGTAGTCAGTCCCAGGGTATGGAGTCAATGTTTGGGGGTCGCTCCGACACCCCTGTGGTACGGCACAGAGGGTGCTGTGTACCGGACACGTGTTAAAAAGATAATTCCTATGAGGGTGAGAAAAACCCCATTGACCATAAGCACATAAGATAGCCTAAAACACACACTAGCAATCTGTCTAAGAGTGGGAAAAAAGGGAATCAAACTTAGGAGGAGGAAAGAAATAAACCCCTCAAATCCAGCAAAGCTGCTGGTGGACTCTATAGGTAAGGGAAATTAGCCTTTACAGAGAATTCTCCCTAACACTGTGCCCTGCGCCTAGACCAGGGGGCCCCAACAAATTAAAAGGAACTCATCAAGCAACCTAGAAATCGGAAGGAGCTGAATATTGGTTTTGAATCCATGCAACAAGCTTTGGGAAAGAGAAACCTAAGCTCCTATTGAACACTGTGAGATTGCTGGTGAAGGAAGACTATAAGCTTGGGGAAGGAATACTTAAGCTTCTTCATAACATTATCTTTTGGAACTTTGTTTTGGTGAGCCTGTGCCTGCAGCTTGGGGGGGTGGGTTAGGGGAGAGCCACAAGCTCCTTTTGAGAACATTGTTTTTGGAACTGTATCCTGAACTTGGGGAAGGGAGCCAGAGATTGCTTCAGACTTTAATTTGGACACTATTTTGAGTTGGAATGTCCTTGCACTACATTTAAGTATTATAAGTGAAGGCAAGAATAGGTGTTGACACAGACAGACTTTTGTTTTGGACTTCTAGATATAGACAATCCTTAGTTTTGTTAGGTAGGGCAATCCCCACCATAGTTATAGGGCACGTTAGGCGTTCCACCCATCCTGACATTTTTAATAAATGTTTTCAAAAACCGTTACATATGTTGTGTGTGTCCTCTCTTGATACCATGCCTGTTTCACAAAAGCTAGAAAGAATGTCACTTCAGGATACAGTATAGAGTTCAGACTTTCAAATGAAAACACATTAGGCACACACAGCCTCTAAAGTAGTTTTCAAGGTTTTAAAGTTGACTAAATAATTGTATTCCAGTGTAACGGTAAGGATGAAGTTCTGACCTACTTTTAGGAATGATTATTAGGCACGCGCGACCTTCTTTTCATATGGGCTTCACTCTTTGTAACTTGTAATTCGTATAATGCCAAAGTTAGGTATTCAGTAATGTTCTAGGAAACTTTCCCTCCTCCTAATGAGGACACACAACCATTCGGTTACACAGCAATTGTCCACAATGGGTTTTCAGTGACTTTAGCTTCTCAAGCAAGTTCACGGTATATGCAAGTGCTACAATTTTATTGTTAGCTAGACTTCGAGTATAACGAACATCTTTCACTCGCATTTAACAATACTCAAGTCACTTAGGAGCTGGCTACAGTTACCGGCAAGATCGGCGCACTATATTGGAACGCAGTGCTTCACTCACCGGTTTCATAGACACTGCTTTTGCGGGTTGCACTGCTTTCCCAATTTCCTCTACCACTTATACTGCTTCTGGCTCTCTGAGGACCCACACCCTTCTTCAGCACAGGTGTCTTTGGTCCGGCCCCTTAATTTGGGAGTTCTTTTCCTAAGACTTTAGTAAACTATCCCAGTGGTTTGTAGATCACCCAACTCTTAGTATCAGTCTGTACTACTTAGAGACCTTGGTAGAGTGGCAGAGCAGTCTGGCTTATCTTAAGAGGAAGATGTGAGCTGTAGGCAAGTACCAAGAACCCAACTACTAAAGCACATCAAAGAAACACTTAAACTTAACATATATGAAAATATTTATTTGTTATATACACAAGAGTCACTGTAATTCACTAAATATGAAAAAGCAACATACATAGACTTAATTGACAATACTTTGAAGAGAACATGTCTTACGCTGTAATTGTTTAACACTTGCAAATGTATCTATTTCATCTAGACTGGTAGAAAGTAATACAGTAATGTATTTAGTTAGCATACACATATAAGATAGTGTTTTTTAAGAAGGAAAATGGATGGTTAGAGTTATAATGGCAGAGCTTCAAGTTATAGAGGCAGTTCTCAACATAGGGCATGGGTGCACACCATACGGCCCGCGGGCCAGTTGCGGCCTGCCATGCCGTTTTGTCCGACCCGCCAGCAACAAACACTTTCCTAATAGAGGGCGGCCCGCAAGTGTCATCGGCCGCCCTCCATTAGGAAAAGTCTTTGTTGTCTTCTGGCCGGACAAAACGCTGGCCCTCATTGGCCCAGGGCACATGAACCACGGAGCTCCTACGAGCCACGTAGGGTGTGTGTGCTGCACCAATGGAGGGCCAGCCCTGCGGCTGGCGTGGCCAGTAAGGCTTGATGCCGGAAGGCATTTCAGCCTTGCCACGCCAGCTGTAGTACCGGACCTCGCCAGCGTTCCAGCCAGCCTGCCTTCCAGCACGCCGTCCGGTAAGTACAGATTTCTTTGGGGAGGAGGGATGTTTGTGTGTGTGTGTGTTGGATCTTTGTGCAGCTTGTATGTTGAGATGCGGGTGTGGGGTGTGTATCGGGTCTGCCTGAATGTGTTTGTGTGCAAGTGCAGTGTGTGTTGAGATGCGGGGGTGGGGTGTGTGTCGGGTCTGCCTGAATGTATTTGTGTACAAGTGCAGTGTATGTTCAGATGCTGGAGGGTATGGGGGTGTCGGATCTGACTGAATGTTTGTTGTTGTTGTGTGCACGTTCAGTGTATGTTGAGATGCGGGGTTGGGGGGGTTCGGGTCTGTGTGGGTGCATAGTGTATTGGTGTATGCTTGTGAATTTGTGTGCTGAGTTTGGGGGTGGGAGTTAGGGTCTGTATGGGTGCATAGTGTATTGGTGTATGCTTGTGAGTTTGTGTGTTGAGTTGGGGGGTGGGAGTTAGGGTCTGTATGGGTGCATAGTGTATTGTTGTATGCTTGTGAGTTTGTGTGCTGAGTTGGGGGTGGGGGTTCGGGTCTGTATGGGTGCATGGTGTATACTTGTTAGTTTGTATGCAGGGGTGGGGGGGTTGGGGTCTGTATGAGTATGTATGCATGGTGCATGCTTGGTGGCATGGGGCATAGTGTTTGGTTGAGGGGTGGGTCCATGGGGCTTAGTGTTTGGTTGAGGGGTGGGTGTCATGGGGCATAGTGTTTGGTTGGGGGTGGGGGCCGTGGGGCAAAGTGTTTGCTTGAGGGGTGGGTGTCTTGGGTCATAGTGTTTTCTTGAGGGGTGGGAGCCATGGGGCATAGTGTTTGGTTGAGGGGTGGGGGCCACGGGGCATAGTGTTTGGTTGAGGGGTGGGTGTCATAGGGCATAGTGTTTGGTTGAGGGGTGGGAGCCATGGGGCATAGTGTTTGGTTGGGGGGTGCGGACCATGGGGCATAGTGTCGCACTCCAAGAGTGAACCCAAAAATAAAGCTAGAACAGGCACAGTTAGGAGATGTACATCCTTTACTTTTTGTGGAAACCTGACTCAACGAAGGCCATTCTCCTATTGGGCAATCCAAACAGCAAAGTAAAGCATTCCAAAATAATGGAATGTCCAATCAAGTGTCAAGAAAATATATATATATTAATTAAACAGATGATATGCAATAACTAAATAGAAATAAATGATAACAATTGAAAATGTGTAGTACAAAATGTAAGTTTGAAATACAAATAAAAATCATTACACCTCAAAAACGTATTCTTTTTCCATGTGTTTAATAAAAATTGGGGGTTGAAAAAGCCTCCTGCCACGCCCCCCGCGCCTACTGCCCCACCCACATTTACTTTTCGGCCCACTATAGCCATCATGTAAGGTACTTTTGGCCCTCTGTCAAAATCAGTTGTGCACTCCTGACATAGGGTCTTGAATTGAACTTTAAGACCGTCTATCTAAAAGGCAGTTCGTAGAGGCTTAAAGTCTGGTAAAGTTGTAGAAATCATTAGGATATTTTGAAGCCTCTAAAAGGAAGATAGAAGAATGTTTTAACCAACGTTGGAGACCCTGTTAACGGACTCGCTAAGGTACACAAGCAGCAGCGTGGGTCAGAGGTAAGAGTGGGTTGCCCTGGACACCTCTACGTGGACTCCAACGCTCTGGAATGACTTTCTGGAATCGGGTAAGCAATACCTTTTTCCCCAAGTGTTTCTGCTGGATGCTCGGCAATGTTGCAGCTCTGGATCCGATTTGCGGATTCCTTTGTCTGATGACGAAAGGCAGGACAATGGACGGGATCTCTCAGCAGCCGTATCGAGGGAAGACCTGTGGCACGGCTTTCGGCAAATTCTATGGTCACTGTGGTTTTGCCACCTTTTCTTCAGCACCAACAAAGTTCGGCGGGTCAATCGGTCGGGGTGAATTGGATTGAATTGGATTGAGTCTCTAGAGTGTCCTGGAAGGCTCAGCAAATACTTGGACGGATTCAGCCTTTCAACGACGATGCACTTGAAATGGGCAGCAGGTGTCCGGGTATTGGGTTTCTGCAGCTCTGGAAACATGCAGGACCTTGGGAGATGTCTCAAATCAAAGTTTGTTGTGGGACTGGTTGTTCCCACCAGTCAAAGGGAAGGAGTCATCCTCTTCTGGGTTCATGTGTCGCATAGAAAACAGGGCCAGGACAGAAGTGGCCGCTTCACAGCGTTGCAAAGGGTCTGCAGGCGTCTCTGGTCGTCCTCTTTGGTTACTTCAGTTTCCAGTAGTCAACTTGCTTTACTCCAGAAGCCTCACCTTTTAATACAGTTCCAACACACGCTCCTCTACACTCTGTCTCAGCATTTTACAGAAGGGGGCGTATGGCTGTCCAATCAGGACAGCCAGACCCCCAGTGGGAGCTGGTTCTATTCAGGCACTCTGGCAGACAAAGGAAAGGGAGGCGGAAAACTCCTCCCCCACTTCTGCCTGCCCAGACACTCTGGAGCCTAGGCAGGGACACCCAAGGGTTCTGCCGCCACTGGCAAAACACACACACAGACCCAGCCCTCCAGAGAAGTTGTGTATTGTGCCTTTTTACACATGTAATTATGGCCAATACGGATGATTTCATTTTCTACTGAAAAAAACATACTTTCCACCACTAGATGGCACTGTAGTGTTTCCTTTGTCATCAGCAGCATAACAAGCAAGCAACACAGGAAAGCATGCACCCTTTTAAAATGTGTTCATACCCATAACGCCTAAAGCTTGATATGCTAAAAAGTAAAGTTTGCTTTGATGTCCTTAGTTGAATGTTCTTTAACCATGCATAACCATGCTGGAGGTTTGTGATGAATCTCCAAACCCAAGTGATTTTATGGCACAACTTATTTTTTTGTGTGTTTTTAAAGCGCTGAAAATAAAGGGGGTAAATCAGGAGGTTTTGCCTGTTGCATCTTATCGTTTTCCATTCCGGATGTGGAAAATAAAGGTACATTATTATTTTGGCACAAAATGCTGCTATAAGGATTTACATGTTGTCATGATGCTTTACTATGCAATTTTTTCATTTTGGAAGTAAACTCTATATGACAGTATTATTGTAGGTCTTGACACCCAAAACTTACATTTTTGTTCCAAGTCAAACGTGGAAAAAGGTGGCCGTGCCCAAATTGAAAGAGCAGGTTAAAATCCCAGCTTTGCTGTTTAGCGTAAGTGTGTGATGCTGGGCAAATAATGTAATCTCACAAAATTGGAGTGCTTATAAATGATTAAGTTTACACCCTTAAAATAGGACCGTTTTAATAAGTGTAGGGACACATGGGTGTATCCTGATGCTCCTCTGCTAGTGGCTCCAATACTGCTGCATAGACTTGCATTATTGCTGCACTGGCCCTCCCCCATTCTTGTAACACTGGATTTGACAGTCTCACCAGCCAGTCAGTGCACCAGAGATGCTAGTATAGCGTACTGTGGTAGAACCAACATTAAATGTGCCCCCCTGTTGCTCCCAGCCACTGAAGCTGCTTGGGCCGTCCCGAATACTGCCCCACACTTTGCAATGTCCTGTTATGCTATTATATTGAGTCTTTCATTGTACACTGCCATTTTCATACTTTCTAGGACCTTCAGGTTCTGCAAGAAGTGGGTGTTTCAGACTCAAAGGAGAGAGCAGTTAACTCATTGTAACATTGAAGCTGCACTAGAATAGTCTTATTACTATGAGTAATGAAGTTAGATGCCCTACACCAGTAAGTTTGTCATTCCCCACAGTCTATGAAGTTAGTGCCTCTCCCAACATTTGAAGGGTTATCCTCTGCCTAAAGTTTAGCCTAAGTGCACCCCTGGATGTGCGCACTTGCATTTTGATAGGCAGAGAGGTGAGGGAAGCCTTTCCCCGTAACTGGCAGTGTTAAAGTTTTACTGTGTTTGTTCAGAAAAATGTACTTGAACAAACGCAGTAAAACTTTAAAAGGTTACACTTTCAAGAAAGTCTTCCATCACCTCATATTGCGCTTTAAAATATACTATTTGATAGTTGGTCCCCACACCAGACCATGGGGGGAGGTGGGTAGAACAGTGGGGGCAGAGCCTCCAAGTTTGTTTCTGAAGAGGTTCCATAGTACCTACTTAGTAAAGATGTGTCATTTGCACGTGCCATGGAACAGAAGTGCAATTAACATGCAGAGCCGAGATGTGCCGTTAGCATGTGCAGAGACAGGATGTGGAGTTTGCACATACTAACTGCACATCCCGTCACTGCACAGGATGTGCAGTTAGTAAGTGCAGGGATGGGATGTGCAGTTAGCATGTGCAGAGAGGGTATGTCCCATTAGCATGTGCAAAGAGAAGGCGTGCCGTCAGCATGCACATCTCCTCTGTGCACATGCGTGCAGTTAGCACGCATGTTCAGAGAGCTGTCCCAGTAGTATGTGCGCAGAGAAGATGCACCATTAGCAGACGAGAAGAGATGTGCCAATAGCATTCCCAGAGAAGTGATTTTAGGTCACTATGGGTAGAGATATGTCCTGTAAACGTGTATATCAGGCTTGCTAAAGAGAACGTGTCCTATCAATACGTGAAAACCATGTATGCCATTAGAATATGCATAGAGATGCACTGTTAGCATGTGCATGGTGTAAAAGTGCAATTTGCACATGCAAATTACACAAATTTGCTCTTCAAATGCTAATAGCACATCTCTGAAAACGCTGAAAGGAGATGTGCCTTTACCACGTGCACAGAGTGCGTAGCGTACTCGTTAGTATGTTTCAAGAGGAGATGCGTATCTAGCATTTCCAGGGAGGATATATGCCATTATCAAGTGGAGTGATGTGCTGTTACTATGTGCTCAGACGGGATGTGCCATTTGCATGTGGAGTGAAGGGCACTGCACAAGCCAGACAACTTTGATCTACAACACTTTTGGCCTACGGGTCTGATTTTACGTATGTGTTGGATACGTTTACTCTCTTCCAGAGGAGAAAACTAATTTTTACTCTCTTGAAATTGCATTTACTCTCTAATTTGAAAAATCATGAGTAAAATACTCCCACCTCAAAATCTTATCTGGAGCACTGCACAGACCTCCCCCTCCCAGAATGGTAGTAGAAGGCCTAACAAAGAACAACCACGTTAGTAATGGCGAAAAAAGAGGGAAGCCCCCAAGTTATTACTTGGGTGCTCCTATTGTGTACTACAGAGGCTATGGACATAGCCTGCGGTATACAAATTACACAATAGTTGGTAGAACATGTCCACTGCCACCAGCCATAACTAGAAGGTTGTCTGTGTGACTAAAAAGTCACAGGAGCAGAGAGAAGGGGGATACTAGTTATCCCTTTAGCACTCAACAGAAGGTGGGGCATGCCGATCTCTCAGACTATAAAGTATTTGGGGGGGATACTAAGCATCTTTCTATCCTGGAGGACTGTGTGCTGCATTAGTAACATACAGATGCCTTAAAGAGGTATGGAGCATAAGAGGCCCCATAATACAGGTAAGATACAAAAAATTGAGTTCCCAAATACAGAGCCCATAAGAAGGAATTAGTGGAAAAAGGCTCCACTCATTCAGGATTAAAGAAAAAGGTCCAGGAGTCCAGCAAAACGTGCTGGGGGTCTCGCTAGGAGTGGGGATGAAGCATAAAAATGATAAATCACCCTAATCCCGGTTTGCCTTCTGCTTCTGGCCTTCGTCTCCTGCACGTTCACAGCTCTGCAATCATGGCAATCAGGCTCACATGGGGAAAACCTAGACTCCTACATGTCTTCAGTTGCGCAGCCTCTGCACTTAAGATTTTGGGAGAACAGAACTCTCTCAGAACTTGCAGGTGAAAACTGCTGTCTCCACGTTCCTGCGTCCCTTCTGTTCTTCCACTTTCCTTTTTTAAATTTATTTTGGATTTGTGAAGCACACTAACAGCCCAAGGGCATCGAGTTGCTGTTGCAAGACATCGTCTTGGTTACATTCTTTTGATTTGCCAGCCTCGTGCTTCTCCTCTGCTACAGCCAGCCTTCCAGCTCCTTCCACTCCTGCTTTCCTGCTGGGGCTTGTTATGCCTCACAGGTTCAATGATTGTCTTCAGGTATGGGGAATTAGCCTTAATTGCCTGACTGCTGCATCTTTAGCCCTCTTCCTCGTCTCAGTACCCCAGTCATCAACAGTGTGGAATTGCAGGGATCCTTCCGCATTAGACAACCCCCAGGGCTGGGATCAGGAAGCGTCTGCCTTTCCCTGGCCACATGAGGAGGGTCCCAGACAAGGTTTCTGGGGAGAATCATGTCTGATTCTTCACAGAACCCTCTGTATTCTCTCAGATTTCCGTCTTCAGCGTAACAGGATAGCCTTCCTTGCCCTGCTTCAGGCTTCTTCTACACTGCTTTTACCGTAACCAGCGAGAACCAATCCCCAGCTGAAACAACTTGCAACTGAACTGGCTTTCCTTTTATTCAGTCCTTTCATCCTTGAGCCGACTACTGATCGGCTGAACTGTCCGGCTTCATCATTGGTGGAAGAAGTGCTTCCATAATTTCCTCCCACGGTAGGTCATCCCCTATTGGCCAGTTCGAATAGCAGTTGGATCAATTCGGAGTTCCAATGAACTCTCCAGGATTACAGTGGGACAAAAGGGAGCAGAATCACTGTATAGAATATATTGCAGCGGGACAGTATTGCAGTGGGACACAAGGGAGAAAAAGCACTGTATAGCATATATCACAGCAGGACTGATTGCATTGGGATACAAGGGAGCAAAAGTACTGTATAGCATATATTGCAGTGGGACCGGATTGCAGTGGAACGCAAGGGAGCAGAATGACTGTATATTACAGCAGGACATGATTACAGTGAGACACAAGGGAGCATCACTGTATAGCATATATTGCAGCAGGACAGGATTACAGTGGGACCAAGGGAGCAAAATTAATTTTCAATTATCAATAAAACAACTCACTCTATAATTCAGATGTGTCATCGCAGGTTAGAATATACTCTGATGTATTCACTTTATGAAACAAGTGTTTGCATCATTAAATACAACTCCGTTCAAAATATGTTTTACCCCCTTGATTCGAGATGACAAAACATTAACAAATCCTTTTATGCTCTTGGAATTTCCCTTTTATGCATCTCTCACTCCGCGGGGAAACCTTCCTCCCCACATTGGAAGGAACCATGTAAGCCACAGCGGCACTGCAAACCTACCACAGGAATCAAAACGATAGCACATTCAGAATATTTCTAAGTTGTCGCCAACATAGACGCGTGCCAATCAATTTATGAAGCATCACTGTAAATTCAAGAAAAGCCGAAGTCCTTGTGCTAGTGTTCAGTACGTCCTTGGTCTGTTACAGCCTGCTGTAAGAGATAACTATGTATTCTCTTTGTACGGGCCTACCCAGGACTGGTCGAGTGACCAGGACTCAGATGAGGATACAGAAAAAGGAACCCCTTTAGAAGAAACAAATACAAATCAAGAAGTGGCGTAGGCTCGGATGGGGGGGAGGGAGAGGGGCAGGCAGCAGACACGGAAATATAAATGTACATTTTGAAATATAACGATATGTACTGCAAGTCTGTTGTATATTGTTTTGGTTGTGATACAATCAATAAAAATTGTTAAAAAAAAAACTATGTTCTCTTTTTCAGTATGAGATGTACACAATCGAGAAGAATGCTGAGCGGACCGCATCCGCTGGTAGACTTCTGTATGACATGTAAGTACACGTTTCTTAATTGGGGTTCTGCATGACTTCATTGTCCGAAATAAATAAGTTTCAGTAAGCTGTTTGCATAGATTTACTGCTAATTGTATCACATTCTGCAGGTCAAATCTAAAGGAAAGTCAGGTGCTCACTGCATTTAATTTAATTTAATTTTAAGCTTTCCTCGGAAATACTCAGACTCCATCAAAGAAGCGGCCCTTCCTGTGATTCAGAAACAGTGTAAAGGAATCTATGTAGCGTGATATGATGATATGATGTGGCATATATAACACGCATGGATTTTCTATGCATTCCCTATGGCCCCACCCAGTGTCAGGGTTGTCTTGAAATAACGTACCCTCCCGAACCTCCTCCTCCCCATGAACTTCATCGGAGTTGTCCTTCGGTTCCGTGGGTTTCTTCTTTCTTGCGTCGGGGTCTTTCTTTTCCTTGGGTTTCTTGTCCTTTCTATCATGTAAGTAAGGCATGGCTCCCTCAGAGGCCACCGTGACCGGTATAGTAGCAAGTCCTGGGGAACTCCAAGGAGCCAGACCCCTTACCAGGGAAAAAGCCGAAATGGCACTGAAAATCCCCGGTGGAAGTAGTGCCGGTATGCAGAGTCCAGGAGTGTGGAAAGAAGACTGAATTATAGGTGGTCTGCAATAGTTCACAAATCCAACAACCGGACTGGGACCAATGAGCTGGATATGGGTGGCGGTAGATGCAGCTCCTCGGGCGAGACAAGGTCCAATCTGAGACGGTGAGATCTCAGACCATCTTGTGGAAACGGCAGAGCCGTATGGAAGGGGTAAGAAAGACGACCAAGTGGCTGTAAGAAACTTGTTTAGCAAAACGATCAGAAGGCGTCCGGATACCGAGAAGGAGTCGCGCTGTAATAAGGAAGGTCCCGAAGCAACGAAGGAAGAATAGTCGGTAAACACAGGAATCGCAGGGTGAGTTGCTAGAGCGCAGAAGAATAGCGGACAGGTAAGCAAATGCAGGATGGCAGAGAGCCGAACGAAAGACGGACTGAGAAAAGCTCTGTTTTGTAAGTGAGATTACGTTAGAAAGAAAGACAGAGAAAGTGAGGTACCGAAGTATGCGACAGACGGGGAAAGAAAAATGGGGTGTAACGTAGCGCATACATATACTCACAAATACAACAGAGGTAGAGTCAAAGAAAGCAAACGAAGGATTGAATCTCCAGCAGGTAGAGAGGAACTAGGGAGAACTGTGAAGAACACAGCAGCGGAATGTCACGGAAATGACGATACAATGCGCTGTTCCGGGAAAAACAGGGCGTTGATATGCACAGGGCGGCCATGATGAATGAGGACTAGACCAATAACATCGAAACTAACGGCTTGTGCTCAATGCTTCCACTTCTGACAGTTTCCAAGGGCGAAGCCTGACACCCAGACCCTCCGATGTGTCCTATGATCATTGCAGCTAGAACCCACAGAATTTCAAGAGACTTCTCAGTGTGGAGCAGACCTAATGGTCCAGGCACATAATTGCATACCCAGCCTTCATCTTTTTAAGAAAACATTATCTTTTGTTTGAAAAGCCAAGAGCAACTGTCCGGTTCCTGAGATCTTTTCATTGAGTCCATTTGTTTCAAGCCAAGTGCAATTCCTCAAATGATATGAGAACGGAATCACGTGACACATTTGCCTGCTCCGTAGAGTGTATTGGGAGGCCCTCGTCCATGTCCAGGTCACCAGAGGTTCCAGAGGCGCCTCAATATTTGCTTTACCCGCAGAATGTATTGGGAGGCCCTCGTCCATGTCCAGGTCACCAGAGGGTCCAGATGTGCCTCAAAATCTACTTTACCCGCAGAATGTATTGGGAGGCCCTTGCCAATGTCCAGGTCACCAGAGGGTCCAGATGTGCCTCAATATTTGCTTTACCCGCAGAATGTATTGGGAGGCCCTCCTCCAGGTCACCAGAGGGTCCAGGGGCGCCTGGACATTTGCCTTACCTGGCAGAGTGTATTGGGAGGCCCTGGTCCATGTGCAGGTCACCAGAGGGTCCAGAGGTGCCTCGATATTGGCTTGTCCTGCAGAATGTATTGGGAGGCCCTCGTCCATGTCCAGGTCACCAGAGGCTCCAGAGGCGTCTCGATATTTGCTTTATCCGCAGAATGTATTGGGAGGCCTCGTCCAAGTCACCAGAGGGTCCATAGGCACCTGGACATTTGCCTTACCTTCAGAATGATTTGGGAGGCCCTGGTCCATGTGCAGGTCACCAGAGGGTCCAGAGGTGCCTCGATATTGGCTTGTCCTGCAGAATGTATTGGGAGGCCCTCATCCAAGGCCAGGTCACCAGATGGTCCAGAGGCACCTCAATATTTGATTTACCCGCAGAATGTATTGGGAGGCCCTCTCCATGTCCAGGTCACCAGAGGATCCAGAGGCATCTCGATATTTGCTTTATCCGCAGAATGTATTGGGAGGCCCTCGTCCATGTGCAGGTCACCAGAGGCGTCTAGATATTTGCTTTATCCACAGAATGTATTGGGAGGCACTCCTCCATGTCCAGGTCACCAGAGGGTCCATGGGCGCCTCAACATTTGCCTAATGTATTGGGAGACCCTCGTCCATGTGCAGGTCACCAGAGGGTCCAGAGGTGCCTCAACATTTGCCTAATGTATTGGGAGGCCCTCGTCCATGTGCAGGTCACCAGAGGGTCCAGAGGTGCCTCAACATTTGCCTAATGTATTGGGAGGCCCTCGTCCATGTGCAGGTCACCAGAGGGTCCAGAGGTGCCTCAACATTTGCCTAATGTATTGGGAGGTCCTCGTCCATGTGCAGGTCACCAGAGGGTCCAGAGGTGCCTCAACATTTGCCTAATGTATTGAGAGACCCTCGTCCATGTGCAGGTCACCAGAGGGTCCAGAGGTGCCTCAACATTTGCCTAATGTATTGGGCGGCCCTCGTCCATGTGCAGGTCACCAGAGGGTCCAGAGGTGCCTCAACATTTGCCTAATGTATTGGGAGGCCCTCGTCCATGTGCAGGTCACCAGAGGGTCCAGAGGTGCCTCAATATTTGAAAGGACTGCTTTATGCAGTCAATGGTGCATAAACTAGAACGGTTCTCTAAGGAGAACATCATGTTTGTTTGTTTATTTTATTTATATAACGCTCCAGACCCAGAGGTAGAAGGGCGCTTAAGGAAGCGGTTACAAAGTGGCATATATACATTTCCATAATCCAACCAAATGGGATATGTGCAGTTTCAGGTACATCCATTTATACAAATTACAAACATGATTAAGCAGTATGTCGTATGCTTGGATCATTAGCGGAAAGGAGTGGGTGTTATATTTTAGTCAGTAGCCAGTCAATAACATGTTTACGAAAAATCTGAAATGACTCGATGGTTTTTATGTTGAGTGGTAGAGTGTTCCAGAGTTGGGGGGCAAGTACTGCGAAGCTAGTGCCACCTGCTCTTTTTAAGGAGATTCTAGGTACTGTTAAGCATAATGTGTTGGTGGATCTGGTGGTTCTATTGGCGGGTTTCATGGTGAATCTATTGGTGGGATATGGTGGGGCTAGGTGGTTTAAAGCCTTGTAGGTAAGGCAGAGGGGTTTCAAGTCAATTATTTGTTTTATGGACAGCCACTTGCATGACATTCTGATGGTGGTAATGTGCTCTCGCTTGGGGATGTTAAGAGCTGCTCGTAGTGCATTATTTTGGAGCACTTGAAGTTTGGAGCTTATGGTTTGGTTGGCACCTAGGTACATGCTGTTGCAGTAGTCCAGCTTTGACTGTATGAGGGCCCTAGCAAGAGTAAGGCAACTATTAGGGGATAGGAAGGGTCTGCTGGCCCTGATCAGCTTGCCAGTGTAGGCAGTGGCTGAGGCAGTCATATTGATTTGTTTGGTGAGATTGGTGTTGGCATCAAGGTAAAAGCATGGGGTTTTTACACTTTTAACAATGGGGATAGTATTGCCATCGATGATTATGTTGTTGTAGCTCAACTTGGAACTAGGAGAGCCGACAAGGAGAAGTGACGTCCACAATGTAGTTGCCTGAGATGGTAAGGAGTATCTGGGTGTTGTCTGCATAGTTGGTGTAGGTGACACCCAGACGGTCCAATTTGTCGAATAGGGGTTTTGTAAATATATTGTAGAGCTTGGGAGAGAGGCAGGAGCCTTGTGGGACTCCACATGTGTTGGGGATGGGGTCTGCTGCCGCTGTGGTGGAGAAGACCCATATAGTTCTGTTTGCCAAAAAGGATTGTATCCATGTGGAGGCTGACGGGGAGAAGTGAGCTGCGGTGGATAAGTGGCTGCAAAGGATTTCATGATAAACTAGATCGAACGCCGCTGAGAGGTGTAGGAGGAGTAGGATGGCGGCATTACCTTTGTCCTTGATTTCATCAATCTGACTTTTGAGGTCAACCAGGGCAGTTTCTGTACCGTGTTGTGGTCTAAAGCCAGATTGACGTATACCAAGCAGTTGGTTAGATTCCAGGTGTTCTTGAATCTGGAGGTAAGCCACTCTGTCCAGTATTAGCAGGAATGGTACAGTAGTGATGGGCCTGTAGTTGGTGGGTATGGCTGGGTCAAATGATTGTTTTTTTAAGAGTGGGAGAACCACTAATTAGGAGACTTTTAATCTTGCGTGAGAATTTTCCTTACTCAACACAAACCCTCAAAAGAACTGCAGGTGAAAATTGAATGTTTGTTTCTAGCAGACACATTGGGGGGGAATGAGAGGGGAAGCTAAGGGGTACAACATTTTATTCCCATGTCCGCAGATTGGCATCGAGGATAGACTATATATGGGTGTCACGCCCCTTGTTGGGGAGGGTGAAGGAGGTGGAAGTGGGAGCTATCACCATATCTGACCACGCCTCCATCACTCTGTCATTTACAATATCAAAACTACTAAAGGGGCTCTGGAAGTGGAGTTATCCGACACACATATTTAAGGATGAAATCCTGAGTAAGGAACCAATGGAGGAGATAGACCAATACTTCCAAATAAATGAGACCCAGGAAATAAACCCCCGATTTATTTGGGATGCATTTAAAGCCATTATCATAGGGAGTATAATAGTGATAAAAGCTAGACGAGAAAGAGAGATTAGGTAGACAGAAGAGTAACTGAAAGATAAATTGAAGGCACTTGCCTTCAAAATGGTGACCAAACACTCAGGGGAAGTAAGGAATGAGTTTAGGGCGGTCGGAGGCCAGCTTGAAACACAGGTCCCTTAGGCACCTAAAACAGAAATACTATATTAAAGAAAATAAAGCGGACAGATTATTGGCAAGAATGCTCTGAAAGGAAGAAAAGGAGAGAATCATCCTAAAAATCAGGACGGCAGAGGGGGAAGAACGAACAGACCTTAGGGCTATCAAGAGGGAATTTACGCAGTTTTATGGGAAAGTATAAATCAGACGTTCCAAAAGAGGGAGTCAGGTGGAGTATTTGGAAAATTGTAGATTGCGGAAGATAACGCCCAAGAAGGGGAAGATTTAGAGAAGGATATAACCAGGGAAGAAGTGTGCAAAGCAATCAACGCTCCCCTCCCCTCAATAAAGCCCCGGGCCCAACGGCTTCACGTCAGAATTTTATAAATTTTACAAGGAGATCCTGGCCCCTTGGCTAGCCTCTTTGTTTAATAGATTTCGAGTGGGGGGGAATACACCCTCAATGGACGAAGCAAAAGTGATACTGTTTTCTAAGCCGGGGAAGGATGACACATTATGCGGCTCATATAGGCCAATTGCGCTTATTAACTTAGACACCGAAATATATACAAAGATCCTGGCAAACCGATTAGATCCCCTCCTCTCCGGGCTGATAGATCCCGATCAGTCAGGCTTTATACGCGGCAGACGAACCCATGATAACACTAGAAGAATCGCCCATATCTTAGAGAAGGTCAACAATACACGTACTGATGTTCTAGTGGTCGGGTTGGTCACAGAAAAAACATTTGACAGGGTGGACTGGAGGTTTCTTTTTCTCACCATGTGTAAAATGGGGTTTGGAGAAGCTTTTATGTCAAAGATTGCAGCCAATTACCAAAACCCATCTCTGTGTTTACTTCTAAACGGGGAGCTCTCGGACCAGGTAGCGGTATCAAGCGGTACGAAACAGGACTGCTCCCTATCTCCGCTATTATATGCGATACACCTAGAACCTCTCCGGAGCAAGATTAGAGACACCCAAGAAATAGACTGGGTACCATTCGGAAGTAGTGTGCATAAAGTTGCTGCATTTGCGCATGGTATGCTGCTAAGTCTAACCAACCCAGATCAATCCCTAAAGGCAGTGGACAGCGTCCTCGCCCATTTATGGGAGATAGCGTGGCTGAAAATAAAAAAGGGCAAGCCGCAGGTACGGAGTATACAGCTGTCACCAGAAAGGGAAGGAAAGATAAGACCTGGATCGCCCTACTTGTGGGCCTCTAATAAGCTAAAATATCTAGTAATATACATTACAAAAACTATAGACCTACTATTTGAGGCTAGCTTGCCTCCTCTATTGGAAACTATTAATTTTATGCTACTCTGGTGGAATCCCTTAGCTATATCATGGCTGTGCAGGATAAATGGCATAAAAATGGCGGTGTTGCCGAAATTGTTCTACACATTCATGGCAATCCCGGCAAGGGTCCACATGTCCTTCTTCAGGGCTCTATGCAAACATATGCAGACGTTTGTCTGGGAGCGGAAGAAACCGAGAGTTGCATGTAAGTTGATGCGGCAGCCTAGGAACCAGGTGGGGGGATGGGTGACCCAGTCCCTATTGCGTACTATTGCGTAGCCCAAATTGGAGTGATAAGGGACTGGACAAATGAAGACAGGGGGAAAATGTGGAGAGATATGAACAGAGCGGTGGTGGGAGCGGATCTAGAGAAGGTTCTATAGCTACCCCAAGAGGACAGACCTCGCAGCATGTACTGTAGTGATATTGAAGCCCTTGTGGGGCACACGTGGGATGAACTAGTAAAGCGCTCCAAGATAACCACGTTCCCCTCACCACTCGCCCCGATTTTTAGGAACCCACAATTCACACCAGGGTGGGACAGGAAGGACTTTGACAAATGGCAGGATGTGGGTTGTCGAAAGCTAAGGGACTTGTATGAAGGAGACGGGAACAAATCGTTCTCCCAATGCAAAAGTGACTTTGGGCTAGATGAAGGGGAAAGATTCCAGTATGCCCAATTGAGACACCGAGCCCTAAACCCTAAGATAAGGGAGGCGGCGACAAGAGAACTAACCCCATTTGTGACCACCAACTCGGGGGATAAACATCTGGTGGGGGACCTCTATAGATTAAGGAAGGGGAGGAGCCCGGGTGAGAAGGCTTTTGCATAACTGGGAGAAGGAAACCAAGCGAGCGATAGACATGGACCAGGGAAGAGCCTATGGGTGAGTATTCCCAGACTGGCACGCTTGTTACCAATCCAAAAATATACCGGACATCCTCCAGACGCTACTGGAGGGGACGCGGGGAGGAAGGAACATGGGGGCACATTTGGTGGCAATTTCCAGTAATGGAACTGTTCTGGGAAACGATCCAAGAAGCAATAAAAGTCATACTGGGGATGGAGAAGACACCGAACCAGGGGTTGTTTATATGGGGCCTTGATGGAGAGCTAGAAAAGGTGACCACAAAGGTGCTGCAAAAAACGTATGTGATCCTGGGGATGGCCGGGGCCCTGTTAGTAGCCCGCAAATGGAAAGCAAAAGAGGTGCCCTCAGAGCACGAATGGGTGAGCAAAATATGGAGCCTGGTAGCCATGGAAAAAGCAACACATGGGATTGGGGGAGAGCTTCAGAAATTCCTTAGGGACTTGGAGCTGGTGTTGCAATTCCTAATGAAAGACTACAGGAAAGCATGGTGTCCAAGGAGGATGCAACTCTTGGGCCTGGTCTGATGACCACCCCACACAAGAGCCAGGGAGGCGCCTCCAAGTTCACTCGGGGGAATGATGGGGAAAGGAAGGTTGGCACGATGCACAGGCCAAGGAGGAATGGATCACTCTGGACCTGGGTAGGAGGGGGAGGGAGGAGTTGGCGGGATTAGGGGGGACGATTATAGTTATATATTATTTTTAAAAATGCCAATAAAAAAGAATATGAAAAAAACGGACTGTTAAATAAATAATTATTTTACTAGAAAGCCTTGCGCAGAAGTTTTATTTGGATACTTGTATGTGTGAATTTCAATGCTACGGCTCTACAGCTCACATTTACCCCTCTTGAGATGTGTCTGGCTGATCAGTCACTCTACCAACTTGTGTAATACAGACCTATACCAAAGGTTGGGTTGCTTAATACCAAGAGGGCAAGACTGGTGTAGTCTCCCACATGGTTACTGCATACAAGCTTGCCCAACAGTTCCTCAGGTTTAAATGACCTGCACAGCTGATTGTTAGGACGACTGCCTTTCCACATTAACTTGATGTTACCTTCATTCTACATTGACTCCTTACTCCACTTCCTCGTCTCAAGGCTTTATGGGCGTTGGAGTCCAAAGGAGATTTTAAACCTTTTAAAGTTACATCTTTATTTAAATTAAATAACCCTCATGAACAGGAGATGATAAATGTGTTTTATGGGTGTTATGTATATACGAAGAGTGAATGGTATTCTGTCTAGGTGGATGTTTGATAAGCAGGGGTTTCAGCATTTTACAACTGGAGGGTTTTGAATAATGACAACATGCCATTGCCATCAGGAATGCTGGATTCATAGGGTCTTCTTCACATGAAAGGGAAGAAAACCACGTTTCTCCTAATGGAGTCACCAAGTCGCCCCGCCAGCCATCTCCTACCATGTGATCCACCCTGATAATACTACCCCCAGGGTCAGGATCAGGTAACGGCTGACTACCCCTGGCCGCATGTGAGGAGATATTTGGCTGTAGATTCGTGCTGACTCTGCAGGCTTTATCGCACGCCCCTCTCCCCATGTCGGTGATTGATACTGTAGCTATGCTATCGTGGCATATGCTGAAAATATCTTTTAGTAAACAATACTCATATTCTAGCTGTCTTAATGGCACAAAATATTTATGTATATATAAAACGGTGATGTTATTAATGTTCTTATATAAAGCATGTGTGAAGAGATGCCTTCAGTTAAAGGTGTGTGGCATGTGGGACTTAGCATTATGGTGCACGTACATTGTTTGTGGGGGAGAGGTTTGATCGCACTGCTGTACAGTGTCCAGGAACAGACATTACAATACTGCTGGAGTACAGTAGCTCCCTATTTGTTAAGACATTAGACTTTCCACAAGCCCTAATCTTTGCAGCACAGTATGCATGGTTTAGAGAGCTAGAGTGGGACAGGCTGTGGTGATGTCTGTGTGCACTGACGCTTATACAGTACTCTTCATAAGCTTGGATGCCATTTTCCTCCCCACCACCTTGGATTCAAGTCTCTGGTTAGCAAGTGGGGGTTGCACTTTCTAACTGGCAAAATATGTTTCAAGATGTATTTCTTCTTTAAGGGCACCAAATAATTTCCTGTACATGACTCTTGATTTCATTTTTGCTAAAATTGTGTTGCAGGTTCGTAAATTTCCCAGACCAACCTGTTGTGTGGCGTGAGATCAGTGTTATTACTTCGGCTCTTCGGAATGACTCACAGGATAAACAAACCCTTTTTCTTCGTGGTAAGGATAAAGCACAGCAGCGGTGGGGGATGGATGTTTCTAAGAACATTTTTGTTCAAGTTATTGTACTAGTTGAGCGATTCACAGAACGTTTTGGATGTACTCTCACTAGTAAAATGCCCCCTGGAAGGTGTGCTTGATTTCTAATATTGTTTGTCTTTCCACATAGTTTTGTGACTAACTTGTTAAATTCTCTGGAATTAAATTTTCCAGTATTTCAATGCAGTGTCATCATGTTTTAGAAAATAATTTTTGATGTATGTCACAGATGGCATAGCAATCACTCCATGTCAGAGATGATTCAGCCTTGTGGCCCCTAGTGCTATCCCGCATTCTCGTCCTATGACCCTCACCCTAACCTGGTGTCCCTGGCCCTGGGTCAATAGATACCAAATGTTGACCCCTGCTGTCTAGGTTCTGCCTTGCTCTGATGGCGAGTACCTTTAGGCCCCTCAATGACTTCCTAACTGTCCTTACTCCATCCAGTGATTTGGATATAGCCTGGTTTGGTTCAGGATGCCCTGACCCGTCCACTCTGAACTCACTCCTTCTGATCTTGCCACCACCCTTTGATGTTACTTCTCCAATTCAACACTAATACCCCTGCTCCATGTGACATTTCTCCTCCTCCACATTGCTACTCTCTATCTACACACTACTGCTCTCTTTCATACCACTACTCCCCTCCTTCCCACCATTAGCCTGCCCCACCACACTACTACTCCACTTTCCAAATTATGCTAGCTCCACCGTCATCGGTGCTCTCTCATTGCTCCCTTTCAACGACTCTGCTTCTTGACATTGTTTGTGCGATCTGCATCGCTCTGGGTTTGCCATCATCTGTGCTCACTTCCATCTTGCCAGCTCCACCGTCATCGCTGCTCTCTCATTGCTCCCTTTCAACGACTGCTCCTTGACATCGTTTCCGCGATATGCCTTGCTCTGGGATTTGCCATCTTTGCTCGCTGTCATCTTGCCAGCACACCATCGTCTGTGAGAAAGACATAGTACCATGAGTCCGACCACAACACAAGGATGCAAGTTCAAAAACCTTTATTGAAATTCTTGGGGTTTGGAAAACTCCTACTTTGGCCTATAACTAGGATGGAGTTCGTCTCAACCATAAAATAATAAAGCACGCAGTCCTATGAGTCTTTGTCAAATCAAAATGGCTTATACTAAGAAAAACCTAATGCCTGCCATACCTCTCATACAATAACGGTGTAAAAAGGAAAGAGTGAGTCAAAACTAAAGTCATGATAGCAATAGTATTGGTTAGCAACTCCCTTCCCCTAGAGTAAATCCTGGGGCATGGAGACTTGCTGTAAGGTGGATTGGCTGATACGTTCCCCAGCTGGGCACACTTCACAGCGGCTAGGGCATAGTTCAAACAGTTCCAAAACCCAGGAATAACTTTCTGGGGAATGTTCATAGGCTTTTTACAACAGAGTCCGCTTACCTTGTGGCAATCCTGTCCCCAACCTTCTTGGCTAGCGTAGAACTTTTACCTCAAAGATTCCCGATGCTGCATAGATTCACATTTCCAAATGCATGATCACTCCGATTCCTTGGATAAAGTTTCTATGTATGTTTTTTGACACTGTGTATTTGTTTTACTTGCTCTGTTTCATTTTCTCTCTTCACCTCAACGTTTGGGATCACGGCTGACTTCATCCAGCCTTCCACTCGATCTTGTTACTTCACAAGACTTCATTTCCCAACTCCCCTTCTCTGGGAGTTTCCCTTCGCATTTCGCAGAGACTTTCGATAAGGCAATGTCTCTCCTGCCGAACCACTCTGTTACTTTGCAACAATCAAACCATTGACACTTTATCTTCTTGCATCTGTCTTTAGACGCGCAACTTTATTTGTCGGTCCCATCGTGAGAATGTTACAAACCGTGTTCTCCCTCCTTTGCATTTGAGAACTCACCGATTGTCTTTGCTTAGTTGTTTAATTAGGCCAGGGCCTCCAGCGCCGGCCTTGCTCCTCCACAACTCCTTCATTCACCCAGGAGGGGATTTTACTTTGTCTAGGCCGGGGTCTCCAGAGACAGCCTTGCTCCTCCCCAACTCTGTTGTTCACCCGGGAGGAAAACGGGTAGCCTTCTGATCCTGCCTCTCTCGCAGACAACAGCCTTGTGGCGGGAGAACAAGCACAGTTCAATTTTGTGGTGGGAGGGGGGCTAAAAGGCTTTCTGGGAGCCCTGGACCCTACCATCTACAACGCTCTCTTCCTAAATACTTCCTAAATTCTAGAGTCCTCTGCTTGGCCTCCTCCAACTCTCTGCTGGTGAGCTGCCTTTCCAAACAAAGATTTAGGGGTAGATCCTTATCCTCTGCAGGTGCCTCCCTCTGGGACAGCCTCCCTGCCTCTCCCCATCTTGAGGCAGACCTCCTTAAGTTCCGGAAACTCCTCAAAACCTTCCTCTTCTCTTCCTCTCTCCCCCGCTAACCTGCTTTCTCTTCTCTCCTGCCTCCCTCCTCCTTTCTCTTCCCCAACTTGCTCAGTTTGCTGTCTGGTCGCCTGGTGCACCTCCAGAGCCTCACAGGTCCCATGATCCCCCACCAGTCCTGCACTTACCTCCGGGCCTCTGCACTCTGCTTAGCACTACTGCACTCAGAATATGTTCCATGAGAGGGGCAACATCTCTGTACTTAACCCAGGCCCCTGCTGGACTGGGTGCACTTGTCCCTCCTCCCCACCCTTGCACTTCTGTCTGCGCACTTGGACAACCTTGAATGTACGCTTTCATGTGATGATATCCCTGTCGCCATACAAAAATCGCGCCTTTTTTTGCTGCAATATTACCATATGGAACCTGCGGGGGACACCCCCACAACCCCACATTTTGAAAGGGACCCCGATCCAATTTACCCCATATACTGTCCCCATAATATACCCCATATATTGTCCCCATAAATAATGTCGCCTATGCCGTTTCCCAGCATGTATGGCGACATTATTTATGGGGATAATATTACCTGATACCGACTGTACTAGGCCTAGCAAGTTTGTCTGTCCTGTCCTCCCTCTGCTCCCCTCCCTAGCTTGGTTGTGCCTGAAATACTTGTACATAGGCGCATTAGTGATGACCAGCCACCAATCAATCTGAATGTAGCCAGGCCTAGTAGGGTAGTGTATTGTTCTGTATGTTGTCCCCCACCCTCCCACCACTCTTTGACATGCAAATGCATGTCGTTTGGCATAGTACGGTAGTTTGCTTGTATACTCTTTTACTTCTCCCATTTCCCCCTCCTCCCCACCCCCGTTTGTCTCATTCCTTCCTGTCATGCACTAGCACTAGTAGAAATGCCTCTGGCATTGTATGCTAGTTATTTTTGTTAGATCATTCGGAAACTTAAGAATGAGGACTGTATTCCCTTGTTCCTTTTCCACCTTGAAGCGCTTTTGAAGAACTTCACCTGTGTATAAGCGCTTCACAAATAAACAATTACAAGTCTCCACACTTCGCCTCCACCTTATCAGGTCTTGCCGGAAGCTCTTCCTCTGCTCCCCACCAGCCTCTCCACCAGTCAGTCCTGCAATCCTGGGCTCAAAAGGGTCTGGGCCCCTGATCTCTGGCTCCCCTCCGTGTCACGCCTTCTTCTCCTGGCGTTCAGACTGTCAGATTTTAGGGATCCCCCTGGCAGCCTCCCTCCCTGTATCTGTGCTGTGTCTTGTTCACCGTTCTCCCTGAGTGCTTGGAATTTAGGTTGGGATCCTCTGCTGGACTCATCCTTGCAGCCTCCCTGTATCTGTGCTGTGTCTTGTTCACCGTTCTCCCTGAGTGCTTGGAATTTAGGTCGGGATCCTCTGCTGGACTCATCCTTGCAGCCTCCCTGTATCTGTGCTGTGTCTTGTTCGCCGTTCTCCCTGAGTGCATAGAATTTAGGTTGGGATCCTCTGCTGGACTCATCCTTGCAACCTCCCTGTATCTGTGCTGTGTCTTGTTCACCGTTCTCCCTGAGTGCTTGGAATTTAGGTTGGGATCCTCTGCTGGACTCATCCTTGCAGCCTCCCTGTATCTGTGCTGTGTCTTGTTCGCCGTTCTCCCTGAGTGCATAGAATTTAGGTTGGGATCCTCTGCTGGACTCATCCTTGCAGCCTCCCTGTATCTGTGCTGTGTCTTGTTCACCGTTCTCCCTGAGTGCTTGGAATTTAGGTCGGGATCCTCTGCTGGTCTCAGCCTTGCAGTCTCCCTGTAACTGTGCTATGTCTTGTTCACCGTCCTCCCGGCGTCGGGATCCCCTGCTGGACTCACCCTTGCAGCCTCCCTGTATCCGTGCCATGTTTTGTTCTCCCTGAGTCGGGATCCTCTGCTGGACTCAGCCTTGCAGCCTCCCTGTATCTGTGTGATGTCTTGTTTGCCGCTCAGCCCTGAGTGCTTGGAATTTAGGTTGGAATCCCCTGCTGGTCTCACCCTTGCAGCCTCCATGTATCTGTGCTATGTCTTGTTCGCTGTTCTCGCTGAGTGCTTGGAATTTGGGTTGGGATCCTCTGCCGGACTCACCCTTGCAGCCTCCCTGTATCTGTGTGATCTCTTGTTCGCCGCTCTACCTGAGTGCTTGGAATGTGGGTCGGGATCCTCTGCTGGACTCAGCCTTGCAGCCTCCATGTATCTGTGCTATGTCTTGTTCGCCGTTCTCCTTGAGTCGGGATCCTCTGCTGGTCTCAGCCTTGCAGCCTCCCTCCTGGCTTCCCAAGAGCAACTGCCTTCCCTTCTCTTGGAGGCTCCTTTTAAGCACCTGTGGGATGTTAATGTGCTGCAGGTGTGGGGTCAGGGTTTGGCCTGCCGGACCCGGCCTGTCCTCATTAACCGTACAACCTGTTGCCAGAAAGGGAGAGTCTGTCTTCTATGCTTTAGTGTGCTTTTCGCTGGTAATCTTCACCCCTGCAAGTTGCCTCTTCTTCGTAGTAGTATTGTTCATAATTGGGGAGTGCAACATGGAATGGCTCTGTTCATATATTCTAAAGGTGGAGTAGGTGTGATGTTTTTTATAGAGGATTAAGAGATTGTGGGAGTTGTCGTTTTTCTCAGGGATGAGGGACAACTATATATGTTTTTGTCAGGGTGAAGGGAGCAGACGTATCGTTGTGGCTGAATGGGCTTTTGGCAATACTATCCTATAATGACTGAGGGGATGTTGGGTAGGAATGTATTGGAATGGGGGGTTACCATGTCTAACCCAAAGGCGTTCCTCCCACAGTCTCCATGGGTCCCCTTCCCAGGTGATCCTCCCTCGCTTGTCCGCCCCAAGGGTTGGGATCCAAGAGCGATGGCCCGCCCCTGGCCACCTGAGTCGGGGATCGCCAGGAATAGCATGGGAGAAAGGCATCAGCTTTCTCGCAGCTCTCATTGCTCCCTTTCAACGACACTGCTCCTTGACATTGTTTGTGCGATTATGCCTCGCTCTGGGGTTTGCCATCATCTGTGCTCACTGCCATCTTGCCCGCTCCAGCTCCACTGTCATCTGTGCTCTCTGATTATTCCCTTTCAGCGACCCTGCTTGGTGACATTGTTTGCACAGTTTGTTGTCCTACCTGCTTTGTCATGCTCTGTGCTGTCTTTCGTACTCTGTGTGATCCAGGGTTCTCAGAGCTATTCACCATCATCTTCGATCCGAATCTAATTTACATTCATGTTGCCTTCTCTTTTGCAGGCCTTTTTGAGACCCTTCCAGGTAGAATACAGTGTGAGATGCTCCTAAAGGCCACAGAACAGTGCTTCAATACACTGGAACGAGCAGAGATGCTTTTACTGCTCCTGAGACGATTTCCTGAGACTGTTGTGCAGCATGGTGTAAGTGGATACTGCGACTCTGTAAGGAAGAAAGTCCACGTTTGACTCCTGTTTTAGTGCCCTCCACCTTTTGCTTGTTCTAATGGTGTTGTGACTTTTATCCCCAGTGAAACCTAGCCAGGTCTCATTGGGGACGCGATTCTTCTAGGCATGCAGCCTTTTGGGCCCCTGTGGACTCAAAAAGTTGAGGCGTGTAAAGACAGTTTTTCGGAAGTCCAACTAAGGGCTTAGTAAAACTATACTTCGAATGGATTGTGTCCTCCCACGTATTCCTCATCTTGGATATATCCTTACCTTATGCTTTGCTGCTTCGGAAAAAATATTCTCTCCACCAGAGGGTGCTTTGCTCGAGGCTGCGGCGTCGGTGTCGGCGGTATCCCTCGAGCGTCGACGTCATCCGCAGTATAAATGGCTCGAGCTGCGCCCATTGGCCTCAGTTCCGTTTTTCCGATAGCTTTCGCTTCTCATCAAGAAAACGGCGCTTCAGTTCACGAAAATCTCTTCGTCATCCAACCCTTACACGCCTAAAACTAGCTTAAAAAAATGTCTGAAATGCGGGAAGAAGATGTTGTTAACAGATCCCCATCGAAATTGGCTCTGGTGCCTCGGTCCCGACCACCGGATAGACTAGTACGGTTCCTGTCAGGCGATGAACAATATGATTTTCAAATCCATGTCCTCCATTTATGAGGAAAGACCCTCGGAGGAGTATGTTTCACCGGCTGGTGTAACGTTTGGAAGAAGGGAAGTTCCTGAGGAGTTGGTTGACCCTCAATCAAGGATGGTAGACTTGTATGAGTGTTTACAGTCAGCAAGTGGACTGGACACATCTCCAGAATATGAATTTGAAAAGCCTGACCCTGCTGATCATGCAGATGCAGGGTACAGAAGATTAATGAGCAGAGTGACAGAATTTATGGGATGGAACACAAATTCCCCCTCTTATCAAGAGGATGATATGACAGACATCCTTTCGGGGGGACCTCAAAAGGACCCCATACTACCTTTTCACGTAGCTTTACAAAGGAAAGTGGCCACTGCATGGGAAAACCCTGAGTCAGCTCCAGCAGTAAATAAAAATTCACATCTTAATACAGGCCTTGTTTTTCAGACCCGGAATATTTAAGGAAACATCCATCACCTGAAAGTCTAGTGGTTCAGGCGGCCACGTCAACTAGGAATGCAGCATATACCCTACAATTCCCCCAGACAGGGATGATAAATAAATTGACGCATTGTCCCATAAGATTTTTTTCTTCGGGTAGCATGGCATTGAAATCTACAAATGTAACTTGCACCCTTGCAAGATTTACATACACCCTGTGGGACTGTATGACAGCGGCAGCTGAGCGTATCCCTGATGGTGAGGAACGGGAAGGTTTCCTAGCCCTAGTAAGGGATGGGAAGGAGGCTATGGAGGAATGCCTCCAATCAGGTCTGGACACTGCTGACCGTATCAGTAGGTCCATGGTGTCTAGTACTGTGCTACGCAGATTTGCGTGGCTGAGAAAGTCAGGTTTTGCACCGGATGTGCAAGCCAGACTTCTCAATATGCCATTGGACAGCTTGATGTTGTTCGGCAGCAAGACGGATGAGAAGCTGCAGACCTCTAAAGCGGCAGCAAAGTCGCGTAGTGCCGCAATACGACAACCTCAACAACGTCCCTACACAGGCTAATTTTCCTGGAGGGGTCGTTCCTTTCGTTTTTATTCCTCATTTGGAAAAGGAAGGGGACAGGCCAGTCAAAGAGGACAAAGGAAATTTCCTCGGGGGTGAGGAAAAGGTACTAGATCTGCCCCAGCAGCGGCAACTGCCCATCAGCCGCAGCTGCCACAAAGCCACTCTGAGGGTTTGACCCACAAAACCCTGGTGGGAGGCAGGATCTCTCAGCATCTGGAAGAATGGCGGGGCATTACTTCAGATGCTTGGGCACTGGAAACAGTATCCCAAGGTTAACTGCCTTCCCTTTCAGAGGAAACCTCAGAATCAGCCTGCGGGATACAACTCTGCCAAAATTCCAGACCCGCTCCTGTAGTAGGGAATCTTAACCCTGCTAGAGAAAGGTGCAATAGAACATGTACCTGTAGCACAGAGGAACAAGGGTTGGTATTCCCCTTACTTTCGAATCCCAAAAGAGGACGGAGGATTGAGACCCATCTTGGATTTAAGAAACTTAAAGTTTCTCAGGAAGGACAAGTTCAAGATGCTTACCCTTTCTCAGATCCTTCAGGCTCTCCAACTCCAAGATTGGTTGGTATCATTGGATCTTCAGGACGCTTACTTTCATGTGCCAATCCATCGCAAGCACAGAAAGTACCTGAGGTTCGCGATTCTCACTATCAGTTTCGCGTTCTGCCATTCGAGTTGACCTCCGCCCCAAGAATTTTCACCAAGCTGATGGCGGTAGTGGCAGCGATTCTCAGGAGAGGGGGAATTCACCTTTACCCTTTTCTGGATGATTGGCTAATCAGGGCACGTTCTCCCAAACAACCCCAGGAACATCTAAGCAAGACCTGCCACTTTCTACCCAGACTGGGCTTCTCTCTGAATTTCAAGAAGTCAAATATGATACCATCACAGAAACCCCAATTTATCGGAGCAGTCCTGGACAATTCCTCGGGCAAAGCCTCGCCTCCTGAAGTGAGAACTCACCACATTCTGCAGATGGTAACAAAGTTCCAGAATGCCCAGCATCTGCCGACCTTTGATTTTCTAAGGTTGCTCAGTTTTATGGCATCCTGCATTATTCTGGTGCCAGAGGCCAGATTGAGGATGAGATCCCTACAGTGGGCCTTCAGGACTCAATGGTCCCAATTTTCAGGGGAAATGCCAGATCATTTGCAAGTCCCGACCAGAGATGGTGGGCTTGCAACAAACATAGCCTCAAGGGAGAATCTTTTTTGGCAACCATGGCCGGAGATAATGATAGTGACAGACGCCTCACTCACAGGGTGGGGAGCCCACACCAACGATTTGATTATCAGCGGTCGTTGGTCTCCAGAGGAGTCCAAACTACACATCAACCTACTTGAGTTGAGGGCAATCAGACTGCCTCTGAAGGCCTTTCTGCCCTCAGTACGGGGAAAGAATGTCCTAATAATGACGGACAACACGTTGGCCATGGACTACCTCAACAAAAGAGGAGATGTAGGATCACTACCACTGTGCAGAGAGGCAATTCGGCTCTGGTTCTGGGCAATACAGGAAGGAATCTCTCTGATGGCAATTCATCTAGCCGCAGAGCGGAACACCGTGGCGGACACCCTGGGCAGGCAGTCCACAGTCTCCCACGAGTAGGAGCTAGCTCAGGAAGTCTTTCAAGAGATCTTCACCCTTTGGGGAACCCCCTCAAGTTGATCTGTTCGCAACCAGGATCAACCGAAAGTGCGATCGGTACTGCTCAAGGGAATTTCCCCCAAGAGGAGCTCTAGGAGACGCGTTTGCGTTGGACTGGGAGTTTCCACTCCTGTATGCGTTTCCTCCAGTCCCCTTGATTCCTCAAGTAATCAGGAGGTAAAGAAAGTTCAGGAAAACCATGATCCTTATTGCCCTGGATTGTTCCAGGAGAACGTGGTACTCGGACCTTCTGGACATGTCCATCTGCCCTCCAATATGTCTTCCACAAAGAGAGGACCTACTCTCGCGAGAGGAAGGTCGGGTTCTGCATCCAGAGGTCAAGAGACTCAACCTTCATGCATGGCTTCTGAGAGGCTGAGATACAAGGATTGGGACCTTCCGGATGACGTAATAGAGATTTTGCTTTCGGACAGAAGTCTAACAACTAAATCTTTGTACCGGTGTCGTTGGAACAAGTTCAGTAACTGGTGCAGGGATAAGAATGTGGACCATTTTCAATGTAATATTCCTACAATATTATCTTTACTTTTACATTTGGCCAATTTGGGGCTCCAAGTTGGCACGATAAAAGGTTATTTGGCCGCGCTCTTCAGAGGAGAAATCATATTTCAATATACCCTTAGTTATACAATTCTTAACAGGATTTACTAATGTGTTTCCTCCAATACCCTTTCAAGTACCTGTGTGGGATTTAAATTTAGTGTTGAAATTCCTCACCTGTATTCCATTTGAGCCCATGCATTTTTGCTTGCTAAGACTTCTTACTCTAAAAACAATACCGCTAGTGGCAATTACTTCAGCCCGCCTCCTCACGCAAGTAAGGAGGAAGAACGATTATACAGATTGGACCCAAAGAGGGCTCTTAGTTTTTAGATATCGTAATTGGCTAAAATTCGTCAGTGTGACTAGCTTTTTGTGGGATATACTGGCCGTAAATTAGGGCTAGCAGTGACAAAACCAACATTTTTTAGCTATAACTGAATGTTATAGATTGGCTGGGAAAGCTCCTTCAGGTGGGCTGAGAGCTCATTCAACCAGGGGCATGGTGACTTCAACAACTAAGAGAGGTGTCCCGGTACAAGATATTTGCGCAGCAGCCACCTGGTCATCCGTGCACACATTTGGAAACCACTACTCCCTAGATTCGACTTCTTCACAGGGAGGTCTCTTTGTAAAATCAGTACTTTGTACTGTACATGATTAATATTTCTGGTACTCCCTCCCCCAGTTCAGACGGCTTTGGGAGCCTATTTAAGATGAGGAATACGTGAGAGGACACAATCCATTATAAAAAACTAGTTACTTACCAACTGTAACGTTTTTTCGACTGGATGTTCCTCCCACGTATTCCTCTTCGACCCTCCCGGCCTACCCCACAGTACAGTTTGTATTTTTAAGTTCCTTTTTAGAGCTTTTGGTCAAAGGGACACGTCTTATCTACTAATTATTGACTACAATATACAAAAAACAGAACTGAGGCCAATGGGCGCGGGCCGAGCCATTTATACAGCAGATGACGTCGATGTTCGACGGATACCTCCGAGGGTCACCGGCTACGCAGCCTCGAGCAGAGTGCCCACTGGTAGAGAGAAACATTTTTTCCGAAGCAACAAAGCTACAGATAAGGATATATCTAAAATGAGGAATACGTGGGAGGAACATCCAGTCGAACGTAACAATGGGTAAGTGACTGGTTCATCTGAGACAGTACAAGGCTCCACTCTTAAGTATAAGGCTGTACCACTTAAATATGCGGTAGCGTAAACCGAGCAGCTAGACTTACCTTAGGAGGGAAAGAGGGCTGTAGGAAGGTAAAATGAATTTATAGTATACCAAGGGTTCAACAGAAACACTTTGAACCAGAAGTATTACAAAAAAAAGATTTATTATAAATACAGTAGGTAAGTACTTTGTCATAGTTGATAGTGCGCGGTACAAATATCCTTTAACAATAACATTAACATTAACATAGTCGTAAGAACAACACAATGCTTGAAGGTACACAGACCAAGCATAAACCTTCTTCAGAATACCTAACAGTGTTTCTAGGGAAGTCCGACCTTATCAAACCCTTTAGTATAGGCCACACCTATTCATGGGCAGTAAAACCATAACTTACTTTTAGATTACTTTGCAGTAGGTCAAAGGTAGTAGACCCTGCAGTCATGGAGTTGCACTCAGTTAAGGAATCGCATAGTAAATCAAGCTGCAAGTATACTTTTCTGAATAGTGGAACACTCATTCAAGGAACAGTAGAAACCTATAACCACATTCAGGATTACACACAGTTATACTAGGTGAGTAAGACGGGTAAGTGTAATATACAATTATAGTAGCTTTTCAGCTCGGTGGAACACAGACTAAGGTAAGCAATAACTTTCTACACAAATTTAGGATTGCACCAGGCAGACCAAGGTCAGCTATACCTACAGGACACTTTTTAAGAATGGCGCACAGCTATTCTAGGCAGTTAAAAAAAAAAAAACGAAGGCAGACTTATTCTAGACAGGCGAACAGCAAGTCGGGGGAAGCCAGACCCAGTTGGGGCACTCATACATTTATATCCTAACGGGTATAGTAAAGTGAAGCCAACAGCATTACTTTTGGGAAAGAGGCACAACCAATTCACAGGTGTGTAGAATAACCTTATATATACTTTTCAGAATGGCAAAACGCATTAAAAGTAAGTAAGATTTGCGCTGTGCCCTTTGGTCGCGAATAGACCTCACCTGATTTGTGTTGTGCCTTACGTTCGCTAATAGACCTCACTTGATTTGTGTTGTGCCTTACCTGTAGTTACTACTGCACCCTTGCTAACAACCTATGAACCTCACTGCCCCCATCATCAGAGCCAAGCCACCTACAATGGCCACATTTAGAGGCGCCACTCTTAACTATGGCTACCCTCCTCCCGTTGCTCCGCGCCCACACAACCACACCACTTTACCCAGACCTACTATCTCCAATAGAATGGATAAACAGATTTGCCCGCCCACCTTCACCATGCATACCCTGTCCCACACCCCTTAGGAATACAAGACTAGGTTCCCGCCTTGTTGTACCCACTACCACATGCCTGAACGCAGCCCCACTGACCATGACTAGAAACGATAGACTCAGCTATCCTACTAATCTTGTCACAAAGCTCACTAGAATACTCACCAATCAGACTACGAACCCCAAGCAGCCTACCTCACTCTCACCTAGTCACAACCCTACTATACCGCACTCGCCACCTCACTCGAAAACTAACCCTCCACAGACCTCTATCAAGGGAGCCCTCATCAACGCTCGCTCATTGGTTGCCCACGCTACTGATATTGCCGACATTATTTCCACTAACCACCTAGACTTTATCGCCATCACGGAGACGTGGCTCCATCCAGCAGCCGGTCCCACAATAGCTCTAGCCACTCCAGACAACTACAACATCATCCGAGCTGACAGGAAAGATGGAATAGGCGGAGGTATAGCAATTATTGAAAAATCCACCCTAAACATCAGAGAAGTAACCAGCACAACCCTACCTTCTGCCGAACTTCTATCCGTCAAACTCCCATTATCTGACACACAAACCATCCTGCTCCATATTATATACAGACCCCCAGGAACCCTGTCCACCTTTGAAGAGGATATCTCTCTCCTACTCACCACCAATTTGAAACCGAAATCCCAAATCATCATTCTGGGAGATTTCAACTTGGGACTCAATGACCCCAATGACAACCAAGCCACTTCCCTTAATGACACGATTACTCATCTAGGCTTCACCCAACACATTAATCAACCTACACATACAAAAGGAAGATCCTTGGATTGGCTGGCAGATGCCAATTGCAACCTCTCACTGACTGACATCACTCCCTGTGCTTGGACTGACCATCATCTTATTACCTTCTCTTTACCTAGATCCTTACCATCTACCACACGACCTACAAAGTTACCTCAAATAATTTCCAGAAACAACCGCAACATCACTATAGAGAACCTCAAACCTTTTCTCGCGCCTATCAGTAAAGCTAATGTACCCTCGCAAAAAAACAACCCAGCAGCCATAGTAGACCTATATAACAATACTTTAGAACTAGCCCTCAACCAGATAGCTCCTCTCAAACAACGAAAAGCCAAACCTATTGTCCACTCCAACAAATGGTTCTCAGCAGAATTAAAAGCTCTCCGTAATATTAAAAGAACTGCAGAAACTAGCTGGAGAAAAGCCCCTTCTCTCTCCACTAAAGACAAATTTGCTTCAGCTGCCTCCACCTACAAAACCGCCATCTTAAATGCTAAGAAAGAGACCTACAACCTGAGAATACAAAATGCCAAATCTGGCACCAAAGAACTCTTCGCTATACTAAGAGAACTTGAATCACCACTGCCCCCTACAGAGGACTGCATCAAAGACAAGGCTTGGTGTAACAATATCCAGCTCGCCCTCGCTAACAAAATTGCCCTCCTACAAACCAAGATAGAAGCAAAAAAAGCTAGCATTGCCTTCAAGCAGAACCCCAGCAGCAAAACTAACTACACTACCCCTATCTGCCCATCTTTCCACTTCTCACCAGTCACAGAAGAGGAAGTAATCAAGATAATCGCCAGCCTCAAACCATCCAACTGCAAAGGTGACATTTGCCCAGCATCCGTCATCAAAGATGGTGCTAATGAATTAGCCCCTCTCATCACCATGACGCCAAAGACAAGGGCAAACTGGCCATCTTGCTCTTGTTGGATCTCTCTGCTGCCTTTGATCTGGTTGACCACCAGATCCTCACTCAACACCTCTCCTCGGCTGCTGCATTCTCTCAGAATGCCACTAAGTGGATCCAGTCATTCCTGTCTGACAGGACGACTAGAGTCTTCGCCCCCACGGCGGCTGCGGACCCTATCCCAATCACATGTGGAGTGCCGCAAGGCTCCTGCATTTCTCCCACACTTTACAACATCTTCACGAAGCTCCTATTTGACCGTCTTGACGATCTGGGTGTCAGCTACACTAATTATGCAGATGACACCCAGGTCCTCATCACGCTCACTGGCAGCTATGAAGAAGATGCTGCAAAGCTTAATGATATCTATTTAGAAATCCAAGCCTGGATGGCCACACACAGTCTTTGCCTTAACAACGATAAGACAGAATTGCTTATCGTAGGCTCCCAGGCTCGCCTGAACAAACTGGACCAAAGGTACCAATCCTTTACCATTGATGGCAACATCATAAAAGTCTCCAAAGAGGTTAAAACATTAGGTGTATACCTCGATTCTACCCTATCATTAAAGAAACAAATAAACTCTACCATCTCAGCTACCTCATACACCAATAAATTGATCAATGCCTGTAGGCCTTTCCTCTCCACCTCTAGCTGCCTCACCCTATCTAGAGCGCTGATATTGTCTAAATTAGTCTATTGCAACACACTCTACTTAGGCACTACCACTAAAAATTTGAACAGACTTCAGATCCTGCAAAATAATGCACTAAGATGTGCCCTCAACCTCCCGCGCAAGGCGCACATATCCACGGTTAGAAAAGAAGTCCACTGGCTCCCGATCCGTGACAGAATTAAGCTAAGAACACTGGTCATCACCCACAAGTGCCTATCACATACTGCCCCACGATACCTTTCTGACAAATTCGCTAGACACTGCCCCACTAGACCCACCAGAACACCTTACCTACACCAACTAAAGATCCCTAATTATAACCTAAAAACAGCAGGGGGCTCCAGTTTTCCAGTGCTTGCAGCACAATGTTGGAACACCCTCCCCACTACAATTAGATCTGAAGCCGCATTCTGGCCATTCAGAGCCATGGTAAAATCATGGCTACTAGCCTAAACAGCCAGACTCTCACCGACATGACTAGCTAGCCGCTGCTCTCTACCTGTAGTAATGTTTACTCCACCTACAGCCTATTCAGGACCAACCTGTAACCCGGTCCACTTTAGCCACTGTAACTTTTTTTCTTTTTTGCATATTCTCTGTACATACTTTTCTTGGTATATTCTACTCTTGTATGTAAACATTCAGAGCCTGGACTAATGTACGTTCTGTCTGTTGTACTATGATGCTCGTGTAACGATATGTAACTCTGCTGTACACATGATTATGCGCCCAGTTACCTGAGGGTTCGGATGCGCTTTATAAATAAACAAACTAAATTAAACTAAACTAAGAACTTTTGTAACTGCTGTGAAAAACCTCAAGGTTTTTCCTTTTCCACTCCCAGGGGATCATCTAAACAGGTTGCCTGGCGAGGGCCATCGCCTTTGGATCCCGACCCTGGGCGCGGACAAGCGAGGGAGGATCACCTGCGGGAGGGTCCCTTGGGATTGGTAAGGGATTACCTGGGGGTGAGACATGGTATCCCACTTTTTCCATTACCCTCTGCCCGACATTCCTTCTGCCTGCATGGGCTACTGTCCCATCCAGTTCCCCCATCCCCATTTCCAACATGTGCTGAGAGGAGCAAGAAGCAAATGAGAGCAGTGCAGATTACTCATAGGAGTAACGGAAGGGGAAACCTATCATAGAACCAACTACCATTTCTATGAACGTCCCTCTAATAAGGCCCAGGCATTTAGCTACACTGTCAAACACCTTAATCTAATTGAGAACTGAACCAAGTACAAAAGGTGGAGCCCAAACTCATGAAGGGCGAATGAGCAGGAGTGTGAGGACGAGAAGCCAGGAAGGCAAAGGTGAGCCAAGGACAACGAACCATATGGCAGACAGCTGAGCAGGGGCTAGTGAGAGACCAGCTTATGAGAGCGGGATGCCGAGACGCTGACAGGCTGCAGAATGAAGCAGGAGAAAGCGTGGTGAGGGAGCCATATCTCCAAGAAGCCAAAAGGGTTTCTCAAAGGAAGCTGCAAAGCTGGTCAATCACTTCGAAATCATGTGCCAATCGATAGCGCGTTTCCCTGGGACAGCAAGGCAGCTCAGGAAGGTCTGAGGGGCAGGTGGGAGAGACCCTAACCTCGGATAAAATAACTGTGAAGGTTGGGCCGAGGAAATTATAACCGGGGAGTTCAAAGTAATGAGAGAGCCCGGTTCGGTGAAGAAGCAAATGGTTACTAAGTTGCAAGCAGCAGTATAGGTAAGAAGTGAGACACGTTGAAAGCTTTGATTGTTTGAACTGTGATGAAACAAAGTAATAGAGTTGTCCTGTGGAATCGTGCATGTTGGGGACAGTTCTCAGAAATGTGCTAATTCCTCTCTACTTTAGAGACCCCCTAACTCTTTTGCTGGACTCTAGAACATTTTCATTTTTACCTGGAGAGAGTGAGACCCCTTTTTCCCTACTCTCTCATGTATTTTAATGTCATTGTAATTTTGTTTCTTTTGGCATGTGGAGTCTGACAAACTCCATAGGCATCTTTTTGCATCGTCACCCAGCACCTTCAGTGCAGTGGCAAATGGAAGTCTTTCAGATTTCCCAAAGGTTTAAAAACCTTTCTCTTGGACAAATACTGTTTCAAAGAGCAGTGAAGTGAAATTGGCTTTACTCACATTGTAACTCTCTAGACCCAGCACACACTATCCTATCATAGAGTGCTGGAGGGGATACTTAGTAGTCCCTTGACTAGCTTCTCATGTAACATTTTTTATGTGACCCTTTGCACAACTAATGGCTAGTGGCTGTGGTTACTTGCTGAGAGCAGAACTGTTCGCAAGACGGTCGAGAGCACTGCTGATCCCTGAGCCGCGTGTCCCCAGCTCCAGAGCTGGGGGGACACAGAAGTCTCCAATACACCGCAGGCAGCAGCAGGAAGGTGCGGAAAAGGCAGGCGCTGCTCGCCGGAGCTCCCGACGTGCGAGAGAGGGGATGGAGAGGAACACGGAAGCACCTGGAGGAGCGGCGTCCACCGGTTAGTGACCGAGATGGAACACTCATGCCGGGGCGCTACATGGGGCTTGGTGTGGGCCAAGAAAGATGCTGATCGAGTGATACCCTGTAATGAATGGGTCTGGAGACTGAATGGACAATATTGAAAATCGAACAAGCTGCAAAGTGCTTAATGTGTTATCGAATACCGAACTAATGAAAAGCTATGCAAAATATATGAAAATACTACACAAGTAGAAAGTGATGTGCATTTATGAACGAAGTAAAAACCAGTTAAAAGCATTTAGGCGCAATGTGAAAGTACAAGCCAAGTGAAAGCCCGTTATATGAGTGAAAAAAGTGAAAGGCAAATGATGAGCACTATTAGTGTGAAAGCAGGGTGGTGACATGGAATGAAAAACCACAAAGTGAGTTGTGTGAACGTCACATAGGAGACACAGAAGTACAAATGGACTAATGACACAGGTGCAGAGGTGAAGCCTGTGTTGGCAAGAAAGTCCAGTGAGAATTAATGAACGTGAACGGAGGATAGTCCAGGGGCAACACACTGGTCTTGGAAGCAAGACTACGCAGAGCAACAGAGGTTCGAATCCTGGATCCGTGCTTAAAAACCGAACTCCGATACGGTATTGGGCACGTTATAGAAAATCAATTAAAATACAAAATAAAATGAAAGTACCAAGGGTTATCAGTTGCATGACCTATGATGTTTGGACCGACAAATGCGCCTAGACCGAGTAACCCTTACTTGGCGTGAACCAAGGAAAGTCAAGAGACTGAAGCTGTTTTGCCTAACAAGTGTTAAAGTGACAAAAGAGAAAAGCAAACAAAGTAAATGTTAGGTAAGATTTTCACAGAACTGGTAAATCTTCCTGACCTGGGTCAACCCCAGAACATTTTAACTGCCATGGGTTCCCCTCCACCCCCAAAGTGCCACCCCCCCCCCCAGTGCCAAGGCCTTTTTTGGTGATTTCGGTATTTCACCATTCAGAGCCTTCTAACATTTTCTCCTTCATTAAAGTCCCAAGGACGAGCTATCTCCTCCTTGGCACTGGGGAGGTAATCCCAAGGACGAGATACCTCGTCCTTGGCACTTAAGGGGTTAAGGTCCCTTTTTCTAACGCGGCCCAGCTACCGACGCTCGACTCGGGTTTCGTAACCCTCGCGCAAGCTGTAACAGTCTCAGGTTTATTGTTTACAACAGCGCGTGTGCACTGTAACTTTCAAACAACTGTACAATTGTAAATGAACTCTTTTTGCGCTATTCTTTTAACGGGCATTCAAACAATTATGTTGGTCGACTTTGCTGACCTTTAGCAACTATTTACAACTCTGAGCATTTTCATGCAATTCCTTGATAGCTAATTAAGCAAGCTTCTGATCTTTACACAGTCTTCACAGAAGTCACTTATCTGAATTTCTCTTTGGCACTTTCTTGAAGCGTTTCTTCATTTGGATGTGATTTTTCTTTGCTTTAGTTTCTTTCTAGACTGGAACTCCTGTAATCACTCTCAATAGGATCTTGAATGAAAGGCAGTTTATAACCTCTCCAGAGGTTCCAAACTGCATCACAATGGTCTTTAGCCAATTAGTACCCGGCGAGAAACTATCAGAATGCAACAAGCATTCTGATTGGCTCTCGCCGGGTCCTTACCCGGCCGAGAATCCTTCGATTCTCGGCCGGGATTCCAGCCGCCTTGTCCTCGGAGGGGGCGTGGCACCCATCAGCCAATGAGGAGGCTCGAAGCGGGGCCATCCGTGCTCCGAGCCTCCCCGTGGCTGAGAGGCTACCTTCATCCCTGCCGGGGACTCGGGATGAAGCTTTTTCTTTTTTTTTTTTTCCCTTCCTTCCTCCCTCCCTCCCTCCCCCCTCCCCCACTTAACTTTTTGCTCCTGCGTTCCCGCTGGGTAACGATAGCAGGCTCCAGCAGCGTGGAGACTCGGAGCGGGCCATCCCCGCTCCGCACCTCCACACAGCTGGAGGCTTCCACCGTCCCCCAGCGGGGACGCAGGTACTTTTTTATTTATTTTTTTTTTCCCCTTCCGCCCTCCCAACCCCACTTACCTTCTGCTTCTTTTTTTCTTTTATTTTCGGGAGCGGATGCGCTGGGAACACTTGTGTTCCCAGCGCGTCCGCTCCCGATGGCCACCATGGAAAGGGAAAACAGACTCCGTTTTCCCTTTCCATGGCGGCGGCCATTTTCTTGGTCTTTTTTTTTTTTCTGTTCTGAAACACTGTAGTGTTTCGGGCCAGAAAAAAATGCTTTTAGTGCCCCGCTCACGCACATAATGCGGGCCGGGGTACTAATAGCAATATGACCCTCGCGGCGGGGGCATTGCCGACTCAGGTACAACTCGGGTATAACTATGGGCCCCGGGGCATTACCTGAGTCGGCAATGCCCCTGCTGCTCGGGTCATATTGCTTAATTAATGTTGAGCAGAAGCTCACCATCTTGAACTGCGACAAAGGCAGCTGGCTAACATTATGATCAAATACAATGAACGCACCCTAAAACACAACCCAAAACTACACTACTAATGCCAATGGGACTCGGGGAACTGACACATACTTTGGTATGAAATCAATAGGTAGTGGGAGAGGGGAAACTGGAGTGGGGGCAATACTTGGCTTCTCCTCCTCACTCCCACCTCTGGGCGATTCATCGACCACTCTCACTTCATCCTTTGCATCCACTTTTACTTTATCCTTTGCATCCAGACATCCTGGTCTGAAGAAATGCTTCTTTTGGGGTCCATATCTCTATGACTCTCTTCATGCATCTTGCTGTTTTCACATGCTCATCTTTGTTTCACGTCATCAATTGGCTTTGTCACCCCCGCAACCCCTGGACCCATTATACCATTTAAGGGGAGTAAGGGACACCCCTACAATCCCCGCTCCCCTTAAATGGTATAATGGGGCACACCTCTACCGGGTCAAACCACAGCATTTTTACAGCGATTTTTAATTTTTTTTTAAATTTTTTTTTTTTTTTTTTTTTTTTTTTTTTTACCACAACATTTTTGCTGATATTTTATTACCTGACCCGATACCCTTATTTCTTCATCTGTCAAGTCTTTGGGCTTGCATCCTGCCTCAACATCGATCATGATTTTCATCCCTATGGCTTTCTTGGCTGTCTTCTTGCATTTTGAGATTATCTTGATCACACAAAATCCTAGTAATATCATCACTAACAGGGCTCCAGGAAATTTGAAAGCATCCGCCATCCATTGAACATGAGAACAGTGTTCCAAACCAACTGTCCTCGCCAATGTCTTCATCTATCATCTGATTCTGAAGTTTTGTCAGCATGCCTATAGCATTTGTCAAGGTTCCATTCTCATCATCATGAGAAAGTATAAATGTGCAACATGATTCTCCAATTTTTGCACAACCACCTCCATCCATAGCTATGATCATGTCTAGGCTAGGATATATCTGTTCTGAAGTGTCATTAGTCTTATTTCTCTCAATTCTTCTCTGATTGCATTGAATCCTTTTATGGTCGTGTCGATCGTCTGCAGTAACTGCCATCCGGTTATCTGCAACCATTTAGTATATGCTCAAACCTGAATCCTTGGCATGAAGATCAAGGTGAACACTGAAGACGTCTGACTGAACTGTCTATGCTCATATGGGATAGCATCGAAAGCTTCTATTGATTTTGCAGAGAAGTAATTCTCCCTCTCCGTTCTCTCCACAATCTCCAAAGATCTCTTCTTTTCTCAGGTGAGTATCTGCTTTTGGGAAGTTGTCAATGCTCAAATTACTTTTTGGAATCCCCAACGCTGGAACATGGACATTCACCAATGTGCATATGCCTCCCCAATTCTTAGGTAATCTCATGTATGCCTTGGATCCACAAGCCCAATAGTGATCCATGATGGTTGCCAGACATTTGGTCGAAAAAAATTGGTCGACCAGACAAATGGTCGAACCAATTTGGTCGAAAACCAAATGGTCGAATTTTTTATTTTTTTTATTTTAACCTTTTTTTTTTTTGGGGGGGTCCCCCCCAACCCCCTTTTTTTCTCTAAACACCCCTTTTTTAACTAAACGAAAACCCGAAAAATAAATATATAAATAAAAAAAAAATTCGACCATTTGGTTTTCGACCAAATTGCAGTCGACCAGTTTTTTTTCGACGAGTTGACTGGACACCATCCATGATCACTGCAGTACCATGCATCATTCCTGGAGCATAAAAGATTTGGCCACAATTTTGATTCTCTCCCATTTTTCTCGTGCCATTGTTTCTAAAGCATCATTTTGAGCTCCCCAATGCTACTATCTGCAAGGCTCCTCCTCTGTCTTCGACCCATGTCAGCAATTTAGCAATCTTCTCCCGCAGTGGCTTGCATAGTACTTGAACATTCCAGACAGTTGATTCGGGGCGATCATACACCATCCAAGCTCTGCAGATAACTACGCCTTCTTCCCATTCATTTGGTATTGGCACTGATCCCCAAATCTGCATCTGGCCTCTGTACTCCAATGCTGAATGCTTTCTTCAGATTTTCCTGTAACATCAAGCTTCTTGTACACTTCCCATCTCATTCCTGCTCCTTTCACTCCTGGTTTCTTGTATCTGATCACATGATTCTCTGTGTGTTCTGTCTCTCGTCTTTGAATTTTGCATATAACCGTCTTCCTCTGGATCTGTCCATTCAGTAGCCCATTTGATGTATGCATCTCGACCCATAAACTGACCTCTAATCTTGCACATTGCCACATGTGACTAACAGTGTGCTGTCTGGACATCTATTTCAATAGCTATGAAGAGTTTTGACTTTCCCATGCTGTAAGGCAGAAGTGCACATACAAAGCATTCCTCATCTGAAGTTTTCCTTCCAACTTCTTTCATGTGTTGGGTGCTGTCCAGGTAATCATTTAGTTCAAAGTCATCTTCTCGTGTGCCTCTTCTGGCTCTTACTCTGTGACATGCTTGTGGAAGCTCGTTAAAGTGCTTCTGTATAGCTTCTTCCTGCTGGAGGATTCTTAGGCACATCCATCAATGGGTGGGATGCACTAGCTGGTACCCCTTGTGTATCTGAAAGTTCATCTTTCCTCATTTGGTCAGCAGCCCAATTAGGCATGAACATGTCTTAAAATTTCTTCATGTGTCCTTCTTTTGGGCATTGTTTTGGGATCCCTTGTCACTAGACCAAGTGTACTTGTACTCATTATTTGCGTAGGTGCAACTTTTGTCAACCTCTTGTCTTGTTTGCTTTGCCGACCCTGTCTCCGGCATTACACACACATCACTTGTTTTAGCAAATGCGTTTATCATTGCTTACCACATCCATTTCAAGCTCAGTCACTCTATCATTCTTTCTTGGAACAGGAATAACTATATAGGGGCTGGGCAATCTTGTAGGTATTATCGGGGTAATTCATAGAATTCAGCGCACAAGTGGCGCACGCGGCTTGCGCACAGTGTGCGCGTACGAATCTGTGCGCCAGCCGCGTGAGCTAAAATCCATTTCCGCGCACAGCGTATTCATGGATTTTAGCTACCAAAACCAGCCGTGGCGCAGCGACCCTGCAGCAGCCCCAGTTACGCCCCCAAGAACGCCCCTCGCGCAAGGAAAAGCCATCAAAATCCTCAATCCAGCGGAAAGGGCTGCGCTAACCCTGTACCAGTATACAGGGCTGCCACACAGCAAGCGGGGAATGTGTATTACTGGGGTTCGCGGGAAGTTTCATACGCGATCGGAGCGTGGTATATGTGTTTCGGCTGTGGGCGGGAAGTTTCACAAGCAATCGGCGTGGGGTACGTGCAATTCTGGGGTGCGCGGGAATTTCACATGCGATAGGCCAAGTGCGAGTGGGGTGCGTGTATTCCTGGGGTGCACAGGAGGTTTCACATGCGATCGGAGCGGGGTACGTGTAATTCGTGGGTGCACGGGAAGTTTCACACGCGATTGTCCCTGTGCGAGTGGGGTACGTGTATTCCTGGGGTGTGCAGGAGGTTTCACACGCAATCGGAGCGGGGTACGTGCAAATCGGGGGTACGCGGGAAGTTTCACACGCAATTGGCCCTGTGCGAGTGGGGTACGTGTATTACTGGGGTTTGCGGGAAGTTTCACACGCGATTGGCCCTGTGCGAGTGGGGTACGTGTATTCCTGGGGTGCGCGGGAATTTTCACACGCGATTTTGCTGTCAGAGCGGGGTACGTGAATTTCGGGGGTGCGCGGGGACTCCTACCCGTGAATTGGCAGTGTGGGTCCTCCCAGGTGTTCCCTCTACACCCTCCATGGCCCCTGCAAGCAGCCCACACCACAGGGGACTACCCTGCACCCCTGGTCATGTCCCGCAGGCAGCCCATCCACCATGGGCATGCCCCCCAGCCAAGCCACATGTCACCTTGCACTACTGATCACCAACTCATGTCCCCTTGCACCCCCACCTCCCAGCAGTGAGGGGCACCTGCCAGCAGGCCCCCACTCATGTCCCACTGCACCCCCACCCCCTAGCAGTAGGGGAACCTGCCAGCAGGCCCCCACTCATGTCCCCCAGCACCCTCACCCCTCAGCAGTCAGGGGCACCTGCCAGCAGGCCCCCACACATGTCCCCCAGCACCCCCAGCAGTCAGGGGAACCTGCCATCAGGCCCCCACTCATGTCCCCCAGCACCCTCACCCCTCAGCAGTCAGGGGCACCTGCCAGCAGGACCCCACTCATGTCCCACAGATGTCCCTCAGTACCCCCACCCCCCTGGCAGTGAGGGTCACCTGCCAGCAGGCCCCCACTCATGTCCCACTCATGTTCCACTGAACCCCCACCCCCCAGCACAGCAGTCAGGGGCACCTGCCAGCAGGCCCCCATTCATGTCTCACACATGTCCCCCAGCACCCCCACCCCCCAGCAGTCAGGGGCACCTGCCAGCAGGCCCCCACTCATGTCCCACACATGTCCCCCAGCACCCCCACCCTCCAGCAGTCAGGGTCACCTGCCAGCAGGCACCCACTCATGTCCCACACATGTCACCCAACACCCCCACCCCCCAGCAGTCAAGGGCACCTGCCAGCAGGCCCCCACACATGTCCCCCAGCACCCCCATCTACCAGCAGTCAGGGGCACCTGCCAGCAGGCCCCCACTCATGTCCCCCAGCACCCCCACCCCCCAGCAGTCAAGGGCACCTGCCAGCAGGCCCCCACTCATGTCCCCCAGCACCCCCATCTGTCGGGGGCACCTGCCATCAGGACCCCACTCATGTCCCACAGATGTCCCTCAGTACCCCCACCCCCTGGCAGTAAGGGTCACCTGCCAGCAGGCCTCCACTCATGTCCCACACATGTCCCCCAGCACCCCCACCCCCAGCAGTGAGCGTCACCTGCCAACAGGCCCCCACTCATGTCCCCCAGGACCCCCACCCCCTAGCAGTCGGGGTCACCTGCCAGCAGGCCCCCACTCATGTCCCCCAGCACCCCCACCCCCCACCAGTCAGGGGCACCTACCTGCAGGCCCCCACTCATGTCCCACACATGTCATCCAGCACCCCCACCCCCAGCAGTGAGGGCCACCTGCCAGCAGGCCCCCACTCATGTCCCACACATATCCCCCAGCACCCCCACCCCCCAGCAGTCAGGGGCACCTGCCAGCAGGCCCCCATTCATGTCCCACACATGTCCCCCAGCACCCCCACCCCCCAGCAGTCAGGGGCACCTGCTAGCAGGCCCCCACTCATGTCCCACACATGTCCCCAGCACCACTGCCCCCCATTGGTGAGGGTCACCTGCCAGCAGGCCCCCACTCATGTCCCATACATGTCCCCCAGGACCCCCACCCCCCAGCAGTCAGGGTCACCTGCCAGCAGGCACCCACTCATGTCCCACACATGTCATCCAACACCCCCACCCCCCAGCAGTCAAGGGCACCTGCCAGCAGGCCCCCACACATGTCCCCCAGCACCCCCATCCACCAGCAGTCAGGGGCACTTGCCAGCAGGCCCCCACTCATGTCCCCCAGCACCCCCACCCCCCAGCAGTCAAGGGCACCTGCCAGCAGGCCCCCACTCATGTCCCCCAGCACCCCCATCCATCAGGGGCACCTGCCATCAGGACCCCACTCATGTCCCACAGATGTCCCTCAGTACCCCCACCCCCTGGCAGTAAGGGTCACCTGCCAGCAGGCCCCCACTCATGTCCCACACATGCCCCCCAGCACCCCCACCCCCAGCAGTGAGCATCACCTGCCAACAGGCCCCCACTCATGTCCCCCAGGACCCCCACCCCCTAGCAGTCGGGGTCACCTGCCAGCAGGCCCCCACTCATGTCCCCCAAAACCCCCACCCCCCAGCAGTCAGGGGCACCTACCTGCAGGCCCCCACTCATGTCCCACACATGTCATCCAGCAGCCCCACCCCCAGCAGTCAGGGGCACCTGCCAGCAGGCCCCCACTCATGTCCCACACATATCCCCCAGCACCCCCACCCCCCAGCAGTGCGGGTCACCTGCCAGCAGGCTCCCACTCATGCCCCACACATGTCCCCCAGCACCCCCACCACCCCAGCAGTCAGGGGCACCTGCCAGCAGGCCCTCACTCATGTCCCCCAGCACCCCCACCCCCCAGCAGTCAGGGGCACCTGTCAGCAGACACCCACACATGTCCCCCAGCACCCCCACCCTCCATCAGTCAGGGGCACCAGCCAGCAGGCCCCACACATGTCCCCCAGCACCCCCATCCCCCAGCAGTCAGGGGCACCTGCCAGCAGGCCCCCACACATGTCCCCCAGCACCCCCACCCCCATCAGTCAGGGGAACCTGCCAGCAGGCCCCCACTCATGTCCCCCTGCCCCCACGTCATGACGATCCTCAATCATGGGCCTAATGGCCAGCCACATCACACCCCATGCCACCCAGCCCAAAGACCCAACCAAGTATTGCATCCACCCACATAGAAATGCCCATTACATGATACAACCCGAATGGCAAGAATGTAAATTAACACATGTTCGTCACACACACACACAATGGGTGCAAGTGAATGTGAAAACCCACATCATGGCATGCATGAAATCAATGAGAGAATACCACACACCGAAGTATGAAACAAAAATGTATTGAATCCAAAATGAATGTAATGAAAAGAAAACACACAATAATGTGAAGAAGAAATAAAACGCAGCATGTCCAGAAAATAATCAAAAATATGAAATCAGAATCCAAAGAAATCCAAATGAAAATGTGTCCAAAGTCTCAGTCCAACAAAGCAAATCCAAGGGAAAAAAATAAGTGAAATCCATTGCTCCATGGTGAAATGAAAAAAAAAAAAAAAATCCACTGTTCAACTATTTACAAATCACCAATCCAGGGTCCATGAAACCTACAAAAAACACTACCTAATAAAGAACAAAAACGTGGTGCATTGTCCAATCGCCCCAAAATAAACAAAAACAGAAAGGAAACCTAACACTATCTAACTATTTACAATGGCAGCGGGCTAGTCCGACGGCTCACTTATTGATGTCCAGGGCCAGGGCATCATCGAACTCCCGCTCAATGTCCTGGAGGCGGTCCTCTTCCATGGCCCCGAGGGTTCGCAGGGACGACGACATGTTCACCTCCAACTCCCTGCGAATTGCCTCGAGGCACTCGGCCCGCCTCGGGGCCCTGCGCATGGAGTTCTCCTCCCTGACCATTGTGAGCCGTGCCTCTTCCCCCCGCTGCCGCTCCGCATCTATGGCGTGGCCCAACCGCTGCCACACGGAAGACACTTGAAATCCGGGGTCCTCCTGCCCTATGGCCGATGCCTGCCCCTCCGATGTTGAAGGCCCTGAGCCATCATAGCTCCCACCATGTTGCTGCTGCTGTGCCTGTGCCTGCGCCCTGGCTCTTGCTGCCTGCATGTCCTCCTCCGGCTGGGGTGCAGTTGTCCTGGTGGCCACCCCTGCTGGACGTCCGACTCCTGACTGTGGCAGGGATGTGTCCTCCACCAGCCTGGCCGCTGGGTCAGGGGCAGCTCCACAGGGTACCCAGGTGACATATGGGTGGGAAGATGGCATGGAGGACGACTGGTGCGTAGGGGGTTCAGATGAGGAGGGGGTCGCAAGAAGGTCCAGCACACAGAGGAATCCAGCACCGGTGACCCGTCCCAGTAGTTCAAAGAGGCATGAAAGACGACATGCAGTCTCTCCACGAAAAGGCTGCACGTCACCTCGCATGCCCCGTAGACGCAACACTATCCCACTCAGGACAGGCTCAATACGGTCCCGGATAGCCACGTCTGCAGGGAGAGGAAGGCCAGTTGTCGTGCACTCGCCTCACCCCCTCCCTGAAAACGGGTCTGGACGTAGGCATCCCTGCTGGTGCCAGATGATGCAGTGACAGGATCAGGGACAGGATTACACACAGGCACCTCCGCGGAGGCCTGTGCTGCCTCCTGTCCCTGCCCCTGCACTGCACCACTAGCACCAGTGGAATCCCCACCCCAGACCCCGTGTGTCCCCCTTCCGCGGCCTCCTCCTCCAGCAAACCCCCCACCAACCTGGATGACTCCGTGCCATCTTCCTCCGTTGGACCCTGTGGGGTCTCAGCTGCCCCTTCTGCTGCTGAGGAGTCCACCTCTGCCTCTTGGACATACCCTCGGCAGCTGCGGCCTGGGATGCGGCACCAGACTCCTCACTCCCCGACGAGATGACAATCTGGGAGGGGAGCCGGCCTTGCGTCTCCGGCTGGTGGTGCGATCCCTGCCGCTGTTCTCCACAGCAACCTCTCTGCCCTCTTCATCAGTTGACGCTGCAGACAGGGAGAGATAAAACAGACATCAGGGCACTGTACAATGGACTGATACACACATGACAGTTGCACATGAGTGGCAGTGTCAAACTTCAGACATGGCATCACACTCCACGACACACGTCATTTCAACTCACACACATGAGCATTTCCACAGCAATATTGCACCAGGCAGCAACATCCATACACATACAACAGCATGAACAGCCGAAGGTGAACCTGACATCACATGAAACACAGGGAGTGCACTAGACACGCACACACGGCACCACACTTACATGCATGTCTACATCTCCTCCAACTGTCGCAGTGATGCGATCGCCATACATGTCACATCTGGAATTCAGCCTTTTACATATTAGTGTCACGTGCATCCATGTTGCATCACAGTTGCACACTTGTCAAATACACACACATGCACATGTACACAGTGCCGATACATGCAGCAAGAACCACCATCCATGTGTGACACCACAACCATGCCCACGTACATACACAGAAATTCAAACATGTGTGCTACCACACCTGTATTTGCACAGCATGCTTACCTACACATACACCATCGATGTGTCTCACACCTAAGAGGACTCGCATGTGGCTGCCTCACGCCCCTGTTCATGCACATCCCTACATGGCCCTACGAAAACACATGTGCCACCTGCACACTACTGGCACACCACCACACGCACAGTGTCCAATCAGTATGCATGTACACTTACCGCTCGACTCCAGACGGGTCTGACTCTCAAGGACCTGGACGTGTAGTCCTGGGCATATGTGTTCCAGGACCCTCATCTGGTGGTCGGACTGGTGGCCCCGGCGCCCCTTGGCATCCGCTGCCTTCAAGAGGCGCCGGGCCTTGTTGAGGGTCCTGGACCTGAAGTCCTCCCAGCGCTTAGTCGCGGACTGCCACCCCCTCCACGTTGATGGCAGTCACGATGTCCATCCAGATCCTGGTCCATCCTTCATTGTCGACGCACAAACTTCCAAAGAGGGCATCATACTGCCCCAGGACTTGCTCCACCAGGACACCAACTTCCCTGGCACTGAAACTGGAGGCCCTCTGCCTCTCTGGCTGGGGGTTGCCAGCGGTGCCAGATGGTGTTGTGCCTGACTTGGCAACCCCAGAGGCAGGAGTGAGTGGGCAACTGGGTCCTGGGACTGGGCTGTGGAGCGATGGTATCCCGGTCGGGAGTCTTCTGTTCCAGTAGGGGTGGTCACAGCACAGCAACTACCCCCCTGGCTGATGTGCAGGCAGCAAATAGCAGGGCACGTGGGCAGCAGGCAGTCAGGCAGTAGCAGATGGCAGGTGGGAGCGTACTCGGGGTTCTGGGGGGGGGGCAGTAATTCGGCCTTCTGGGCAGGCGCATGGTCTTAAGTGTGTTGTTGCGTGGCCAGCTTGATACTGAGTGATTTGGCATGTGAAAATCTTGCACGTCGGCGTGTAATTCGAGGAAAGACCCTTCGCGTGTAAGCGCCTCAGCACACGTATGCGGTTTCATTGGACCAAAGGCCCTTAGCGCTTTAGCACTTCTGTGACGTGACTCACGCAGGCGTTTCCCTTGTGACGTGGCAGCGCGCGTGGAAAAACTGCACGTCCGCATGTGAATGCGTGTAATCCGAGGAAAGGGCCTACGCGCGTAAGTGACGTGATGCGCGCTGGCTTTTCCATCAACACGGGTGCATGTTCATCGTGCACGTCAGCATGACTGCGTGGCCTGTGACACCCCCCCCCCACTATAGCACTTGTCCGCTGAAATGATCCAGTGGCCAAGAAGTGCAGTACATTGAGGACCTTCTCCAGGGGGCTGAGTGCTTGTGAGCACAGGGAGGGCAATGTGAGGTCATCCTCCCACCCACTCACTCACCAGGTCGAGTATTATGTGAGGTGGAAACCTGTACCTCCCATACACCTGGTCATCAGGCATCCCAAAAAGGCTGGTTCTGGGTGTAAAAATTCTGGGCCTGACTATCCTCCTCCTCCTCCTGCGGTATCCCACTACCACTGCTGCTAGGAATGGTATATTCATCTTGGCGTCTGAGCTTGTTTGTTGTTTGCGCGCACGTTTATGCTGCGCGGGTCCATGTACGCCTGCTTCCTGCTGTTTCCGGATTAGCGCGTCTTTTTTGGCGCACGCATTAGCCCCGTTCGATTCCATGAATACGTGTTGTAGACGTGCGTGTGGGCGTTCCGCGCTTTTGCCTCCTGTATTTCCCCGGTGATGCCCACATTTTCACGCGTTGTTCCCCATTCCGCGTGTTACGCCCCCTGTTCCACCTACTTTTGTTGTGTGCGCTGCGCTATGTGCGCTTTCGCTGTGCGCTTAGTGCACGCTGTTTGGAGACGTGTGCGCCACGCAGAATTTTGGCGCACATCCAGGGATTTACACGCACACGACTTCCATGAATCGCTGTGCGCGGGTTTCGCTGTGATTTTCGCACTTGCACTGCGATTCGCATGCTTTTGCCGAAAATGTCAGCGCACATTAATTCCATGAATCGGCCTGTAAATGTATCCACTTTACTATCAGGCGAGTGCATTGGAGTCTGGGCCCCGTGTGCACCAATGAAAAAAGCAGTTCTAACCGTCAATGACAACAATATAGATTATGCAACTATAGGTGATGCTGCAGCGCTTGATTCTGGGACAATATGGACGCCTCTCTTCATGCAGAAGCACAATGCTGCTACTCTGGTTTCCCATCTCGATCATCTATGGAAGTAAAACCTTTTTATTAACTCGGCATGTTCACTTGCTTCTGGATACTGTAGTCTTGACTCACTGAACAGTAGTTCTGGACCACTTGTCCTTGGGCTGGATAATAAAAGACTGTCTCTTATATCTGGAACCAGTTTTGCTTTACAGAGTAAATGTTCCAAGTGTAGCAATGAACTCAGCAAGTCTATACAACATATTCCTTGTAGACCAGCGCCCAATCAATGCCACGAATCTGTTTCACCGCCGATGACATGTTGCTTCCCTGTCAGCATGAACAAAGTGTACTTCTTGTCAACGCTTTCACGATCTGTCCCTCGAAGGAAAGTTTCTACACCCTTCTGAGATTTCGCTCTGAATAAAGTGCTACTTGAATGATTATTCCGTTCCGGATCACGTTCAAATCCAACATGTTAGCTGGATCACGAAGAAATGTTAACACGTCAGTGCGTCTCCCAACAAGATCTGGAAAGTCTTCAGTTAAGCGAAAGAGCACCACACTGACCAGTCTGTGAGCTGCTTCTTGTGATAGGGACATTTGTCTTGTCCTCATTGTACTCCGGTAATAACAAGAATTGTTCTGTGATAACTGTGAGCAAGTTCAATATTGTTTTTTCGTTGTCAGGATAAATTCTGTTATGATGCTACCCACCAACGAAGGATGCAACCTCAGTACTAGTTCAAAGTAGGTAAGTATATTTCTGGTGAGGTCACTATTGTGTGACGCCATGAGTATGTCCAAACCAAGACTCTGTATTGAATGAATCTGGGTACTGTATTCTCTTCCAATTCGTATATCCTCGATCAAAGTCTGGCATAACTTTCTTATCAAGGCTTTAAGTATGCCTCAGTCCAAAGTCAACAAGCTTACTGTGGCTCTATGAATGCAAATCTCTTCTTTTACCCTGCAGTTAGGATGCACAGAGTGTTCGAATTGTGTCCTTTTTCCCTTTTGCTCAAAGGGAATGTCCAAAACTGAACCACACACTCAAAAGTTCCTTGCTCTTTCCACTTGACTGGTTATGCATCCTTCTTCCTCGTCATAGATCTCGTCTGCACATGCTGTGGTTCTTCCCCGTCGTCTGTAGTCTCTTCGTAATAGGTGCGGCCAGAGGGGTCTCTCCGGTAAACAGCTTTGTGTCGCTGAGAACTAGCCAGACTTGCCTACCCTGCACTTTGACAGCAGATGGCGTGATATCTTAGACTATAAAAAGTCCATTAAACTTTGGTTCATCCCACTTTTTCCTCATGTGATTTTGGACTAGGATCCGATCCCCAGGATACAATTGGGGTACACGTAGCTCTGGAAACTTGTCTGTTGGAGCATCTCCTTCTGTGTTCTGTACTGCCCTGCACCCTCGTCGCTGCAGCTGTCCTGAAATTACAGAAAAACTAGATGTCGTGCAGTTCAGGTACTTTTGCAATTCCAACCCTAACACTTCTGCACTTGGCTGAGCATCACATCTAGCTCTAGTTGGAGGCACTAAAGGTGTTCTCATTCTTCTACCCGTCACAATCTCTTGCAGCGTAATATCGTGGTCAGAACCAGGATGGTTCCTGAGTGCATATAATGCCAATGGAAGGCAATGCAGTCACCCTTTTTTCAGAGTAAGCTTCAACATGGCTATCCTTTCCTTGAACAAGCCGTTGAGCTTCTCGCATTTACCATTTCCTTGCAGATGATACACCAAAGAAAACGTATGCTTTATACCAAGCAATAAGCTGATATGTTCAAATACTGTGTTAACAAAATGAGGACCATTTTCTGACCTCATTACTTCACAAACTCCCCATCTAGGAAACCCTTCCCTCACCAGAAATTTGGCCGCACAGTTAGTCTGGGTGTGTACATTGACCTGCTTCTATCCATCTAGAGAATGGACACACCACAACAATTAAATACCTGCACCCATTAGATACTTGTATCATATCGACATTGTCAATATGTGTCATGACCGCTGCCTCCAAAGAGTCAGATCCAGCCCAACATCCTTGGAAGCAGGGTCACAACTTCCATTCCAGGCACCAGTCGGTCCCCACAGGGGCTTTTTGGACCTTGTCCTGGCGCCAGTGGCTCCAGGCTCATAAGGGAACCCAGTCCCGGCACAGGAAGCGCCGGGCTCATATTGAGAGGAATGGTTCTTGGGTGGACCTACCTGCTGCAGACCATGCTGCTCACTTACCTGTAGGATGATATCCTCATCCATTCCTGGCTGGAACTACTTTACCTTCTGGGTGTGGCCAGCACCACTCCCTGGGACTGGATACTGGAACTGTTCTGGAAGCTGGAACTTCTTTCTTGCCTGGGCGAGGCTGTGGAAGGAGACACCTAAGCACTCCAGTGGCCTATTTAAACCACACCCGATCAGTGCAACGTGCTTCGCGTTATTCTGCTCTAGCAGCAGGACGCTCACCGTGTCAGCTCCAGAGAATCTTCAGCTTCTGCATCTGTGAACAAGAAATCTTCAGTCTTACCTCCCGGAAAACCAGTCTTCAGTCTTCAGCAGCGTCTGAAAGAGAACAAGGACACCAGGTTAGGACAAGGCAAAACCAGCGCTGCACTTGCCTCGTCCATCGGTGCATTCCGAGGCCGCGTACCGCACTCTTCATACTCCGGCAACCCTGCGGAAACAAAGAACATTGGTTAGTGAACCTCCGTGATAATTTTGCTTACCTGTGCCACGTACGCCTCGATCTCCGCCAAGCGCTGTTTAACTGCACCTGCAAAAACAAGAAGGACATCATTAGGGGCACTGTACGCCATCACTACTCGCGTACCTTCTAGCTGTAATCTGCTTGCCCATACTCCGGCACGTACCTCGGCGTCCATCTCCAACGCCGGCTGCTACGGCTACATGAAAAAGGGAAAAGAGACATTAAGAAGTGCATTTAACTTCGAATAACATTCTTTTGCTTACGTGCCTTCACAAGCTCCGGCATTCTTCTCGCTTACCTTATCTGCATACCGGACCTGCAAAGGCAAGAGACATTTAAGTGGACATATAAATAAAACTCCATATTCAAGCAATTACAGTTTGTGCGGCTAACGACGGCCTTGCTTCCCGACTTCATCCTCTGCAATCAAGAGGCTGGGCTATTAACCAGTGAAGCAACTGGCATTAGCGCCCCCGCACAGACGCAGGATGGAGAGCTCCACTTTCACCTATCTAAGGTGAGCACATTCAGCCTACGAATAACGTGGGGAGTCCAGAAAGGGGAAAGTCAGATTGGCCAATCAGACATACATTAACCCCTTGTTCTCCTACTTGCAGACACCTCACCCTCCAGGTCAAAATTACGGTGAGGAGAGGGCCCATCCAGGGTGTTACCAGAGGCCTGCGCGTGACCCTAGAAGACACTGAAATCTCCCAGCCCGGACCTGCGCCTCCGAGGGATTCAGGTGAGCGTTACAGAACGCGAAGCCTACCGCACATTTCCCACCCAGGCGCAATGGGAACCTCGGACACAGATCAATTGGCCCAATTGCTTGGGGCACTGAGAGCTGAAGTACAGGCATCCCGCCAAGAGACAAATGCTTTACGAAGGGAGTTGATCGTTTCCAAAGAGCGAACTGATGATCTGGCCAGACAGTTGTTACAAACACAAGCGGGACAGGCGCCTCTGCCTGCCTCGGGAGGGAGCTACACTCCTACAACCTCAAATAATCCGGTGCAAATTAATCTGCCAGGGAATGTGCCTTTGGCCCCGCCCGAACGTTTTTCAGGTGATCCAAAACGGTTTGCAGTATTCATCAATCAATGCCGCTTGCACTTTCTGTGTAGACCCGCCGCATTCCCAACTGACCAAACCAAAGTAGCGTTCGTACTTTCCTATCTTAGCGGTAGTGCTGCAGATTGGTCCATTCCTCTTGTGACACAGGATGATCCGATCCTCCATAACTTTCAAGATTTCCAGACCAGTATGGAAAAGTTGTTCGCAAGACACTCACAGGGGCAGGCCTTGGACAATGAACTCCTATCACTAAGACAAGGGAATCAGGATCTCCTGGCATACATAGCATCTTTTAACAGACTGGTGGTTGAGACTAGGTGGCCTGAGGATAAGAGAATCACGCTTTTCTACAGAGGGCTGCGTGGAGAACTTAAAGATGTCTTAGCACAGGTGGTGAATCCTCCGCAAGATTGTTCCGATTATATCGACCTAGTAGTCCAATTAGATCACCGGCTACAGAACAGGAAGACCGATCGTTCCAGATTTGAAACACAAATATTTTCAAGACCTCAGAGCTCCGCTAAAGGAAAAGATTCCGTGGAGCCCATGCAGATAGGGTTTGTTAAAGGACCATTAACCCAAAAGGAACGGGAAAGGAGAAGACAATTACAGCTGTGCCTCTACTGTGGGAATTCCGGACATTTCCTTCGTGATTGTTCAGTGAAACCGGTCAAGAAGGCTGTAGGAGCTTCCGATAAGAATGCTGGAAAACTAGAATCGGGAAACGACCTCGCCCGACGAGTGTAGAGGTCCGCTTGCCGAGCGTTAAAACCAGTTCCTTGACCTCGCATTTGGTAATGCCTATGGTCCTCATAAGTCCAGATTGACCAGATCGCATGCATGCTATTAAAGCATACATTGATAGCGGAGCGATCGGTAACTATGTAGATCAAGATATGGCAACCAGGATGAATCTTCCTCTATGTTCTAAGATGGTTAAAGACGTAATCACTACAGTGGATGGTACAGAAATAGCTTCCGGACCGGTTTCTCACACCACCATGGAAGTGACGTTGCTATGCCAAGATGGACATCGGGAGAAGATCGTGTTTGATGTAATCAAGGCTCCGCAGTTTCAAGTAATCCTGGGAATTCCTTGGTTGGAAAAGCACAATCCTCAGATAGACTGGCGAGCCAAGCTAATCCGGTTTCCAGAATGCGCCCCAACTTGCTATCCTCGACCCGATATCAGGCTAGCAGCCATCGCTTCCGAGAGCCCCCAATTGCCTCCAGAATACCAAGAGTTCCGCGACGTCTTCCAGAAAGATCAGGCCAACACCTTGCCCCCGCATCGGTCATACGATTGCCAGATCGACCTAATACCTGGATCTACTCCTCCGTGCAGTAGAATATATGCTCACACTGAGCCAGAAAATCTCCATCTCAGGCAATACTTGGACCAGTATCTGGCTAACGGATTCATTTGTCCCTCGAAATCTCCAGTTTCTTCAGCTTTGTTCTTCGTTCCGAAAAAAGAAGGTGATCTGAGAACGTGTATCGACTATCGCGCCCTGAACCAGATTACAGTCAAAAACAGATATCCTTTGCCTCTGATTCCCGAATTATTGGACCAAGTTAAAGGTGCCTGCATATACACCAAGCTAGATCTCAGAGGAGCTTACCACTTGGTACGCATTTAGAAGGGTGACGAATGGAAGACGGCCTTTCGCACTAAATACGGATTGTTTGAGTATCAAGTAATGCCCTTTGGACTCCGGCCGCCTTCCAGTTCTTTATGAATGACGTTTTCCGAGAACTTATTGATGTATGCGTAATTGTTTATATCGATGACATCCTGGTATACTCATCCTTAGAAGCTGATCACCGAAGACATGTCACAGCGGTTCTACAGAGACTTCGCCAACACCGTTTGTTTGCTAAATTGGAAAAGTGTACTTTTCATGTAAAGGAAGTCGAATTCTTGGGGTTCATCTTGTCACCCAATGGAGTTCACATGGACTCAAGAAAGGTGGACGCTATCACCAAATGGCCATCCCCAACTTCTGTGAAAGGAGTACAGAGCATGTTGGGCTTTGCTAATTTTTACCGGAGATTCATTCCAGAATTCTCTCGAGTAGTTCAACCCATCACGGCCCTTCTGAAAAAGAATACAAAATTTGAGTGGACTCCAGAGGCTGAACAAGCCTTCCAAGAATTGAAAGCCAAATTTATCTCCGCTCCAGTCTTAAAGCCTGCGCGTGACCCTAGAAGACACTGAAATCTCCCAGCCCGGACCTGCGCCTCCGAGGGATTCAGGTGAGCGTTACAATATGCAAGTACTGCAAAGGACCATAAGGTCTTGGAATGACTCCCCTGGTTACACGTAGTGTATGCCCCGCCGTGAATATCTGAAAGACTATACAATTTATCTTGAAAAATGCAATCTGCTCCTCCAGGTTTGATACAAACCAGTCTTCAGCAATTGTTGCTGCTAGGTTCTCTCTTGTTACATGCGCTGGATAGTGGAACTGTTCCAGTGCTATTTTCAATAAGGCTATAGGCATCCACAGTTTACCAGTGCTGTCTTGTCGCCATAGAGCCTCAGAGGGGTTTAAAGAACACCCTCTTCGCTTCCAGAGATTCTTTTCTTCCTGCTGCGCCTACCCTTGGAACTCCATTAACTGCATGTTGGACAAATTACTGTAGCCTTCTGGCTCGTTTCTTAAAACGACCATTTTCTCATGCACATAAGGCATTTCCACATCCATCATTATTTCATCTTCAGTTGCCACACGCTTGGCTTCTGCGTCTGCTGCTTGATTTCCGTGTGAGATAAAATCTGTCCCTTTTGTGTGAGCTGCGCATTTCACTACTGCTATGCCCACTGGAAGTTGTAGTGCTTTAATGAGCCTGTCCAATAAGGCGGTGTGTTGCACTGGCATGCCGTCTGCTCAGAGATAGCCCCTCCTTTTCCAGCGCGCTAAGCCTGCATGCATTGTCGATGTCACTTATGTGGAGTCACTGTACACTGTTACTTCCTGGTGTTCGTGCCTCTCTATTGCGAGTATAAATGCTATTAACTCTGCACCCTGTGCTGAATAATAAGATTGTAATCGCGCAATGATAAGCACTCAGAATTCCCCATCTGCTGTGTGCTTTACCACAGCGGCGCCTGTATATCTTTGTCCATCCTTTTGATCGATTCTTGAGGATCCGTCAATGAAGACAGTCTCTCCCTCAGCAAGTGCATTTTCTTTTATTCTAGGGATTTCATCATAGAACTCTTCATAGTTTGCACAATCATGTATTTGCTCTGATTCAGTAACTGGCTCGGCTATAAACATAGCTGGGTTCACAATTCTGCATCAAACTATTTTGATAGCTGGATTAGATATAACTACCTCATAGGCAGAAGCTCTTTGTGAAGTCAATGTGCCCTTTGGTTTTTCTAAGATGGCAAATAATGCGTGCTCAACAAATAACGTCCTGGAACACCCCATTACAATAGTTGTAGCCTTTTCGATGGCGAATGCGGCAGCAGCCAAACGTTGTTCGCACGGGAAATGACCGCTCATTACTCAGTCTAAAATCCCACTGTAGTATGACAGGGGCTTGTACCCCAGCATGCTTTTCTGTGTCAATACTGCTGTCTCCATCTGTGTGTGAAAATAAGTAGAATTCCTCTTCATAATAGGGAATCCCTGAAACTGGAGTCGTGCAAATGGCCTTTTTCAATTCATCAAACCCTTCTTCCATTGCCTCAGTCCACACAATTTTTTCTTGGGTTGCCTGTGCTTTCTTTAAGGCTTGTAATAAAGGCCTGGTGTAAGAACTGTAGTCAAATATGCATGTCCTGATGTAATTAGGAAACTTTGCATTTGCTTTATTGTGTGTGGCTTAGCTGTTTTCCGAATGGCCTCAGCCATTTCAGGAGTAACCTTTTTTCCCTCATGTGAAATCAATTGACCTGTGCACAACACCTCTTGTTGACAATATTGTAACTTTTCCTTGTGAACTTCATATCCTTTCTCAGCAAGTATAGTCATTAGCTGAATCGAATCGCGTCTGCACTCTTCCTCTGTGATGCTGCAAACTAAAATGTCATCCGCATATTGCAGAACAATGCTGCCTAGTGCAATATTGCTCAAGTCCATCCAAACGACTCTATTGAAAATCTAAGGGGATTCACAATACCCCTGAGGCAGCCTTGTGCTTTTCAGACGAAATTGTCTGAAAGTAAAAGATCACAAATCTTGCGAGTCTTTGTCCAATGCGATTGAGAAAAAGGCATTTTTCAAGTCAATCACGATGAAATACCGTGCATCAACAGGTATATTACATAGAATTGTAGAGGGGTTCGGGACTAGAGGGAACTCGGCCTCTACTATCTGGTTTATCGGGCAAAGATCTTGTATTAAATGTCAAGACCCTCCCTTTCCTTTTTTCACTGGTTAAATCAAAGTATTGCATGACAACTCTGACGTCATTAAGATGCCTTGATCGATCATGGTGGAAATTGTCTTAAAAATCGCCCTCATCTGCCTCCCTAGACATAGGATACTGTCGTGCTTTTGGTAAAATTGCTTGTGGTTTCAATTTAATCTTCAATTCTCCAACTCCGTTCAGTAGGCCTACGTCATAAGGACCTGTAGTTCATACTGAAACAGGCACCTTTGCCATGTCTTCATCAAAAAATTCAGGACGTTTCGTGCCAGCATCATTCTCTGAGGCACCTCTCTTTTGATCACTCTCCCCAATAAGTAATGTTTATCTCAACTGTTATCTCATTCTCGCTTAGCTGATCTTCAAACAGATCGTCGTCAGTCAATCTGTACCCTTCCCCAATGGCGATTACTGCACACCATTGTCTGCCTTCATCATCGCATCCATCAAGTAAAACCATTTCTCCTCGTACTATGGCTGCTTGTATCACTAAGGGAAATACTCATCCATTTTTCTCATGCATAGGTATTCTGGCACTGAACAAAAATTCATCAGGATTCCTCATTGTCTTGTCTGCTAGGCCTAGCAGCCATGACATTAATATGCACACTCCATATGCAAATATTTCAGGCTCCAGTGGGATAGCTCTCATAGTCATTCGTCCTGTGTATGCTCTAATCATTTGGCACACGTTTAAATAATGCATTCCTGGAGTTGAACAAACTATACCTTCCTCAGTGAACGAGATTGTCATCAAATCTCGTCCCAATATATTGACAGGTGTTTGCCTTGAATAAAGCAGTGGTGCCTTCATGTCACATTCCCCTATAGAAACTGGAAGTTCTTTGGTAAAAGGAACACAACTTGTAGCTCCTGTAAAACCTTGGGTATTCATGGCATCGCCGGATAGAGAAAACTTGCCTTCACGTATACAGAAGCGTGTCGCACCCGTGTCCACTAAGAATGAATATTCCTTGCCCCATATATTGACATCCACCCTTGGTTCCTCATGAGGGTCTGGTGTCACTGATAGAATGGAACACATCGGGCCTCCCAGTGAGCTGTCCTAGTCCATGTATAATCTCGTCCAACTGTTTGTGAGTGGATTTCCTCCATCAACAGTGACATTTCCTGCTCTGGAATTCGATGCTTACCCTGTACTCATGGTTTGCTGAAGTTGCATCGGGGACTGCTGCGATTGTCCCTGCAGAGGATTGGTTTCTATTTGCTGCAGCTACATGCTTTGCTGCACTCTCAGCACTTGCTGCTGCACAGTTTGATTATGCGCAAATCCATCTCCACCCTGCTGTGTGTACGCAGGTGGGTTTGCCATCACCCCTCTCGAGAATTAGTCATTCTGCACCGTCCCTTGACTTCTACACATGCGCGCAAATGTCCTGTCATCCCACACGTCCAAAACATTGGTGGTGGTCTGTTCATTTGCCCATTTTGCACACCCTGATTTCCACCATGCATATACTGTAATCCACCTTGGTTACTCTGAAAGTTTCTCTGATTATTCTGCCAATTTCCTTGGTTACTATTCCATCCCCTTCCTCGGGAACCTCTTCCTCTTTGAGCAAACCCATTATTACTTTGATCAAACTGCCTTTGATTGTTCACCTGCTGTGCATTGGATCCGTCTGCACTAATTAACATTGCCCCTCAATGGCGTATTTTGACATTTTTTTCTGCACTAATTTAGCCTCTTCGCCTTTCCTTGCATTGTCTTTTTTGCTATTTTTTTTCTTTTTATCCCCCTGCAGTAGCCTGCAATAATGTGCAATGGTCAGTTGTATTTCCGACCCTGGCTTGGCTTCTACACCCACTAATTTCTTGAGCTGCTTTTGTACTTGTTCTGGCAGTCCTTGACATAATATATGATATAACACCGGTATAGATTTCCCCCAAGATTCCCTCGTTTGAAGCACCCAGGCGTCTTGAAAAGACTGAATGTAAAGCAAAGGATCTTCTCCCTCCTTCACCTTTCGCGTCATTATAGCTCCGATATCAGACGTATCTGGATACAGTACTCGAAGCGCTTTCCATACCATGGTTTTGCAATTGGTAAACAGTGCTCCGTTGTGCGCAGTGTTTTACTGTAGTTACACCAGGGTACCCAGCACATGTCCAAACGTCATTAGCTCTCTCAACAAGGATGGGAGTCAAGAGACACTTGATATCCCCTATAGCTAATGTATTTCCTGCTGTCATTTTTTCTAACTAGTGTATCCATTTCCCAGCCCCACATGTCAAAATCATGAGTTTGTTCTTTAGGTTCTTCATGTCCATCTGTGGCCATGGTATATACTGTGGCCTTGTTCCTCCTTTTTCTAGCAAGGGGAGCTGTGACGCACTGAACTCGTTCTGCTCTCTCATCATTTGTCTGTCTATCGCAGGGGTGCTATTTCCACATCGCCGTCTACCTGGCAATGCTCTTAACCTGCTTACATAAGGCGGGGGAGACACTTCCCTTCTGACTGTGTGGTTGCCCCTTGTGCTGGTCTGACTGTGTTAGTGGCTCCGGTGCTTTAGATGCGGACATGGTTAAATCCGACCATATTATTTCCTTGTCCATAGAGAGACGTCTCTCGGGACCTTGTGCTTCGTCTCTCTCTTCGCTTTCAAAGGCGTCCCTTTCTTCGTCTGACACTGCCTGTGCCCAACTTGCGCAACTTCTTTGTCCTCATTCCTGTCCAGAATCAGTCTATCTAGAGACAGCTCTCTATGTCTCGTGCTACATGAAGCGTCCTCAGTGTCATACAGCTGAGTGCTTTCAAGGCGCTCATTTTTTCCCTTCCCCTGAGCTTCCTTTTGTGATATCACTTCATTGTATACCTTATCAATTGTTTCCCCCAATGCTTCTTGTGTCAAAATCGTATTCTAGATTTGCTGTAGATTTTTTCTAGACGGGCCTGGTAATGAATCGTATTCAGGAAAAAAATCCTCTATGTCCGCCCAGTCTACTGTTGGATCAGGCTTTCTAACTTCCCTTTCCAGATATTCGAGATCACGTGCTCTCTGTCTTCGCTTGCATTCTACGTTTTCATCAAAATCTCTGCGCTTTCTCTCTTCCTCTCTAACACTGTCTTCCTCTCGTTTCTTCGTTCATTTGCCCTTTGTATTTCCTCATCTTTTTATTCTCTTCTCGTATCTTTTTCTCTTTCTTTTTTGTTCTACCCTTTCGCAATCGTCAGCTGTTCTCTGCTTATTGTTGCATTTCCTTTTGCTCTTCTGCCTTTTCCTGTTTCTTAGCCTGCTCATCCTGACTGCTCTCGTTTCTGTCTGTCCTTTTTTCTTGCCCCTTCATCTCTTAATCGTCCTTCTCTTTCCTTATCCCTTCTATCTTGTTCGTCTCGTTCTCCCCTTTGTCATGTCCTGAATGTCTTTACCATCGAGTTTCTATAAAATCTGACCATCCATTCGTTCTGTGAGAGTGCCATCTCATCATTTCTATCTTCGTCTCCGTTCCATCTCTTTACCTCTCTTCCTGTACCTAGAGATGTACTTGCTTTTGCTTGATCACTTTTCTCCTTTTCGCATCTCTCCTTGTCCCTTGGGACTTTGGAGGTAATATTCCTTTCAATATCCCTCTCCGGGCTTTCGTGACTACTTTGTGTAGGTGACTCATATGACGGGTTGCTACATCCCGCTGCTGCTTTAAGTTCCCTCAACGGGTACAATCCTTCGTCTTTGCTAGCTTTGTCTCTTGTTTCAGACAGGGCGGGTGGCGCAGAAGGCTCTTCGCAACCCTCTTTACATATATTCAGTATCCAATCTAAAAGCGGCTCCTACTCCCTTTCTACCTGGTACATTTTCCAAAGTTCTAAATTAGCTAGCCGCCTGTCTAACTTCTTGCCTGTGTATGCAGCATGCAGATATATCGTCATGTGCTGCAGGACCGTTTTAGATAGCGATCCGCCCTGGGGCCCTGGCATAAACATTATGTCCGCAGTCCCTTTAACCCTTTCCGTACTATACTGCTTAAGCTTAGGTGCCTGTTTCGGCAGCTGTTTGCAAAGGTGCATTAACGGAGTGACGTCTTCCATATTTAATTTGTCTACCTTTATCTTACGCAACACTAGTTTATTCTCTTAATCACAGTTTGTTAAATCGTGTCTCATGAATAACACAATATGAGCGAGCGCCAATAGTTGCAAGCTCCAAACCCGTTATCCCAACAATATTTTTTACTTTAATCTTGCTAAAAAAACAACCATCAAATCATATCATACTACAATTTATTTCTTTAATCGCAAAATTTTATACCTTTTCTATCACGTACAACTTTTTCCGACTGACGTCCTAACTTCATTTACTCACATAAAACGAACAGACAGACTTGGCCGGCCACTTAAATTCTTACGCAGTCTGCTCTCTGACTCATCTTGCCCCTAAAATCTGCTCCAACATGGAACTCAAGCGTATCTCTTTCTGGATCGCCTTTAATCGGTCCCGTCTCCTACGTCATCCTCCTTATGGGACTTTAGATAAGGGCTTCTGCTAGCGTTCTTTAAAACCTTGGAACTGGGCATATACTCTGATTGCGGCCACCCCTACAATACAGTCAATATCTTTCCCCTTATATATTACTCTCTTACTATTGCGTTATATTTTTTGTCCCTCCTCCCTCCATTACCTTCCCTTACTTGTTTATGTATGCATACTTTGCCAAGGCATTCAGTCTTTTTTACTCCCCGTTCGCATGTTTTTCATCTCCGGATCCTCAGGATCGCTGCCTCTGTTACTGCCTCTCCCTACCGCTGTTCGATCCACTACTCGTAGATGTGGGAGGGGATTTTGGGGGAAAGCAAGGGACCCGTCACACCTAACCTGCAGGGTTTTCTTACTTATTGTAACCACTATCTACAGGGAGCTTCTTGTTCTGTCAGCCGGATGGCAATGGTCGCGTGATATTGCTGAGGACCTAAAGTTACTTATGTCGACGGCCGATGGGTATCTTATCTAACCATCTAATCTCTGCTACCAAGTGAACTGGATGTCTTCCAAACAGCCCTTGAAGATGAGTAGCATTACCCTTGAGATGGATGGGGATGCAGATTCATACTCGTGCATCAATAATTAAGAAAACTCATAGTTTGGCAAAGTGAGTCCGTTTAATGACAAGTTTATAAACGGGGAGTACAACGAACATCAGCAATCGCTCGATCTTCTGACTCTCTCGACTTTAGAAAAAACCTAACTTTTATAGCAAAAACTTATCATTGACGTGTGACCTACGCATGCAGTAACATCATCCTACGTGACAAACTTAAAAACCTAACAGGAGGTGCGATTGGTTCTTGGAAGGTAACTTAACATAGGTACTATATCTGTATATGGTAACGGGTAGAGGGAATTGGACACTCAGTTTCAGGTGGGGCAACTAAGCCCTCCCTTCAAAATGGCCACTATGAACGTCACAAAAAGTACAACGTCCCATTGCCTCTACTCACTATAGGACCCTTGATTACACGGTCCACTATAATTGGTTGGCATCAGGTTGGTAGTGTGGTTGAGCAGCCAGGCTTATCTCAAGAGGGGTCAATGTGATCAGGGTAGTTACACAAAGATCCACAGTGACAAGTATCCAAATAAACACTACTCTCTAGGTTTCTTGATTAAACAATTATTATTTTTTTTTATTTAGCAGTCAGTTTGAATAAGCCTTCTTCAGAAAGGAGCAATATAATAGCAACACAAAAATAAACTTCAAAATACACTCTGTTTCTCTAAATCAGTAAATACCCATTTGGGATGGCACACAGACACTTCTACACCCTCAGGTGACTTAAATAGCTAGGACACTGTGGACATTAATGTATTACTGTTGCATTTGGAGCAGTACTGTTAAGAGTGTCAAAGAAAAGGTTATCAGAATAAAATAAGAGATCACACAAATATTCTGAAGCAGGTAAGTACTTTTTTCAACCCACTGCACAGTAATTAGCCCTTTCCTGGAAGGAAGGCATAACACACAATCTGAGAGGAAAAGAGCCATTCAGGGAGCCAGGGTAGGCCAATGTTAATTGGGCAAAAGTCTAGGTGAGCTGGAGCACTTCTTGCAGGTAAGTAAAAGTCTTGCTCTTGCACAGTGTTTTAGAAGTCTTTGCAGAAAAAGAGGAATCAATGTAGGGCTACAATCTATTTAGACTTATGAGTAGTAGAAGATGCAAGCAACTTTATAACAAGTGGTAAATTCTCCTAGACTGTACAGTACTGGTTTCCTGGGCCTCAGTCGTGGGGTCAGGAGGGAGGACTTCTGGGGACTCCTGCACTGCAACGGGACGGTCAACGACTCCAACCGGCAATCTTCAAACAAGTGGCACTTCGGTGTTTCAGCTCCTCGCGTCTACCGCAAATAGCACCACCGCAGTTTCTGGCTGTTGCGATGGACTTTCCTTGCATCTGGGGTCCCGCACTCTGTTGAGGTGGCTCAGGCTCAGTCAGTCCTGCTTCCTGGGAGTCCGGAGGATCTTCCTGGAGCTCTTGGCCAGCTTCAAAGTGATGCACGCCGAATCTGGTGTTCCTCTCCCTGGCACTTCGGTTCCTGCAGCAGCAAGGAAAGGCAGTACAGCCAGCTCTGAGAGGATGGCCAGACAAGTTCACTTTGGAGTTTATTGGTCCCACCAACTCAAGGGGAGAAGTCGTCCTTGCAGGGCTTCTCTAGTCGAGCTGAATTCCGTGCTTCAGCACAGCAGCAGGCCTTGACTGGGCAAACCAACAGTCCAGGAGTTGCAGCAGGCGTCCCTTCCAAGTTCTTCTTCATATTCCTTCATGCAGTGGTCGACTTTGCCTTCCAAGCCAAAAAGCCTTGCCTTTTATGCAGGTTTCTCCCATTCATTCCAGCCTAACTGCCAGTCAAACAGCAGGGTGGCTGTCCTTGCCAGACAGCCAGCTGGCCAATCACCTTTGGGTGCGTTCCTGTAACCAAGGGGATTAAGCATAGGGAATTTTGGGCACCTCCCTCACTTACTGCCCCTGCCAGACACTCCGGAGCCGGAGGCGGGCTTCACTCGTGAATCCCGCCAAAGACCAATCGAACAAAGGGACGAAATCTGGTTTGGGGTGTAGAGTGAATCGCAAGAAGTACCTTCCCACAAAGAAATGGTGAAAAAAGAAGACCAGGGCCATTTTGACAAAAATAGCACCCAGGCATGCTTTACTGCAGCTGCAAACGCAGGCCGCGGTAAAGCCGCACCACAGTAATAAAAAGTAAACCACTGCCACCAGCCATTAATCGCAGGTAGGGTAACATAAATCGTTGCATGAGAAGTTGGACAAAGGGGATGATAAGTTACCCCTCCTGCACCTTATTGTAAAATAGTGTGTGCTGGGTCTAGAAAGTTACAATGGTAAAGTAAAGTCAATTTCACTTTACCTTCCTTGGAAACAGTAGTTATCCAAGAGAAAGGTAGTTCAACCTTTGGGGAAATCTGAAAGACTTCCCTGTAGCACTACACTGAATGTGCTGTGTGCTACTATGTGAAAATATGCCTATGGAGTTTGTCAGACTCCAAAAACCTAAAGAAACAGAGTTAAAATCACATTACAATACATGAGAGAGGGGGGAAAAAGGGTCTCACTCTCTCCAGGTAAAAATGAAAAAGTCCTAGAGTCCAGCAAAAGAGCTGGGGGTCTCTAACGTAGAGAGGAATTAGCACTTTAGGGAGAATTCTCCCTAACAGGAAGGCACGGGCTCATTCCACACACCCGGCACTCACATATAACACAAATACTATTGCACAATACCTCTGTTAATAGAACAAAGCTACCTTTTAATGACAACAAATGGAACTGGAGCTTCTCACATAATTCTCTATCTCCTTAAATATAGCCCCCCTTATTTTGTTTATAGTATACCTCTGCTGCGCCCATCCTCACGGTTTTCAGACATGGGTGACTAGCAGGGGCTTGACCACCCTCGTATAACTTCAAATAGCTGAAATGCACACATGCATATTGGCACCTCCCACTTTTCCCAAATTTGGACTCGGGTCCCTCCAAGCGTGAAAAGCAACAGCGCATTGGGACCATAATTATGGTGAAAGGCGGCATACAAATAACAAATATTAAGGAATGAATGATGCAGGCTTCTGTTTCTTCATGTTGGATCATGGTAAACCAGTGGAAAGAGCTCTTCTAAAATTGCGTTTTTTGTTGGGTTTTTCATATTTTAGGCCCTTTCTAAAATTTTCACCGGTGTTCCCTTTGAACATAGGTCAATCTTGGGGAGACTTTGCTGGAAGCTGAAAGTATCGAGGAGCAGGAGTCACCGGTGAACTGTTTTAGAAAGTTATTTGGTAAGAAAAAAAATGTGACCTTCAAATGACATAATTTGTGCACTCGAAAATAATGAGATATATGCAGGTAGTTCTGAAGAGATCTGTTCTCCAAACTGCTCAATGTTGTGCAATTTTACATGCGCAGTGCTCTGCTTGGGCTCTTTTAGGGTAGACGGATATACAGCCAAAATGACCACTGCTTGGATCTCTTTGCAGTCATTGTGATAAAGACCAGGCACAGTGTTGGGAAAGGTATTCTCTTGTGCTGCTTTCTTCCCATAGACTTCAATGGGATATCTTTTTGCTATTGTCTGGATCCTGACCTGACTTTATGGAGGTAAGTAAAGCCCTCTGCTGTGCTTACCCTGATTTTGCTCACTTTTGTCTATGGAGAGACTAATGTTGTGTTATTGACACTTAACGCGCACATTCACCAAAAGGCATCTTGGTGCGAGAATGAACAAGGTAATATGAGCAAAAAGCTAAAACAGTCCGATTTTGAGAGAGAGCGTCTGAATTGAAGATGGTTAACAGTACTTCTGACTGCAGGGGGCAGTTCATTCCATGGAATACAGGCTGCTAAGGCGAATGCACGCCCACCTAGTTTTGCACCTAGTCTTGCACGACGATGTTTAGGAATCGCTAATAAAAGAGCAAGGCTTATGCTCTCTCAGGAGCATAATGTACACATTTCTCCAGAAGATAATCTGTGCCTTGATGATAATAGGTGTGAACTATACAAAGCAATTTAAACTTGATACCTTCCGCTACAGGATGCCAGTGTAGAGCCCTAATCACAGGGCTGATGTGGGCACCATATGGAGTAGCCGTAGCAGACTGAGCGACCATTTTCTGCTGGCGCTAGAACCGATTAACCTCTGTGGTTGGGCCAGGTAGAGCGCATTACAATAGTCGATCTGACTATTGATAAAAGAGGCAACAACCAAAGGGCGGAGATGGACCGAAAGAAAAGGCAGTATCTTGCGAAGGGTTCGCAAGATAAAGTGGCTGGTTTTACATACCGCTACGATCTGCGAGGCCATGGAGAGAGAAGCTGAAAAGATAATAAACAGATTTTTAACTTCCTTCACTGGATGAGGAAAATCACCAAGTGAAAGAGGGCAGAAAGATGGAGAAAACGAAATCGAGTCGGAGGTTGAACCCACCACCATGATCTCAGTCTTATCCTCATTAAGTTTGAGCCATTTGAGGTCCATGCATCTTTTCACGGCTCACAGGTGATCGCACAGAGCAGAGGACTTTCAGCCTGGTCAAGATCTAAACACACCAGGATCTGGCTGTCGTCAGCATGTGCATAGCACCGGAAGCCCAGAGAGTGGATGAGATCCAACAGTGCCCGCATGTAGATGTTGCAAAGAATTGGGAATAAGGCAGAGCCTTGAGGAACACCACCGGACAGTGAATGGATAGGGGACAGAAAAGGAGAAAGCAAGAGAGATTGACACCTATCCTCCAATAAAGAAGGGAACCAGGACAAAGCAGGACCATCAAGGCCAGCTGTCACCATTCGAGATAGAAGGGTGGCTTGGTCGACAGTATCAAATGCCGCAGAGAGAGAGAGAGTAGATTCATTGCACCCACACCACCCTTATTTGCCAGTAGGATCGTCCAGAACCAACACCAGAACACTTTGTCCCACGCACTGGTTGTAAACCAGATTGGAAAGGATCAAATAAAGAAGAGGGGAGGCCACCAGGGGTCACAGGCGACATGGCTGCGTAGGCGCATCACTCCAGCTCCTGCTCTGGTGCCTTAAGGAGATATTGTGGAGCAGGAGCACCCAAACCCCCCAAAAGGAGGGCCCCGGAGCATCAGTGATGGCCGGGCACTGGTGCTGCTAAGGAAGCATAGCGAGATCCCTGTGCAGCGAGGGTCAGCCTGTGACCGAGCCCAACCAGGCAGTGGCTGGTGGCAGCAGGGCAGGTAAAGAAGCCCGGCTGTTGGAGGTGGCAGCAGGCCAGTAGGGGGCTGGGGTTTATAGTGAAAAGGTCGAATTTGAAAAGGTCGAATGACAAAATCTCGAACAAAAAATCTCAAGAAAAAGTCGAATTTTTTTTTAATACGTTTTTTATCGTTTTTTATTCGAAATGGGGGGTTCCCCCCCAACCCCTCCTTTTTTTTTTTTTTTTTTTTTTACCCTTTATTTTTTACCCTTTATTTTTTTATCCCCAGACCCCAAAATAAATATATAATTTTTTAAAAAAAGGAATTCGACTTTTTTTTTTTCGACCTTATTTTTTTCGAGATTTTTGTCTTTCAACCTTTTGTATTTGAGATTTTGACTGACCCCCAGGGGCTGGATAGCCCGTAAAATGGGAGGCCCCCCCCCCCTCGAGGAACAAACCACCGGACTGAGCCCTCGAGCTGCGATCCGGGCTGGCATCCCCGGTAGGGAAGTGGGAAGCCGCAATCATGATACTGCGGCAGGCGGCGAAATCCGGCAGCAGAGCGGCTTACATCCCAGGAGCCCCGGGGGGTGCCAGATACAGCGTGAAGTCGGCCCAGGTACCGGGAGGGCTGGGCCCGTGAAGTGGAAGGGGCTCCCTGGGCCAATCGGATAAGGAGCCTGCTGCACAACAGCCACTATGGAGTCACAACCGTAAGGGGGCCCTGGGTAAATGCTCCTGGTGGGAGCAGCAGGCACGGGCCTATGCGGGAGGAGAGGCTGCGCAAGCCCACCCAGCCCAAGCAGTGAAGGAGACGGGGGCTGCAGGAGTACAGACAGCGGGTTCAGAGGAGTTGTGAAGCTGCTGGGGACTTGGAGTGAAGAAACTGTCCCCAGGGGGCTGTGAGACACGGGCCAGGCCACGGGTCAGAGGCAAGAGCAGCGCCTCCTCGAACCTACGCCCCCATCAAGTGTAAACTCACCTGTCCGGCTCTCCCCTTCAGAGCCGGCCGGGAGGCTTGTGGAAGGCCTGCTGTGAAGGCAGCTCCAGGCGCCTGCGGGAGGGGGCAGTACTGGGCAGCGACCACTCTCCAGATGGACTGACGGAGAGGGTTTGGTAGTACAGGGTGCGAACCACCTGGAGCGGCAGTCACGTGGTAGCGGTTGTTAGGTCAAGATTTGGGTTAACACACTGTACTACAACAACCTTAGCCTCCTGGCAATAGGACCCAACCTTTGGCATAAGTCTGAACTACACAGGTTGATAGCGAGGTAGAGCAGCCAGGCTTATCTCAAAAGGGGTCAATGTGAGCAGTAGATCAGTTACACAATGGTTCACAATGATAAGTATTCAAACAAACACTTAAACTCAAGGTTTCTAGATAAAACAATTAATTATTTACCGGTCATTTCAAATGAGCCTTCCTAGAAGGGAGCAATATAATATCAATACACAAATACCTACAGAAAATACACACATTTAGCTTCTAGATCAGCAAGCACCCATTTGGGATGCCACACAGACAATTCCTACACTCTCAGGTGACATAATTATTTGGGACACTGTGGACATTGATATGTTACTGTTTGGCATTTAGAAAATTAGGGAGATGTGTCAAAGTAAAGGTTATTAGAACATACAAGAGATCACAATTATTTGTAAGCGGGCAATGTCTTTTCAACCCTCCCCAAAGCCAATTTCATTGGAAATAGGTTAGGCCAAAGTCAATAGGCAAAAGTCTATGTAGCTGAAGCGCTTCTTGCAGGTAAGTGGAAAAGTCTTTGCACAATGTTTTAGAAGTCTTTGGTGAAAACAGAGAATCCATGTAGGGCCACAAGCTGTTAGGCTTGTGAAGACTAGAAACGAATCTGCAACAAGAGGCAAGTTCTCTTAGACTTTACATTACCTTTTGGTTAGAAGAAAAACAGCAGATGACTTCTGTTCCGGTGCAGCTCTGCAGATCCTGGTGTTCCTGGGCCTCAGTCGTGGGGACCAGAGGGAGGACTTCTGGGGACTCATGCACTGCACTGGGACGGTTAGCTACAGCAAACGGCTATCTTCAAACAAGTGGCAATTCAGTGTTTCGGCTCCTCGCATCTACCGCACAAAGCAAAACTGCAGTTTTTGCCTGTCGAGAGGAACCTTCCTTGCTTCTAGGGTCCCTCACTCTGTTGAGAGGGCTCAGGCTCGGTCAGTCCTGCTTCCTGTGAGTCCGGAGGATCTTCCTGACGCTCTTGGCCAACTTAAAAGCAACGCACACAATCTGGTGTTCCTCTCCCTGGTTATTCGGTTCCAGTAGCAACTCTGTGGAATTTCAACCAGCTCTGAGACGGATGTCCAGGTGGCTTACTTTGGAGTTGATTGGTCCCACCAACTCAAAGGGAGAAGTCGTCCTTGCAGGGGCTTCTCTGTCGATGCAAATTTGGAGCTTCAGCACAGCAGCAGGGCTTCACCAGGCAAACCCAACAGTCCAGGAGTTGCAGCAGGCGTCTTCTTCCAGCTCTTCTTCGATTCCTTTGTCCAGTGGTCGACTCTGCCTTCCAAGCCAAAAAGCCTCGCCTTTTATGGAGGTTTCTCCCATTAATTCCAGCCTAGCTGTCCTCACAGGACAGCCAGCCCGCCAATCACCAATGTGTGCATTCCTGTCTCCTAGGAGACTGAGCACAGGGAGTTTCGGGCACCTCCCTCATTTCCTGCCCACACGACACCTTGGAGCGAGGGGCGGGTGTCGCTCGTGAAGCCCGCCAAAGACAAAACCAACAAAGGGACCAAACCTGGTTTGGCACGCAGAATAAAACTCAAGAAGGACCTAAAACAAGAAATGGTGAAAAAAGACGACAGGGCCATTTTGATACGAATGGCATCCAAGGGTGCTTTACTGCGCCTGCGAACGCAGCCCGCTATAACGGTACACCACGGTAGTAAAAAGTAACCACTGCCACCAGCCATTAATTGTGTAATGGGTAACTTATAAAAAATGTTAAATGAGAAGTTAGACAAAGGGGCTACTAAGTATCCCCTCCAGCACTCTATGGTAAGATAGTGATGCTGGGTCTAGAGAGTTACAATGTAAATAAAGTCAATTTCACTTTACAGCTCTGGGAAACAGTAGTTAATCCAAGAGACCAGGTATTTAAACCTTTGGGAGGAAATCTTAAAGACTTCCCTGTAGCACTGCACTGAATGTGCTGTGTTCTACAATGGAAAACGATGCCTATGGAGTTTGTCAGACTACATCAACCAAAAGAAACACACAGAGAAAATCACATTAAAATACATGAGAGAGTGGCAAAAAGGGTCTTGCTCTCTCCAGGTAAAAATGTCCTAGAGTCCAGCCAAAGAGCTGGGGGTCTCTAAGGTAGAGAGGAATTAGCAAATTTCTGAGAATTCTCCCTAACGGCAGTCATCAGGGGAGCCTTGGCGGAGTGTAGCTGTGAGGTCCTCTGGTCAGAGGCGCAGTGCCCCAATGTATAGGAGGCACAGAGTGCTTATTGCACTGAACGGATAAACAGGTTTTGTGATTTCTGAAGCGGAAACAGCCTGATAAAGTGACTTTGAAACGTGAGAAAGCTTGGCTGCCCTTCTTGATAGGGTGGAGGCACCGAGACCTGCGGAGGAAAAAGATGGTGTGCGCTGAGACCCAGGGCCCTGGAACGGCTGGAGCAAGCAAAACTGGATGAGCTGGAGAAGTGCACTAGAGTAATATCGCTATCGGGACAAGAGGGAACCGGCGATGGCAAAGGCCAAAAGCGAGGGAGTATCTCACACCTGCTCAGCAGAGATGGGCACAATCAAGACTGATATTCAGGCCATCCTGGAGTAGATGAGGAATGCAGATGGACATAGGGGCAAAGGTGGCACATCTTTCGGCGAAGGACGAGAGTAGAGGGTGTGGAAACCAATCAAACATTGCAGGGGATTTTGGGGGCTCAGACGGAGGCCCGCTACTTGGAGATCGAAAGAAGGGAAGAGTAACTGCACCTAAAGGTGGATGATATCGAGAACCGGGAGAGGAGGAGCAATCTCTGCTTCATCGAGCTCCGGGAGACGGAAGGGGAAACCCCCAGAGACTTGGAGCAGAAGATCCAAGAAATAATTGGAATGGTCCTGGTTACCAAAGATGGTGAACGGGTGACCATGTACAGAGTGCACCATGCTGGAGAAGGGAGCCGGAGGCCGCAATCAGTCCTGGCGCGGATGCACTTCTACAGTGACAAGATGAGAATCCTCGAGAAGGCAAGGCATCTGGGCGACATGGAATACAGAGACTCTAAGGTAGCCATTTTTCAAGACTTCCCAGCTCAAACGCTACTGAGGCGTAAAGCGCAGACCCAACACTAGGTGGCTCCAGGAGAAAGGGGTTAAGTATAGGTGGGGTTAACCGTTCACACTGGTGTTTGAATGGGAGGGGAAGAGATACCATCTAGTCAATGCTAAGGAATGCATGGTATCAAACAGTAAGACAGACACAAGTGATCACAGTTCAAGGGTGTTTATCGAACTTCAATTGGGTTTTAAAAAACGCCTATCTAATCCTAAATTTAAAGATGGGAGCAAGCTACGACCATAAAATAACGCAGTCCTAGTGGTATCTGGTCAAAATAAAAGGGCCTATACTAATAAACCTATTGCCAATCCTTACTTCTAAATACAAATATTGGGGGGAAACCATGTTTATGCAAAAGAAAGTGTTCAAGAAATGTGGCTTCCCTTCCCCACGTTTTCAGTATGGGACAACGCAGCACACTTAGACTTAGCACAGTCTCTGGCTTCTCTAGCACGTGGATGCAGTTCAGAAATTGAACATCAGGGCCTTCTCTGCCAAAGTCTTTGTCATTCAAAGTCTCTTATTTCAGAGGGCCTGATGAAACACGACAAACATCAAAGTTCCTTTATTCTTAGGATTTCATATATACAAATTCTTGGGTGATTTTCTGTTCACCCCCGGTCCCTTTCTGCCTGGGTCAGACCTACTTGAACACAAAACCTTCAATTGGGCTCCCTCGACCGGGCTTGGACCAAATTCATGTACCTTCCCAAACTTTCTCTTTCATCAAAATCAAAAACTTTAAACTGTGCGCAGGATTTTACTTGACCCGTTGCAGGACCACTTCGATTTTCTTTCATTCATTCTCTTTCAATTGGTCTCCCTACACCGGGCCCGGGCAAAATGTATCTACTGTTATTACTTCTCAGCTGGATACTTACGGAGACCTTCGATTGAGCACCTTTGCGGTGCTGGACCAATCCATCAAAGGTATTGTAGCTTGCTTTGAAGTTAAATCACTCATCAGCAGTTTAACTTAACTCGCGTCTCTTATCATACACGTTTTAACAATGGGCATTCCAGCGCTCGCCATACAATGTTGCTGCTTGCAATCTTGGCTTCAACACAGACCGGTCTTGTATCTGTCTCCCCAACTCACTGGCTGTGTTGACTTCACTGATGCTGCTTTGTTCCTGGAGCCAAGGACATTACCACAACGGCTGGTGATTCTCTCTGCCTTGATTACTGACGCAGGAGGTCCCCGGTAATCTCTGACACACAATGCAGGATTACTCTTTCTATTCTCGAGGTCTCTGGAAAGTAATGGTTCCTTGTCGAAGAGGTCAAGGGAATTTCCCTCCTCGCGATCCTCTTAGATTTTGCTGTCTTTCCCCTCTTGCTCAGCTGCCGTCTCGAAACTGCTGTTTCCTCGTGTGCTTTGCCTCGCTCAGAGTGTGCTCTCGTGCTCTGCCTTTTATCCGTGTGGGGAAGTGTGATGGAAGTCAGGTGTTAGTGAATATCAGAAGCTTAACACCCCGTTGCCCTGTAGAGGTGACACGTGAAGGCGGGCAGTGGGCTAATCAAGCGCCAAGGTTGTCTTTGATGGGTTCTGATTTTGCCCTCAATGCCTCTCCCACTGCCCCTCTATGGCTGAAGGGAGGGGGGAGTGAGGAGGGAGCATTGGTTTCTGGAGAGGCCCTTTATTTTTATTTTTTTATGTTGCTCTCTGCTGCGTTAAAAGGGGGTGTGTCATGGGAAAAGTGGGAATATGTCAAGGGGCTAAATATTTCGGGTGCAGGAGGATTCCTTTTGTTACCTGGGAATACAGGTGATGCACCAATATGGGGATCTCTCCCATAGGAATTGCCACTCATGAAACCTGCCAAAGACAAAACTAACAAAGGGCCCAAACCTGGTTTGGCGCGCAGCATAAACAACAAGAAATGGCAAAAAAAGAAGACTGGGGCAATTTTGGCAAAAATGGCACCCAAGGGTGCTTTACTGCAGCTGTGAACGCAGCCCGCGGTAAAGACACACCACAGTAGTAAAAAGTAACCACTGGCACCCGCCATTATTTGTGTAAAGGGTAACATAAAAAATGTTACATGAGAAGCTAGACACAGGGGTTACTAATTATCCCCTCCATCCTTGATAGTGTGTGCTGGGTCTAGAGAGTTACAATTGTAAGTAAAGTCAATTCTCCCTGTGCCTCTACTGCCTGCATTCGGACTAGACGTACGTGAAGGATGACTCTGCGTTTTGCCAGGAGATGGTGCCCCGCATGATGAACTATCGTCACAGACATCTCACCGAGTGGTTACAGGCCAAGGCCCCTGCTACGGGTGAGTCCCGGCAGCATGCCTGCCCTAGCCACAAGACGAAAGCTGAGCGGTCTTCTAAGACCTTTGAGGGTGCTCCTTCCACAGGGGCCCAACATAAGACTAAGCACCGCGAGTCCACTGTCACCGGTAGCACCGTTGCAACGGGCTAGCCGGCTGCCAGGGCGAGTACAGCGTCACCAGCACCTTTGACCACGAGCCAGCACTCTGGTTCTTCGAAGAAGAGGAAGTCGGTCCACCCGGGCAAGCTCTTGGAAAAGACTCGGACAGACCCTACCGAGAAGGCCAAGGGTGAGCTGGGCTCGGACCCGTCACCTAAGGTGAAGGCCTCCGGCTCGAACAAGGTCGTGAAGGCCCAAATTCATCCGACAAAGGCCCATCCTTCCATTGAAGGTGTGGTGTTGTCCCTCAGAGGCCGCAGATGCAGGTTCACAGGGTACGGCCTCTAAGGCCAGGCCAGGAGGGCATAATCTTTCCAGCCCATCGAGAAAACGCCTGAGAAGGTGATGCCCGTCATCCCACTAAAACTGTCTCTGGTGGTCACGGAGAAAGGGGGGGCACAGTGGTCCTTCAGGGCACGAACATATCCTCTGAGGAGGAGCTCTCTTCAGACCATCATGGAAGAAAGGTTCATAGCGATCCAATCCTACGGACAGGATCCTGACGAGGGAGACGTCGAGAGCGGCAACATGATCGACAAGGAGCAGCAGGGCGTAGAGGATTTGGGAGACCCCAAGCTGCGAACGCCTTTGCCTCCTCCACTTCTCCCACATCAACCACCTCGACCCCCTGCGGATATCTCGGTGGACATTCTCACAGCATTGCATACCTTGTGCTCGGAGATCCGGACGAGGATGCCTCTTGCGCCTGCTGCACCTGTACCGTCGGGGAACCTTCAGCCAAAAAGCGGAGAGTTCACCCTCCTCCACTCCACTCCACTCCCGAGGGATGATACAGACACGGCAACGACAGGCAAGGGCACGGATGACGACAGCGGTCTGGGGGACCTCCCGTCTCTACCGCCCAGAGCTTTGCCGCCTGATGAGATCGGCTCGTTCCACGCCATGATCACCAGGGCTTCAGAGCTGTTTCAACTGGTGTTAGGATCCCATGGCACATTTACAGATGTTCAAAGAGACATTACACTAGAAAACAAACTTTCATTAAGGAGAGTTTAGTAAACATTTATTTTTTAGCCTTCATCATCACATATTTTTGTAAGAGAATTGGTTGAGTGATGTTTGGGTTTTGGTTCAGATTTAAACATGTCAATATTTATATGTTTCCTTAATTATAAATATATAGAAGGTGCCTATTTCCCCAAGCCAAGATGGAGGTTCAGTTCAGCAACAGTGATTGGAGGAGAAGAATTGTGAGGTAGTTTGTGTTACCACCTCACTTATCTGTCGGAGGGGGCGCGCCTATGGGTCCCGACGCGCCCCATCCTGGCGCTGTTATCCCCGATACCGGCTGGGGGGACCGCGGTCATCCGCGGCACTCGGCGCTTCCGGGGTTTCTGTGTCCCGGGGTCTGCGCATGCGCGGAAGACCGCGTCTCGGTCTTTGCGCATGCGCAGTCCTCGAGACGCTTGGGAAGCCACAAGCTTGCTTCCCAAGCCTCGTTTCGGGCCCGGCAGCGCTCGGGGATAGCACGGCTTGCGTTCCAAGCCTCCTGAGTGCTGCCGGCCCTATTTAAGGAGCGAGATCCCGAGACTCGCCGCGTCTCAACGCGGTTTGTCTTTCGGATCGTGTTTTCGCTCCTGTAGCCTCCTGCTACTCCAGTTTCCTGTTGATCCCTGCTCCAGCCTTGCTCTTCAGCCTACCCTACAGCCTTACCTGCTCCAGCCTAGCCCTCAGCCTTGCCTGCTTCTGCCTGCCCTACAGCCTTGCCTGCTTCTGCCTGCCCTACAGCCTTGCCTGCTTCTGCCTGCCCTACAGCCTTGCCTGCTTCAGCCTGCCCTACAGCCTTGCCTGCTTCAGCCTACCCTCAGCCTTGCCTGCTTCTGCCTGCCCTACAGCCTTGCCTACTTCTGCCTGCCCTACAGCCTTGCCTGCTTCAGCCTTCCCTACAGCCTGGCCTGCTCCAGCCTAGCCCTCAGCCTTGCCTGCTTCAGCTTGCCCTTCAGCCTTGCCTGTTTCTGATAGTCCTTCATCCTTACCACCTACAGCCTTGCTCCACGGCTTTATCTTCCACGACCTACCTGCCTCTCTCTTCCTGCATTCCAGCTGCTTCCAGTTCCGAACTCTCTACTCTGCTCTACTATTGGGTTCCCAGTTGTTTTCCCTGGAATCTGGCCTTATATATTTTGCGAACAGTTACTTCACTCATCAGCCTACCTTTGTGTTCCTCTCTGAAGAATACCACAGCATACAGTTCGCAACACAATCTTGCAGACTGCTCCGGCGCCACAAGAATCAGGAAGGAGCACACTTGTGGCGTTGGGAGCTGGTCCACCCCTAACCCTGTTGACTTCAGGGAAAGGGCTGCACCGGTTTCTCGCGTTACATCATCTACCGAAACCTGTCGGACAGCCTGGCGACCACACCACGAACAACTACCGGAAGCCCAGGTACTCTGCGTCCTAGAGACGCCATCTTTAACAGTTTGGAACATTGGCCAGAATTCTAAACTGCCTTTCATTCCAGTTTCCATAGAGGAAGGTTGCAGTTTTTATAGTTCTCATGATATTTAGTATAAGTAATTATAGTAATCCTTTTTGAGAAGAATATCTAGTGAGAATAATTACTACAGAAAAATCCTTTAAGAAGATGTCATTATTGCAATTCAAGAACAACTTACAGATGAAGCAAGCTAAGTTTTTTTAAGTGAAATGTTCATACCTTTGGCTTAACTCAAGGAGAAGTTTATTTTCTAAGAACTAAGAAACTGTACTTATCTGCATTTTTTAAATGAACCATCACTTGTACTCTACTGCACGTGTAACTTATGAAAGAAAACAAATGTACGTTTATTTTTTCTCTCGCAGCTGCGTGTGCGAAAAATTATAGTAGTGTTTGTTTTGTATCATGTATTTAAGATAGGATTATTTAGAGCGCAATATTTAGTATTTTATTAGTTTAACTTTTGGATATCATACGCGTGTAATTCTAACTTCTATTGTGCAGTATTTATTAGATTGCACGCGTGTCTCTTTCATATTTGTTTAACGTTTGAGTTCAGTTCGAGTAAAGGACCCGCTTGCGTAAGTTGCGTACGTCCCGATTTTAGTGTTCTTCACTTCCTGATTTGGCATACTATCGTTTTCTAGTGGCGTCGTGTCGGAGTTCCGGCATTTTATGTGTATTCGTTTCCTAGTGTGGAGCGGCTGAGCGTCGTAACGTGTAGCCTGTTACTTCGTGTCTCAGTTTTCAACTCCGTTCTGATTGCGCGTAACGTTGTGTTCTTCAGATCAGCTGTTATTTTGTTTGCAGTGCGTCGAGTCATCAAATTCCTTCGGAGCATCAGAAGTCTACAGAATTGAACTAAATAAATATGCAGATACATTTTTTCCTTCAAAGGAGTACAAATATGTAAGAAAGCTGAAAGTAATTCTTTCAGAAGAGCTTTTACATTTTAGTGACTTATGAACTTTTATTTGAACAAATATTCTTCCATATTTTGTTTTATCTGCAAAGAAAAGTGAAAAGACTACAATTGACTAAATAAAATCTTCATCAGAAGATTATTAGAACTTAAATCTTCAAGCAAGTCAATTCTGATTTACAGCAACATTTAAGCCAAGGGAAAACCAAAGTTTTCAAGAATATAACAATATTGAATTACACTTTATAGATATTTATTTGAAGAAAATACGAAGAGTATCTAAAAACTATTAATGCCTATCAGCAATCAAGCATAGGCAGCAGGTCCAAGATCATAGTTTATAATCATATAAATAGAAGTAGTCTACATACAGAATAGAATAATGTTAATCTGTGTATTCTTGTGCTTAAATTTCACAGACACATCATACTGATGAAACTTCATCAATCCAGTGCCAGAGAGTAAATCATCTACTGAGTCTAATTATTCTGGGAGCCTGTGTCGTGTCTTGAGAACCAGTGAAGATCTGCAGTTATTTTCTCCTCCATTCCCCTTTCCTCTTGGGTTTGCCAGTTTGGTAGTTTTATTTTTAAGACTATTGAGCAGGCACATCAAGGGGGTCTGGTGGGTCAGCATCACTCCTGCAAGAAGATTCAAGACTGGACCTGACAACTGGTCCCTGAGGAGAAGAAGAGGGTTTCCGGTACCAATGCCGTGAGGCTAAGAGGAAGACCGTACTTTCCATTCCGCTCCTGGACGATATTTGGGACGAGAGGTTGTCCCTAATGAAGAACCCGTCCTCAAACCCAGCGAAGAGGGGCTGCTACGAGAAGAAATACAGGGTGCCGGGCGCTGCACCCAAGTGCTTAAGATCCCAACCTTCCCCGGACTTGATGGTCTCGGCGGCGGCTAGGAAGAAATCTTCTGGATCATCCTCATCAGTGACCTCTTCACCCCTGGACAGCGAGAGGAAGAAGCTGGATGCCATGGGACGAGTCATCACGTCGCCAGCGACAACCATCAAAGCGTCCAACGCCCTCGCCATTGTGTTGCGTTACGACAGAGAGCTCTGGTTCAAGATCGCTCCCCTCCTGAACTTCCTTCCAGACGCCAAGAGGGCGGAAGCGTTGGAGATTCTACAGGAGGGCGAAGTGGCATCGCACCATTCCATTAATGTGGCCACAGACATTGACGACACAGGGTTCTGCCAAATGGGCAACAGCGTTTGCCTTCGTCTGCGGGGATGGTTAAGGGCCACACATTTTCGCCAGGATATTCAGTCGAGGTTATTGGGAAGACTGTGGAAGTGTCTCTCCAGGCCATCAAGGCGGACACTGAGATGGCTCGTTCCTTGAGCACGCTTCAACAATGACGGCCGTCCTTTCGTACTTCTGGCGGAAAATCTGAAGGCTTTTCCAAAGGCTTCGGTAGAGGTACTTCGTCCCACCGTCAAGCGTCCGACTCTTAGGCCCAGGAGGCCAACAACTGGTGCAAAAAAATCTGGAGGAGGTTGCTGTCATCCCCAAGGTGACACCTCCATTGCGAAGCAGGATTGAACTGGCCGTGGCGTTGGGCCTCCATCCTCGCACTGTGGTGTGAGGCCGGCTGGCGAACTTCGTCAGCGTGTGGAATACCATCTCCACTCACCGTTGGGTGCTGGACGGTCTCGTCCAGGGACACACCCTAGAATTCCAACAAAAGTGTCCGCGTGTACCTCCACTGGCCAGGCATGAAAAACGCGTCCCTCGGCTGCTGCTGCTACTGCTGGAGGTGTGGGCCATGCTCAGAAAGGGTGCGATAGAGCTCGTTCCAAAGAGGCTCCGGGGCTCCGTAGTGTACTCCTGTTACTTGGACGCCCATCCTAGACCTCCGCCGTCTGCACAAGTACATCAAATCTCAAAAGTTTAGGATGGTCATGCTTCAGCACGTGCTAGGACAACTTTCTCATCCGAGCGAAATCGAGGGACATCACCGCCGAGCACACAGCGAGGACCGTCCAACTCCTGACGGATTTGGGGTTCTCAGTGAACTATGCGTAGTCCTGTTTGATGCTATCGCAGGACGTGCTGTTTCTGGGGTCCTGATTCAACAATGTCGTGCCTGGCATCTCCGCCGAGACATATACGAGGTTGCTGTAAAACACAGGCTTCGAATGGATTATGTCCTCCAACATATTCCTCATCTTTGACATGCAGCGTCCAGCATTCGGCTGCTTTATTCGGTAGCTGGCGCCCTGCGTCGATGGCGTCGAGTCAATGTCCCTCGAAGGCCTCCGTCGAGGGTGACGTCATCGGATGTTATAAGTAGCATGCACGGCACCCGTTGGCCCCAGTTCTGTTTTTCCGCAAACGTGTTTGCTTCGAAACTCGCCGTGCCTCGTACAGTTCAATTGCGCAGTTACCTTCGAAAAATGTCTTTTGTCTTCAACACTGACAAACCCTTGTTCCGGATTCAAAAAATGCAAGGAGTGCGGCTCCCAAGATGTCTATCAAGGCTGCATCGTCTCTCTGTGGTGCCTAGGCGAGGGCCACAACACAGATTCCTGTTCCAAGTGCCAAGCTATGACAGGGAAGGCCTTGCGGGAACAAAAGGGGAAGTTGCAGGTAGGAAAAGTATCAAAACCCCATAAGGCCCGACCTGATTGTTCTTCGACAGCCGAGTCAAGCGGAGACTCTATTCAGTGTAAAAAGCGCTCAAGGTCCAGAAGGGGCTCTCGCCATTTTTTGTCCTCGATAAAGCGATCAAAGAGGAGGCACCATCGTTATCCTCGTCTGGCAGCATCCCAGAGAAGGTGAAATGCCCCTCCAAAAAGTCAACGCCTGAGATGTGGGAAGCATTCCATGTAGAAATGCTAAACATTTTTGAAAAGCAGGGTAAGACTCCGCACCTTCTGTGGAAGCCGGCAACAAGCAGTCTCGGTCTGAAATTCAGGCGCCCTCAAGCCCGGGTAGACGGCGTAATTTGCATAGAGAGCGCTCAAGACCTCCATTGGACAAGAATAATTCGAGACACGGCAAGCGTTCCGACGCCTTTGAAGCCAGCAAAACCCTTGAGGCCCTCAGAACCCAAAACGTCAAAGGAGCCTGCCGATTCATCGACTTCATCTAGGCTCTCGTTGACGCCGAAACCGTTACACCAACGTCGGTTCAGCCCCCAGGGCCGGGGGAGCCTTTTAAGTAGGCTAAGGTCAAAGCAACATCAATGCCTTCAAGGCCAGTGAGTAATCCTGAAAAAATCTTTACTCCTCTGCCAAAGAAGGATTTTTTTTAAGTCCCTCTCCTTCATTTCTGAGGAGGAGGAACAATCTGATGTGGGCGATGTCCCTTTTGGGCTTCAGTATGGAACTCCCAATGTCCCTGAAAGCCTGATATCAGAGGAGAGCAAGATGCAAGATCTCGGTCACATTGCATAATGCCAGCAGCATTGACACCGCTCCTGAATTGGAGTTCGGCAGGCCAGGGGAGAACGCTGACTCCTCATACTGGCAACTGATGTGCAGAGTAGTGGAGTACCTGGGCTTGGGCTAGACCCCCGGTACAGTTTGATCAGGATGATCTGACCGACATTTTAGACCAAGGTCCTCATACAGATCCTATATTACCCTTCCAAGTGGCTCTGAAAAAAAGGGTGGCCAAGAATTGGGAGACCCCGGAAGCCAATCTGGCAGTGGACAAGTCGCTTACAAGAAAATACAGCCCTTCCAATAGCGACCCAGGCTACCTGTGCAAACACCCCCACTCCAGAGAGTCTGGTGGTCCAGGCAGCCATGACTACCTCGAACAAGCCAGCGTACCCTATATACCTCCTGAAAGGAACGACAAGCGCGTGGATGGATGGGCACAGAGGTATTTTCAGCTGGAGTATGGCACTGAAGTCGGGTAACGCCACATGTGCCTTAGCAAATTTTTCGTACACTCGTGGGATTGCATATACATGGCGGCGGAGCATATTCCAGAAGGGGATGAAAGGGACAGCTTTCTGGCTATTAAGGACAGCAAGGAAGCCATGTGCGAGTCCCTTCAGTCTGGATTGGACACTGTGAATAGCATCAGCGGGTCCATGGCCACAAGCCCTGTAATGCACAGATTTGCGTGGTTGCAGAAGTCAGGTTTTGCCCCGGATGTGCAGGCTTGTCTTCTCAACATGCTGTTTGACGGGTCTCACCTTTTTGGGAGCAAGGCTGACGAGAGCTTTGAGATGTTGCCCACCTCGAAGGCGGCTGTCAAATCTTTAGGGGCCACTGTTAGGCAACCTCAGCCTGTTAGCCTTGGAGGGGGTAATCTTTTCGCTATTACTCCTCCTTTGAAAAAGCGAGATGAATGGCCAGTTAAAGAGGCCAATGGAAGTTCCCTCGTGGTGGATGAGGTAAAGGTGCTAAGCAAACTCCAGCTGCAGCCACCTTGCTGTCGGCGTCTGCAGCAACCGCTTCCAAACCGCTTTGAGAGCTTGCGTCACGTGTCATCGGTGAGAGGCAGACTATCGCAGCATCTCGAAGAATGGCAAGCCATTAATTCAGATGCGTGGGCTGTGGAGATAATAGCCCACGGTTACTGCCTATCATTCATAACGCAGCCTCACACCAATCCACCGGGGAAACACTCTTTGAGGATTCCAGATCCACTCCTTGTGCAGTAAATATTAACACTGCTGGAGAAAGGCGCTATAGAACCAGTGCCTGTAGCGGAGAGAAGCAAGGGTTGGTATTCCCCATTCCCCCAAGAAAGACAGAGGACTGAGACCCATCTTGGACTTGAGATACTTGAAAAAGTTCCTCAGGAAGGACACATTCAAGATGGTCACCCTTTCTCAGATCCTTCAGGCCCTCCAATAATAGGATTGGTTGGTATCATTGACCTTCAGGATGCTTATTTTCATATGCCAAACCATCTTAAGCACAGGAAATACCTGAGGTTCGACGTTGGCAGCTCACACTATCAGTTTTGAGTCCTGCCATTCGGGTTGACCTCCACCCGGAGGGTCTTCACCAACCTGATGGTGGTGGTGATGGTGGTGGCAGCGCATCTCAGGAGAGGGGGGATTCACATCTACCTCTTCATGGACGATTGGCTGATCGGAGCACATTCTCCCGAAAAAGTCTTGGATCACCTCAGTGACCTGCCACTCCCTACACATGCTGGGCTTCTCCCTCAATTTCAAAAGTTTCACATGACACCTTGCCAGCAGCTCCAGTACATCGGGGCTGTTTTAGACACGTCCTTGGGAAAGTGCTCGCCACCCAAGGTGAGGGCTCAAGATATTCTCCAGATGGTAACAAAGTTGCAGAATGCCCACTGTCTCCCAGCCTTTGAATTCCTGAGGTTGCTCAGCCTCATGGCATCCTGCATTTACCTAGTGCCAGAGGCTCGTCTACGAATGAGATCCCTACAGTGGGCTCTCTGAGCACAATGGTCCCAGTTCTCGGGACGGATGTCTGATCTAGTTCAGGTCCCGATCAAAGTTGCGCAGGATCTTCTAAGTTGGGCCTGCGAGGAATACATCCTGAAAGGGGAACATTTTTGGCAACTATGGCCGGAGACGACTGTAGTTACGGACGCCTTACTCATGGGGTGGGGAGCCCACACCAGTGATCTGACGGCCAGCGGTCGTTGGTCTCCATTGGAGTCCAAACTACATAACAAACTTTTGGAACTGTGGGCAATCAGACTAGCGCTGAAGGCCTTCCTGCCCTCTGTCAGGGGAAAGAATGTTCTGATAATGACGGACAATACAGTGGCCTTGCATTACCTCAACAAAAGAGGAGGTGTAAGTTCACTGCAACTGTGCAGAGAGGCAATGCAGCTCTGGTTTTGGGCAATTCGAGAAGGAATCTCCCTGTCAGCAGTTCACTTGGCTGGGGAGGAGAACACAGGGCCGACGCTCTGAGCAGGCAGAACACCGTCTCCCACGAGTGGGAACTAGCTGAGGAAGTCATTCAAAAGATCTTTGCCATTTGGGGAACCCCTCAAGTGGATCTGTTTGCGACTGGTGTCAACCAGAAGTGCGAGCTGTACTGCTCCAAGGGTAGCTCTACGAGACGCGTTTGTGGTGGATTGGGAATTCCCACTGCTGTACACATTTCCTCCAATACCCGTCATTCCTCAAGTAATCAAGAGGTTGAGGCAGTTTGGGGGCCACATGATCCTAATTGCCCCGGTTTGGGCCAGGAGGACATGGTACCCGGACCTTCTGGATATGTCCATCTGTCCTCTATAAGTCTTCCACAAACAGAGGACCTTCTCTCGCAAAGGGAGGGTTGGGATCTCCATCCAGAGGTCAAGCCTCCCAACCTTCAGGCATGGTTTCTGAAAGGTTGAGATACAAGGATTGGGACCTCCCGGATGACATGTTGCTTTCGGCAAGAAGGCCAGCAACAAAATCTCTGTACCGTTGCTGTTGAAATAGATTTTGCGACTGGTGCAGGGAAAAGAATATTGATTTTTTTCTGTTTTCGACTCCGGATGTGCTGTCCTTTCTGCTTTTCATTAGCACACAGAGGTCTTCGCATTGGGACCATTAAGGGTTATCTAGCAGCGCTCATTGGAAGAATGTTCCTACTTTAAAATTCTGTTGGTGACTCTATTTCTGAAAGGGCTCACAAATGTGTTCCCACCTTTTGCTTTTCAGGTTCCAGTGTGGGACCTTAACCTGGTTCTAAATTTCTTAATGGTGCACCATTTGAACCATTGCACACATGTCCATTGAGGTTGTTAATCTTTAAGACTATACTGTTGGTTGCTCTAACATCTGCACGTAGAGTGAGCGAGTTGCAGGCACTCTCTTCAAAGCCACCGTTTACCGTATTCCACAAGGACAGGGTTGTGTTGAGGGTTAAACCCTCCTTCCTGCCTGAGACAGTATCAGACTTCCATTTAAATCAGAAAATAGTTCTGCCAGCATTTTAATCCTCCGCCGCATCCTAGTAAAGAGGAAGAAAGACTCCATAGATTGGACCCTAGAAGACCTCTAAGCTTTTATGTGTCTAGGATGTCCAAGTTGAGAGTGGACGACTAGCTCTTTATAGGATGTACTGGACAGAAATTAGGACAAGCAGTTTCAAAACAGACTTTGTCTAGGTCGATCATCCTTACGATTTCAGAATGTTAGACTGGCGGGCAAGGACCCCCCAGAGGGTTTGCAGGCACACTCCACCTGGGACATGGCTTTTTCCACAGCCTTGCAAAGGGGAGCCCCCATTCAAAACATCTGTGATGCTGCAACGTGGTCATCGTTACACACGTTTACCAAGCATTATTGCTTGGATACGTCCCACGTTAAGGACGTCGCTTTTGTGAAGGCAATACTTTGTTCTGCCCTGTGAAAATTCTCAAATATAAATTCTCCACCCTCCACCAGTCTTGGACACTGCTTTGGGAGTCTGTCAAAGATGAGGAATACATTGGAGGACACAATCTATTCGAAGAACAAGTTACTTACCAACTGGTAATGTTCTTTAGACTGGATGTTCCTCCAACGTATTCCTCGTCGCCCTCCCATCCTACTCCTCTGTCGAATTTACCATGCAATTGCAGCTTTCTTTCCAACAAGGGTGAGTACTGCTTGCTTGTACTAATGGGCAATTTCGATACACGAGGAGGGAAAAACAGAACTGCGGCCGACGGACGCTGTGCGTGCTACTTGTAACATCCAATGACGTCTCCCTCAAAGGAGGACTTCGAGGGACAACGACTCGACGCAGGGCGCCCTCTGCCGAATTTATTTCTGAAGCTGCCGAATGCTGGACACTACATGTCAAAGATGAGGAATACGTTGGTAAGTAACTTGTTCTTCTTTTTGGGTGCTTTCAGTCGCTATTCCATACAGGTGTACTCTTGGTCTAGGTGCAGTTGTCTTAACTGACTGGCCACCCATTACAGGTCACGCAACCAATACCCCGTCTTGGCTGCTTTGCCATCAACACTATGCCACTGATTTAACTTGACAGTGATGATTGATTTATTCAGTGGTGTCCCACTCTCCTGACACTGTACTGTGGCTTATTTGGCAACTGTACATTTGTTAGACTTGCTTGCATTCTCCTGGCTTTTGTCAATGCGTGTTTCCTTATGACTGTTAGGGAGAATTTTGATTTCTGTGCTAATTTCCTTCCACCTTAGAGACCCCAGCACTTTTGCTGGGCTTTTTAATTTAACTCCCGAGTGAGTATTACCTTTTTATCACTGTGTATCGTGTGTTTTTCCCTGATTAGGATTTTGTTTTAACTGTTATTGAGTCTGACAAACTCCATAGGCATCTGCTTTTTGTATAGTGACGCACAGCACCCTCAGTGCAGTGTCACTGAGAGATCCCTTGGATTTAAATACCTTTCTAGGATGAACTACTGTTCCCAAGAATAGTAAGTTGAAATTGATCTTCCTTACCCTTTCTCTTTGTAGGTCCAGCACACACCATCTTATGTGGAGTGATGGGGGGCTACTTAAAAAGCCCCTTATCCCTTATCCTACTTTTTTTTATTATTATTGTTTTACTGGTTAAATAATAAGAAATGTAAACCTTTAACATAATATGAGTCCTCTTGGACGGAACAAAATATAAGTCTGAGTCCTCCTTCTGCTTTGAGCCTGGTAGCCCAATCCTTCATGTTGTAGTTTAGGAAATGGGGACAGCAAGGGTGGGGGGGGGTGGGCAGAGGGAAAGGAGAGGGGAAATGGCAGTCAGGATCGAGCCCTGCCAGATAATCCAAGCAGGCCGTTTATCCTGTTCATCACTTTCTTAAGTTCTTTAGCCTGTTTGCTAGTTGTTCGTCACCAGGATTTGATCTATTAAATTGAGGGCATCGAGTGTTCTTCCGAGCTTTTCCACTGTTATCAACCTTTCCCAAT